>NW_025765725.1:1200000-1692515 GCF_003918875.1 Haliotis rubra
TAAATTCAGTGATAACTTATTGTCACTTTTTCTGCATCCCTGTGCACGCACTAATAAATTTTGTTGCGTCCATAGTCAATTTTTATGCGTAAAGGATGCAGGAATTCACGTCCTGTAAATCCCTGCCTGGCCTCAGTCAATATGGAACCGCTTTCAGAATAATGGGCATCGCATCAATAACCATCTGGAAGGGTGGCATCACAAGGTGAACGAAGAAAAGTCAACCCAACATCTACGTTAGTTGTACATCTGTCGCAGAAAGAACAATCTGCGACTGAGGTGAAAATTCAACAAATTCAAAGACAAGGACCAATCAGATAGAGGAATACTGTGCCACAGATTTAGGGCTGAGGCCCCTGAAGGACGATTACACCTTGGGCAGTTTTCTTGTGAAATGAACTGAAGTCGGAATGTATCTGAATGTTAATGCATTATGAATAATATGTATTTATGTTCAGTTAGTTTGTCTTTATGTTATGATGCATAAATGAGGAAGCGACCATAATAAACAATGCTGAATTTTATTAAAAAGTTATATTGAAACCAAGCCTTGTTATTTCACTTTCTTCTTATCACAACACGAGATCAGTAGAGCGTGATATTAACCACGGGGACCTTCTGCTTGTTGTTGCACAATATAGACAGTCATTATGGGTAGGACTGCACGATATTACTGGTATATCGGTATACTGTAATATGCTTTTCAAACGATGCGTATTGCAATATTTTTTTCTGAGAACCAATATATTGGGTAAAGAACATATATGAAGTCTTTGTGATTATCTTTATGGTTTAAATAAAAATGTCACATTCCTTCATTCACAACAAATGATTTCCTTCGTTATTCAATGACGAAACGGCATACTGTAATGCTGTAAATTGTATAAAGAAAAAATAGAATTAATGACTATGCAACCTAATGTTAAGATTGCTGTTATCAGAACCATAACATATATGTTTAGGGACTCAAAATATAGAAAATAGGATTCACATGGACAATTAGTGTCACTCGCTGTCAGACACTTAAGTTCCCAACAGATCGCAATATTTGTCGCAATCCTTGTACCTGAATCACGATATATTTGCAATACAATTTATTTGCCAATACGCAGCACTAATTATACAATTTGTCTAAGATCCAGGCTTGAACCGTCAATTTACCAGGAAAACCCGCCTTCCAGCAGTAAGTGGATAATTAACAGGTGCACCTCTTTAGGCTGCCGAGTAACTAATCACCCTGATCAATCAATAAGTACTTAACCAGTTCTTTTATTGCACACTTATACATGAATCGCTAGCAGATTCACATACATATATCTCATACACCAGGAATATTTCAGGTCAAAAACATGAATCCTTCTTAAAAATGAAACTGCAGATACAGCCAATTGCAAAAATAAATTACCCATATTCATTAGTGTATGTGTGAAACTCACTTCAAAACACAGCAGTTAGTATTAACATTAGGGCAAGAAATAGTTCTTTTCTTGGGTAAAGGATTTTCTGTCAATGTGGCTGAAAGCATGATTAAAAAATGTTGGGGTTGATTTGAAAATCTTTCCTGAAACTCACTCATGACCGCTCTAAACATCTGCCCGTTTTTCATATTGGACATGATTTCAGCTGGTAGTTCCGATTCTGTCCACTCAAGACTATGGAGTCCTTATTGTCTTCAGGCTACTAATAATTTTGATCCAATGTAAGCATTGACATGGGCTTACAACGGAGGACACCGAGAGAAGGGCTCCCTTGTGGCTGTATCAATACTTGAAATCCATCTCATTTCCTCATTCTAGGACTCCATCTAATTCCTTGTAACATCCATCTTTCCCCCAAGGGCTGAGATGCACTTATCCTTCAAAAATAATCTCACTAGCCTCGTACTGTCTCTAATGAAACGATCAGGGGAGGAACACTGTGGAAGGGGGGAATCAAGAGGTTGAGGTGGGGTTTCACTGCCATGGTTACCAGACTGTATTGCTTTTTATCATCCTTCTGTGGTCTATCAAGTTCCACTTATCGGTCTGGAAAATGAGCTGGGAATATATTGATAAACAGGACTCGACCTGACAACACACGACTTTAACGAGTCATTAGCAGCCACCATCAAGTCTCTTGTGTGGAAAATAACGTCTGTATCGTGTAGTTACTGTCCACTCCACCAGTGACCAAGGAGGGTGATTGGGTGACTTAATGGCATTGCAGCCACTACAATTCATGCTGAAAATCGGACGATCCAGCAAATATTAGAAAGAGTGAGTACAGTTGAAAGCTTAGTCTTTGAACAGTGTCAGTAACATAGGAGGTCTGTTTCTGGAGAAAACCCTAAATGACATTTTTCACAGAAATTTTAAAATTTCATGAAACATAAAGATATGTTTTTTTCTGGCCATTTAAAGAAAAAAAAACATCACATGGGTTATAAACGGTGAGAAGTCCTTTCCATGCATCTTACAATGGTCCAGAAATTTCACAATGGGGAAACAACCGAAATGGGCTTCATGTGTGGAGTCAAACCTGGTTCTTGTGTGACAAGTGAACACCTTAACACTCGAGCTACCTCACTGCCTGTTATATAACTCAAGGATTATGTGTCATAGACAACAATCTGAAACTGATAGATGTATGGCAGGCATATTTTGCAGATTTGCTGTAGAGAGCAGCAACAATTTGGATATCGGAAAGATAAGGGTGATGATGATTAACGTGAATCATGATGTGAGACATAGGTACGAGATCCGCCCGTAACCCCCTCTTGAAATGTGTTCTATTTATTATGATTATTTCAAGGGGTTAGGGTTTAGGTTTAGGGTTTAGATTTAGCATTATGTCAGGTATAGGGTTAGGGTACACTTTCTTTAAAAAAAAGCCATCTATTCTTAAGCATAGAATGATGAAAAAACAGGGTTTTATGGGTGGAAATGTTTCTGAGCCATATTCCTTCGATGGAACAAAAAGCAATAGGTTAACACTATCCTGAAGACAACTGTATAATTATTAATATTATGATGACAACACTAATGATAAACACCTGATAAATAATGGAACAGTGGAAATAATATTACAATGCCCCCCAGGATCCACCTATGTTCTTGTACATACGACACACTGATTAACATACATATAAAGTCTCAGATCATATCGCTCAGTCTCCAAATAACTGCTGAACGAGTTTTTTGTCTTACTGCTCCGAATGTCAACAGCAAGTAGCAAACAGAAATAGCACCTCTACGTTGGCGTTCTTGGCTGAAAATTTAATCTGTCAGGTGTATTCAGACCAAGTCAACAAGCTATATAGGGGTTTATCCCAGCTACCGGACTGGTGGTTAACAAAACACAAGGTTGAAAAGCATGGAATGCGCACCTCGGTCCCTTTAACACGGCCACAGTGAAGCCCACAACTCGCACTGTTGACAACACAGTCCATTCATAACAGCTACACCGCGTTGAAACTTTGTACAACTTTCGCGTCTATATGTTTCAATGTAACAATCTATAATTGTTCTAGGGGATACATTTTGGTACCTTTCAATAATGTAAACAAGCTTGCATCCTTGCCCTTCATAGACACAGGTCGGGAGGGTCGGGTCTCCGCGCGTGGAGCTATCGTTCGACCCGTGCATGTTTCACGTGCAGCACGGACCGCTCGTGCTATATGATACACTCTTGTGGTGACGGAAACAAAAACACAGATGTCTTACCTGCATCAGCTGTCCTTCGGCGCTGACTCGGGCACCTGCAGCTGAGAATTCTCCATTTAGTCGGTACGATCTTGTCTTGTAATCGCCATTTTCCACAGAATTGAACAGTACTATCTCCAGAATTCCAGTGTTTTGTGTCATTCCACGCGATGCCTCTAACACACACAACAACAAGACAACCAGATTCATCTTCCCGGAAAGTCTCCGGAGTTTAGGACGCGGGACATCGCTTCCCTGGGTCTCCTATCGACATACACACACCCGCACCCTCTCTCGCCACTTCTCTAGCGGCGAAGCTAGCATACCAGTCAATGGCGGCGTGCATCAAAGCCTTTGGAGAGTCACGTGGTTTCTAGGGTTTCCCCGCCTACAGGGAGAGACACGAATACTCTACCGACCGCACCATGCTCACTTTGCTTCAGACCGAGCAAAAAACCCGCCTTTGAAGTTACTGGCGTACTGAGAATTTGTAAACATGGTGGGAAATCATAAATGTCCGGTTCGATATGAATCGTACAAATACGCGTGGTTAATAAAAAAATAAATAAAAATAAAATCCATACATTAGCGTTAATGGTTTTTTCCCCTTACAAACGCAACTTTAATGTTAATTACCATCTCATTGGGAAAAAAATATATCCCGATCAATGGTCCTTGATATATCATCGATTCGTTAGTGGCCATGAAACTTTTATTATACACCTTGTTGGGTCGGTGAGGTAATGCTGTTTGTGATCGCCTTCGAGTTCAATAGGGGCAATTAAGGGTTGGGGGGTGGGGTTGTTGGTCCAGGAGTCGGGGGATGCTTAGGTAGAACGACAACTGACAGGAAAGTTGACACAAAATGGGTCTGATAGGGTGAGTGAGTCTAGTTTTACGCCGCACTCAGCAATATTGCAGATATATACGGCAGCGGTCTGTAAATAATCGGATCTTTGACCACACAATCCAGCATGAACGTCAATCTACGCAATTGGGATACGATGACATGTGTCAACCCAGTCAGCGAGCTAGGCCACCCGATACCGTTAGTGGCCTCTCACGACAAGCATGGGTTACTGAAGATCAATTCTAAACCGGACCTTCACGGGTGTGTCTCATAGGGGAGAGCGGGGCATGAGATGCGCGTGTTTAAGTGAGTGAGTGAGTGAGTATGGTTTAACGCCGTTTTTAGCAATATTCCAGCAATATCACGGCGGGGAACACCAGAAATGGGCTTCACACATTGTACCCATGTGGGGAATCGAACCCGGGTCTTCGGCGTGACGAGCCAACGCTTTAACCACTAGGCTACCCCACCGCCCCACGTGTTTAACCACCGTCATCCTTTGACTTCTTCACGGACTACATTGATTAATGCAATCTTTTGTTTTCAGGAAATGTAGGCATTGTGGCTCACTGAAGTGTTGTAGTAATTCTTGACTGGATTATGAAGAACCACCTTCGTGGTGTAGTGGATGGAGCATTAACCCGGAGAGCAGAAGGCAGGTGTTCGATTCCGACCTCGTCACAGAAAAATAATCAAACAAAATTAAACGGAGGCTGGTCTGTAATTTCTGGGTGGGTATTCATGAGTTTTTTTATCATGATAAATCCATTATTAATGCCAACGACTACAAGGTGAGTAGGTGAATTTAGTTTTACGCCGCTTTTAGCAATATTCCAGCTATATCACGGCGGGGGACACCAGAAATGGTCTTCACACATTCTACCATGTGGAGAATCGAACCTGGGACTTCGGTGTGACGAGCGAACGCTTTAACTACCAGGCTACCCTACCGCCCCATTATTACAAGGAGCGGAGTAGCCTACTGGTTAAAGTATTGAAAACGTTTGCGCGTTACGACAGGCCGGGTTCGATTCCCCACATGGGCATAATGGGTGAAACCCATTTCTGTTTTTCCCGTTGTATTGCTGGAATATTGCTGAAAGCGACGTAAATCCGAAATTACTTGCTCATTACTACATATTACACCCCAGCCGAAGTTATGCAAAACAGTAGATATTGATAGTGTCATGGATTCGAATGACGCTTTGCCCCGATGATACCCCCTTGTCGGTGAAATAAATACCGGTTTCGTCCCACAGGAGCTCACATATGCCGCGATATACTGAATGAGTGAGTATGGTTTTACGCCGCTTTTCGCAATATTCCAGCAATATCACGGCGGGGGACACCAGAAATTGGTTTCACATTGTACCCATGTGGGGAATCGAATCCGGACCTTCGGCGTGACGAGCAAACGCTTTAACCACTAGGCTACCCCGCCGCCCCAGCCGTGAATTGTTGCTTTAAGAGGCGTTGAACCGAATACAGATCACTACTGGATGCTGTATTTAGCGAGGGAACTGGGGCGGTGGGGTAGCCTAGTGGTTAAAGCGTTCGGTTGTCACGCCGAAGAGCTCGGTTCGATTCCCCACATAGGTAAAATGTGTGAAGCCCATTCTGGTGATATTGCTTGAATATTGCCAAAATGCGGCGTAAAACCATACTCACTCGCTCACCTTTTGAAAAAGTCATTTTGGTCTAATGTCAATAGGTGGAAGTGACCACTCTCGTTAAGTTTTGTCACGTTGGGCAACAAATTTGTCATGTTCTTTTTCTTAAAATCCTTTGTAATGGGCATTGCGTCTGAAGGGTATAAACGCTAACATATATCACACAACAAAGGAGACGACACGTGTCAACTGTTTTGTCCTCGTGTCAGGGAGTTAACAATTTAACTTTTCTGAGGTCCGCGTTTCCTGTAACGCTACCGATAAATCATTCATTTACAACTCTGAAAGTTTGTCACGAATGGAAATAATACGACACACTTATCAAACTAATTAAATTAATTCTTGGAATTAGTATTAAGTAAATGTAATCTGCAACTCTGGCATTTTTATGCTCTCACCTTGTTGTATGTATCACTATGGAGGGCCCCTTCACAAGGTGTTTAACTAAACTGAGCAAAACTAGTTTTGTGAATATTTTTGGGATATATTCTCTGAAATTGTGAGCTCAGCCTCCTCTGCAAAAAATAACCGCCCCCAATGCTTGTCGTAAGAGGCGACTAACGGGATCGGGTGGTCAGGCTCGCTGACTTGGTTGACACATGTCATAGTATCCCAACTGCGTAGATCGATGATCATGCTGTTGGTCATTGGATTGTCTGGTCCAGACTCGATTATTTACAGACCGCCGCCATATGGCTGGAATATTGCCGTAAAAGTAAGCTCACTCACTCACTTACTCAGACGGTAGGTCATATCCTACGTGCTTTACACGTGTCACTGTAACGTACTTGCCTAACCTTCATTAATTACAGAGTTCTTTTCTAACTGTGGAGACAGCTGTGTGGTGTCGTGCATGCCTGTAACAGCGTCATCCCACGCACGGATACACTGACACGAAATTACAAATATCATTATCTTTGTGTGGAGTATGAACAAATCTAATAAACATCATTTTGTAAATTGGGTTCATAAAAGTTAAGAAGCTTGAGTTGTCGAGGTTATATTTCATGACGCGTCAGCTAACATGAAATCATATTTATTCATTCATTCATTCATTCATTCATTCAGTCTTTCATTCATTCATTCAGTCAGTCAGACAGTCAGTCAGTCTTTAAAGCATATCCATCCATACATTCATTCATTCATTCATTCATTCATTCATTCATTCATTCATTCATTCATTCATCCATCCATCCATCCATCCATCCATCCATCCATCCATCCATCCATCCATCCATCCATTCATTCATTCATTCATTCAGTCAGTCAGTCAGTCTTTCATTCATTCAGTCAGTCAGACAGTCAGTCAGTCTTTAAAGCATATCCATCCCTACATTCATTCATTCACTCATTCATTCATTCATTCATCCATTCATTCATTCATTCAGCACAAATACTGGGGACCTGCGATCAGCCAATCCCAATCAATCCGCGCCACCTCAATAGATGAGCACAGATCAACACAATTCGGATATGATGACATCTGTCGAGCTTCCCTGACCACCCGACCCCAGTGGTCGCCTCTTATGACAAGAATGGTTTCCTGAAGACGAATTCTAAGCCAGATCGTCGCGTGTGGAGCCATGGTCAGACAAATAGAAGATTTTATGAACGTCTCATTCCTGTAAGACATCAAATACCTGCAGATAGACTACTGGAGTCAAATCAAAGGAGCACACGTAAAATGAGCGCATACGTTCACAGGGAATAGAAGAGATTCTTGAGTGGGAATGCAAGCACTTTCGCCAGTCAACTGAAACGGTTCCCCACGACTTTATTATTTACGTTATACTATTTTTCACAGATAGTACACATTCAAATAACATTTCCGCAAAATATATATAAAACAGAGAAAGCTAAACATGTTCAACAACCTAAAATACAGATTTATACAGGCTTAACTACACATAGTTTCAGCCCATACAAATCTAGAGAGTTATCTGCTGTAGGAGATGGGAAAGTATGCCTACTTGAGATGGAACTCAATAAGGAATGCAAGGACGTAAGCAGCTACATCATCTACACGTGGGCCATAAAGCATTCTAAAATTAGGTGCGTCCATAATAATTGTCGCATGTGGATGGCTGTAGAAAATGGCTTCATATTGTATACTTCGGCAGTTGAGACGCGAAGTAATCGACCGAAAGCTGCGTAAAAGTGGATGACGGGAAAGACACTCGTCTCGGAAAATGCAGCAAATTTCACCTTGCAAAAGTTGGGATAACATGCCGTGACCCGGATTCGAACCGGGGTTCTTGCGGCCACAACCCAAAGTCCTAACCACTAGACTATCACTGCTACCTGTCACCCTATTAACAGAAAGACATTCTTCGTGCTGTAATCACTGACACTTGGTTTCTTTTCACCCTTGTCGGAATATGTAGGGGTAAATTATTTCATGCCTGAAGAGAAGTGAAAGTAAAGTAAATGAGTTGTCCTCATTTCCAAAGTCACTTTACTCAAACAGTTATCTTAAATTAGTAAACCTTGAATAGTGAAAGCTTAGTTGGACTTCTGATCGTTCCAGCCACATCAATTAATAAAAGTAAATGAGATTTGTATTAATTCAAAACATCTACTATATGTAAGGCAATGTGAAAGTGAATTACTAATGAAATAAATCAGGGCTAGGGTTAGGGCAAGGGTTACGCTGAGGTTTAGGACTGGGGCTAGGATCAGGACTAGGGTTAGGGTCAGGGTTTCACTTAGATTTAGGTTAGGGTTAAAACTGTAGTTAGGGCCAGGGTTTGGATTACGGTTAGGGCTGGGGTAAAGGTTAGGGTTGGGGTTACGGTTAGGGTTAGATGCCCCAACTCTTTCCCAAACCATGTAGAATAAAATTCTGTTGGGGATTGATCAGATTTCTTTCGAAATTCTTTATGTACTATGTAGTTTGAAATGAGCCAACTTCTGAAAGTAGGTATTTTTGCTTCAATCCTAAAATGAAAGAATGCTGATATCCAAAAGTAAAAGTGTAGATGCCGAGACCAGGATTCGAACCTGGGTTCTTGCGGCCACAACGCAAAGTCCTAACCACTAGACGATCACGGCTGTTCTACAACCTGAAACGGACAGGGATTTATACACATTTTCAGCCTTTTCCTTCCTACGATAAATCTACAAACACATCGCTTCGTCACAGTATAATGTTGATGACGCCCTCTAAAAACAGCAGGAAGTCCGCTACAGGTCAGTGAGCAGAGAGTTTCCGCCAATTACTAATGACATTACCTATGTACTTGATGATAAGAGTAACTTGCAATCATGGTATTGACGACACGAAGGTGCCCAAATGAAATCAGAGAGTTATTTGCTGTAGAAGATGGGAAAGTATTCCTACTTGAGATGGAACTACGAGAAGGAGTGCAAGGACTTAGGCAGTTTCAACAACCACACGTACGTGGGCCATAAAGCATTCTAAAACTAGCTGCCTCTATAATCATTGTCGCATGTGGATGGCTGTAGAAAATGGCTTCATACTGAATACTTCTGCAGCTGAGACGCGAAGAAATCCACCAAAAGCTACGTAATAGAGGGCGAAACTCGTCTCGGAAAATGCAGAGAATTTCACCTTGCAAAAGTTGGGGTAACATGCCGTGACCCGGATTCGAACCGGGGTTCTTGCGGCCACAACGCAAAGTCCTAACCACTAGACGATCAGGTTTACCTGTCACCCTGTTATCAGAAAGTCATTCTTCGTGCTGTAATCACTGACACTTGATTTCTTTTCACCCTTGTCGGAATATGTAGGGGTAAATTATTTCATGCCTGAAGAGACGTGAACGTAAAGTAAATGAGTTGTCCTCATTTCCAAAGTCACTTTACTCAAACAGTTATCTTAAATTAGTTGCAAAAGTGGGGTAACATGCCGTGACCCGGATTCGAACCGGGGTTCTTGCGGCCATAACGCAAAGTCGTAACCACTTTTTTTTTTTTTTCATTAAATATTTATTCACATGATTGAATAATTACAGGCGCAGACAGCTCTCACACTACCACCTCAAAAATAATATATTCATGTCAGAGTTTGGGTGGCAGTGGTTAACATATCAATTGTAAAGAGAGAAAATATATTCACATAGTATTTTACAATTTATAATAAACATGTATACATGAATAAATATACAATGTATTTCATTCAGCTATAATATAACTTCTACAGATGTTATGAACTACGTATTGTTCTATTCTAAAGGTGGCTTGAGAATAATCTCATTTCCATCTAACGATATGAATGCGTTGCTCATGACATATTTTTGAGTGAAAATGTGTGATTGATTTGTTTTCGAATATTTATACAACAACAGGCTAAAATGGCGTTTTATCAATGATTTCAAAAATGCCCTCATGTGAAATGAGATTGTGTTTTGGCTCAATATAACTCTCCTTTTAAATACAGCAAGACGATAAATTGACAATACAATGTCCATGAATGATTTACATGACAACTTCTTTTCTGGCAAGAATCCAAACAATAACCAGAGGGATAACTGTCCAAAACTAAATCCTGTATCCTGGCACACATCTGTCAACATTTCAATCACCAGTTCTTGCGAGGAAGATAACTCTTTGCAGAAGATGAATAGATGTAAAATGTCTTCTGTTTCACTTTGACACACTAGACAAACATCAGTGTTTGACAGTCCAATTTTTAGGAGTTTATCATATGTGAAGACAATATTATGAGCAATTTTGAAAACTAACTGTACGGAATCTGTTGATTTATCTTTTCCCCATACATTCAGCCAAATATCTTTCCAATTGATATCTAAAGCAATTTGATTCCACCGAGAGATAGCTACTGGTTCCTTGAAATGTTTTTTCCTTAAACTTCATGCCAAAATTTTGTTGTAAAGAAATCAACAGACAAATCCTGTTCATCAACAGTGCATATTATGTCCCTTGAGGGGGGCTTTGTGGCAACCTCTGATAAAATTATCTTTTTCCACTCTGATGGAAGCGCTAATAAAATAATCCCATAACATTATTGTATGGTACTAATATCCATCTCAGGTAAGGTGTCATGGACTATTTTCACAATAATGTGTCCAGACATGAATTTTGAAATGACTTCAAGACAAATATGTTTGATACAAATAATTCCACTTGAAATATACGATTGAAACATAAGAGATTTTCCATTAAATATAATTAATGGATTTTTAAATAGTGGCTGATTCATGATGTCTTCTACATTTTTAAGTAATGGTCTGTTTCCTTCGTTCAATTCATTCCATGCAGCTAGTAGTTCAGCATAAAATGGGCTAAATATTCTGTAAATAGGTTTTGTCATATTCAAGAGATAAGGCATAAACTCCTAAGTTCATTGTCAAAAGATGTGACATAAAATATACAATGGTTTATTTCCAAATACAATTGAGCTGGCAATTGACAAAGGCTCTCAGCAATTTCAGCCTCAATTCATATTTTCTTGAACGTAAATTTGGTATATTAAGACCTCCATCTAAACAAACACCAATGCATGTATTGTATGCTATTTTGGCAGTTTTATTGGGCCACAAAAAATTCCTAAACATTTGAGTGAATTTATTCTCAACCCAATATGGAACAGGTAGTACAGTGAACATATACCACAAACGAGAGCTCATCAGGATATTAATAACAATTGCTCTGCCTTGTAAAGTAAGCTGTCTGCGTAGCCATGAATTTAACAGTGCTTGTATTTTGTCTATTTTCTTTCCCCAATTTAATGTTTCACACATTGCTTTGTCCATGCCAAAATAAATGCCCAGTACTTCTATACAATCCCTCTTAACTTTAACCGGAATTTTGATTGAAAAATCTCTAAACCTATTTTTACCCAATAACAAAATTCCGATTTTTCAATGTTGATTTTTGCACCTGTTGCCTCACAATATAGGTTAACTGTACTAAATGTTTCAAGGACAGAGTTAACATCTGAGACAGTAATTGTAGTGTCATCAGCATGTTGGTATATTAAAGAGTTAATATCATTGCTGATGCTAATTCCATGAATATCAGGATTATTTCTGATGATTAAATTCAGTGGCTCTGATATCAAAACATATAGCATAGAGCTCTTTGGATCCCCTTGCCGAACTCCACGGGTTAGTGTGAAATACGGTGTCAAATGGCCATTGCACTTCACAGAACTCTTTATATCAGTATATAAGATCTTAATCCATGAAATGAATAAATCTCCAAAGTTAAATTTCCTAAGAATTCGAAATAAATATTGGTGTGAAACCCCGTCAAAAGCTTTTTCTTGATCTATTTTTATGAGATAGGAGTCATCATTACGATTATTGTTAACATCAATAACATCTCGGACAGAGTAAAGGTTGTTGGCTATGTCTCTTCCTGGTACACAACAAGATTGTTCAGGGGAGACAATTGAAGCCATGACATTTCTCAATCTCAACGATAACACTCTTGATATGAGTTTAGAATCTACATTAATCAATGAAATAGGTCTGTAACACTTAATGTCTCTCTTGTCTCCTTTCTTTTTATAAAACAAACTGATAATACTCTTTTTCATGGAACGAGAAAGATTATGTTCTTTGTATATACCATCTACAACTTCGAAAAAGAAGGGACATAAAATATCCCAAAACTTTAAATAAAACTCAACAGTTAGCCCGTCCGGGCCAGGTGATTTATTCTTTTTCATTCCTTTGAGTGCCACTGTAAGCTCACTCTGAGAAATAGGTAGGTCACATGAAATTTTTTCTTCCTCCGAAAGTTTATTTTCAATATTATCAATGAGGCCCTGTTGTTTTACTAAATTACATTGCTCGGCAGTAAATAAGGATGAGTAAAATTGCTGAGCAGTATCCAAAATATCCTCTGTGCTCCTGGCTATCGTACCATCTCCCTTGAAGAGTGATGTTATTGAATTAGCCTGTTGTTTAGTTTTTTCAAGGTTCAAAAAGTAACTGGTGTGTCTATCTGAATCCAGCGTGCACTGTGCTTTTGACCTGAGAATGGCACCCTTGCATTTATTGTTCTCATATTTCTCAAGTTCATTTTCCAATGATTGTAAATCAGTAGATGTATAGCCAGGAATGGAGGATATTTTATGATATTCAATTCTAAGCTTATTTTAAATGTTGTAATAATCAGCTTTTGCTTGGTTGCCTTTTTGAGATGCATAAAATCTGGAAAGTGTTTTGAACTTGTATTTTAAGTTATCCCACCATATCAATGGCTCTGTTTTAAGTAAAGGGCACTGTTTTGCCTCCTCTATTAATGCAATAATTCTTAGGTAGAATGTGAAATCTTCCAGAAGCTGATTATTAAAAATCCATACCCCAGGACCTCTTCCTACTGAAGAAAAGTCCAACCTCAGTGCAACTATCCTGTGATCACTCACAGAGGAGTATCTAATGTAACCGTTTATAGCGCTTGTAATAAGATCTCTTGAAACAATTATGAGATCAATTCTAGATTGTTTAAGAACTCCTAACACATACTGCATTCTAGTAAACTCTTTTTTATCATAGTTTTTATACCTCCATATATCAACAAAGTTGTTTTGGAGAGAAAATTGTTTAAAACGTTGCTACTTTGAATGTTAAACGATGTATTATTTATGCCCTTATCAAGTAAAGGATTTATTATCTCATTAAAATCCCCAGCACAAATTAAATGTTCTTTTTCAATCCATTTTCTTAAATTGTTGAAGAAATGTATTCTCTCCTTAATCTCATTTGGGGCATACACATTTAATAAACTCACTGTTCTATCTTCAATAGATAAAGAAGCCTTTATAATTCTTCCATCTTCATCTTTTTTAAGCATCGTAACTTTTTGCTCAAAACCAGTTGAGACTAATATATCTACACCTCTTCTGTCATTTTCTGCATTAGAATATAAAATAGTTCCAGGCCATAAATGTTTATCTTTTTCTATATACTCTGTATTCATCTGACCAAAAGGTTTCCTGCAAAAATGCAATATCAACGTGAGAATTCAGAATTAGTGCAAATACATTTTGCATTTTAGCTGTATCACGGAGTCCATTTACATTCCATGACTATATTGTGACCATTACAATTAAGAGAAATAGATGGTTAATAAACAACATTATGAGGTTTCAATAACACTTTTCGACACACCTGATAGTTCTCTTCTATCGTTGACCTTTTCTGCTTTCCTTTTCTTTTGTTGGTCTTTTTTGCTTTCTCTCACTTTATTTTTCAAGTCATTGAAATATATATTACTGTGTCTGTTAACTTTGGCTGTGTCTGTTAACTTTGGCTGTAGTTTGTGCCTTCTTGCACGTTTACGTGAAGAAATTGTCCACTTAGCAGATGTCACACATGTTTGTTGAATGTCTTTATCATCATCGGTTATGTCAAGTCTATCTTGAGACAAAGCGTTCTTGTCTGTGCTGTCATTGTCCTTCTCCTTGTCACAACTAGGAATGTTCTCAGAATACGGAACTGCACGTCTATTTGCCTCCTCTTTTCTTCCTTTTCTTCTCCTTTTGTCTCTTCCTCTTCATTTTCTTTTGCTTCTTCTGGTCCATCTGTATGGTTCTCATTTGACTTAGAATCATTTTCCAGAGGAACCTCATCCCAAGATTTCGTTGGGGCTAGCTCTCTCTCCAGCTCAGATTCAGAAACACTGATCTGATCATTATCTTCCACATCAGAGAAACAGTTGCAAATATCAATTGGACGAAAACATATATCGCAATTGCGTTCCTGTTTTCTTTCTGCATTGCAATTTCTGCCTATATGCCCTCGTCCATTACATTTAAAGAATTTGGTGTTTGGGCAATCTTTTACAATGTGGCCCCCAGAATTGCACTTGAAACATAAACGCTCTTGATTGTTATGTATAACTCTAAAGTACCTATATCCATCAAGGGTGTTAAATCCCATGGAATATGGTAATGAGAGGCACTCAGGGGGAAATACAACCCCCACATATCGTGTTCCGTCAAAAATGTCTGTGCCTTTCAGAGTCCTGTGTTTGATATCACATTTCATTGTTATTCCTCTTTTGATGAGAAGCCTTTAGATTTCTACATCATCAATGTAAGGCGGGAGATGTAAAAATGACACATTTGATGTCCGCCATTTTGTATCAAGTCAGCAAGATATCAACAAGAAAGACAAAGTCTTAAGCACGCACCAAAGTACTTGCTAATACGGCAGGTTCACCTACAATTACATTGTGAATGTTCTCCTACCTTCTAAGCACCGACTGGAAATCCAGACGCAAGTATACACGATGATATCCGAGAAAATCTATCACTCTCTCGTCAACACGTCCACACACCTCCGAATCAAGGGAGGTCAGTCCTAACCACTAGACGATCACGGCTACCTGTCACCCTCTTATCAGAAAGTCATTCTTCGTGCTGTAATCACTGACACTTGATTTCTTTTCACCCTTGTCGGAATATGTAGGGGTAAATTATTTCATGCCTGAAGAGAAGTGAAAGTAAAGTAAATGAGTTGTCCTCATTTCCAAAGTCACTTTACTCAAACAGTTATCTTAAATTAGTAAACTTTGAATAGTAAAGGCTTGGTTGGACTTCTGATCCTTCCAGCCACATCAATTAATAAAAGTAAATTAGATTTGTATTAATTCAAAACATCTACTATATGTAAGGCAATGTGAAAGTGAATTACTAATGAAATAAATCAGGGCTAGGGTTAGGGCAAGGGTTACGCTGAGGTTTAGGACTGGGGCTAGGATCAGGGCTAGGGTTAGGGTCAGGGTTACACTCAGACTTAGATTTAGGTTAGGGTTAAAACTGTAGTTAGGGCCAGGGTTTGGATTACGGTTAGGGCTGGGGTAAAGGTTAGGGCTGGGGTTACGGTTAGGGTTAGATGCCCCAACTCTTTCCCAAACCATGTAGACTAAAATACTGTGGGGATTGATCAGATTTCTTTAGAAATGTTTTTATGTACTAGTTTGAAATGGGCCGACTTCTGAAAGTAGGTGTTTTTGCTTCAATCCTAAAATGAAAGAATGCTGATATCCAAAAGTAAAAGTGTAGATGCCGAGACCAGGATTCGAACCTGGGTTCTTGCGGCCACAACGCAAAGTCCTAACCACTAGACGATCACGGCTGTTCTACAACCTGTAACGGATTTATACACATTTTCAGCCTTTTCCTTCCTACGATAAATCTACAAACACATCGCTTCGTCACAGTATAATGTTGATGACGCCCTCTAAAAACAGCAGGAAGTCCCACACAGGTCAGTGAGCAGAGTTTCCGCCATTTACTAATGACATTACCAATGTACTTGATGATAAGAGTAACTTGCAATCATGGTATTGACGACACGAAGGTGCCCAAATGAAATCAGAGAGTTATTTGCTGTAGAAGATGGGAAAGTATTCCTACTTGAGATGGAACTACGAGAATGAGTGCAAGGACTTAGGCAGTTTCAACAACCACACGTACGTGGGCCATAAAGCATTCTAAAACTAGCTGCCTCTATAATCATCGTCGCATGTGGATGGCTGTAGAAAATGGCTACATACTGAATACTTCTGCAGTTGAGACGCGAAGAAATCGACCAAAAGTTACGTAATAGAGGGCGAAACTCGTCTCGGAAAATGCAGAGAATTTCACCTTGCAAAAGTTGGGGTAACATGCCGTGACCCGGATTCGAACTGGGTTCTTGCGGCCACAACGCAAAGTCCTAACCACTAGACGATCACGGCTACCTGTCACCCTCTTATCAGAAAGTCATTCTTCGTGCTGTAATCACTGACACTTGATTTCTTTTCACCCTTGTCGGAATATGTAGGGGTAAATTATTTCATGCCTGAAGAGAAGTGAAAGTAAAGTAAATGAGTTGTCCTCATTTCCAAAGTCACTTTACTCAAACAGTTATCTTAAATTAGTAAACTTTGAATAGTAAAGGCTTGGTTGGACTTCTGATCCTTCCAGCCACATCAATTAATAAAAGTAAATTAGATTTGTATTAATTCAAAACATCTACTATATGTAAGGCAATGTGAAAGTGAATTACTAATGAAATAAATCAGGGCTAGGGTTAGGGCAAGGGTTACGCTGAGGTTTAGGACTGGGGCTAGGATCAGGGCTAGGGTTAGGGTCAGGGTTACACTCAGACTTAGATTTAGGTTAGGGTTAAAACTGTAGTTAGGGCCAGGGTTTGGATTACGGTTAGGGCTGGGGTAAAGGTTAGGGCTGGGGTTACGGTTAGGGTTAGATGCCCCAACTCTTTCCCAAACCATGTAGACTAAAATACTGTGGGGGATTGATCAGACTTCTTTAGAAATGCTTTTATGTACTAGTTTGAAATGGGCCGACTTCTGAAAGTAGGTGTTTTTGCTTCAATCCTAAAATGAAAGAATGCTGATATCCAAAAGTAAAAGTGTAGATGCCGAGACCAGGATTCGAACCTGGGTTCTTGCGGCCACAACGCAAAGTCCTAACCACTAGACGATCACGGCTGCTCTACAACCTGAAACGGACAGGGATTTATATACATTTTCAGCCTTTTCCTTCCTACGATAAATCTACAAACACATCGCTTCGTCACAGTATAATGTTGATGACGCCCTCTAAAAACAGCAGGAAGTCCCACACAGGTCAGTGAGCAGAGAGTTTCCGCCATTTACTAATGACATTACCAATGTACTTGATGATAAGAGTAACTTGCAATCATGGTATTGACGACACGAAGGTGCCCAAATGAAATCAGAGAGTTATTTGCTGTAGAAGATGGGAAAGTATTCCTACTTGAGATGGAACTACGAGAATGAGTGCAAGGACTTAGGCAGTTTCAACAACCACACGTACGTGGGCCATAAAGCATTCTAAAACTAGCTGCCTCTATAATCATCGTCGCATGTGGATGGCTGTAGAAAATGGCTACATACTGAATACTTCTGCAGTTGAGACGCGAAGAAATCGACCAAAAGTTACGTAATAGTGGGCGAAACTCGTCTCGGAAAATGCAGCGAATTTCACCTTGCAAAAGTTGGGGTAACATGCCGTGACCCGGATTTGAACCGGGGTTCTTGCGGCCACAACGCAAAGTCCTAACCACTAGACGATCACGGCTACCTGTCACCCTCTTATCAGAAAGTCATTCTTCGTGCTGTAATCACTGACACTTGATTTCTTTTCACCCTTGTCGGAATATGTAGGGGTAAATTATTTCATGCCTGAAGAGAAGTGAAAGTAAAGTAAATGAGTTGTCCTCATTTCCAAAGTCACTTTACTCAAACAGTTATCTTAAATTAGTAAACTTTGAATAGTAAAGGCTTGGTTGGACTTCTGATCCTTCCAGCCACATCAATTAATAAAAGTAAATTAGATTTGTATTAATTCAAAACATCTACTATATGTAAGGCAATGTGAAAGTGAATTACTAATGAAATAAATCAGGGCTAGGGTTAGGGCAAGGGTTACGCTGAGGTTTAGGACTGGGGCTAGGATCAGGGCTAGGGTTAGGGTCAGGGTTACACTCAGACTTAGATTTAGGTTAGGGTTAAAACTGTAGTTAGGGCCAGGGTTTGGATTACGGTTAGGGCTGGGGTAAAGGTTAGGGCTGGGGTTACGGTTAGGGTTAGATGCCCCAACTCTTTCCCAAACCATGTAGACTAAAATACTGTGGGGATTGATCAGATTTCTTTAGAAATGCTTTTATGTACTAGTTTGAAATGGGCCGACTTCTGAAAGTAGGTGTTTTTGCTTCAATCCTAAAATGAAAGAATGCTGATATCCAAAAGTAAAAGTGTAGATGCCGAGACCAGGATTCGAACCTGGGTTCTTGCGGCCACAACGCAAAGTCCTAACCACTAGACGATCACGGCTGTTCTACAACCTGAAACGGACAGGGATTTATACACATTTTCAGCCTTTTCCTTCCTACGATAAATCTACAAACACATCGCTTCGTCACAGTATAATGTTGATGACGCCCTCTAAAAACAGCAGGAAGTCCCACACAGGTCAGTGAGCAGAGAGTTTCCGCCATTTACTAATGACATTACCAATGTACTTGATGATAAGAGTAACTTGCAATCATGGTATTGACGACACGAAGGTGCCCAAATGAAATCAGAGAGTTATTTGCTGTAGAAGATGGGAAAGTATTCCTACTTGAGATGGAACTACGAGAATGAGTGCAAGGACTTAGGCAGTTTCAACAACCACACGTACGTGGGCCATAAAGCATTCTAAAACTAGCTGCCTCTATAATCATCGTCGCATGTGGATGGCTGTAGAAAATGGCTACATACTGAATACTTCTGCAGTTGAGACGCGAAGAAATCGACCAAAAGTTACGTAATAGTGGGCGAAACTCGTCTCGGAAAATGCAGAGAATTTCACCTTGCAAAAGTTGGGGTAACATGCCGTGACCCGGATTCGAACCGGGGTTCTTGCGGCCACAACGCAAAGTCCTAACCACTAGACGATCACGGCTACCTGTCACCCTCTTATCAGAAAGTCATTCTTCGTGCTGTAATCACTGACACTTGATTTCTTTTCACCCTTGTCGGAATATGTAGGGGTAAATTATTTCATGCCTGAAGAGAAGTGAAAGTAAAGTAAATGAGTTGTCCTCATTTCCAAAGTCACTTTACTCAAACAGTTATCTTAAATTAGTAAACTTTGAATAGTAAAGGCTTGGTTGGACTTCTGATCCTTCCAGCCACATCAATTAATAAAAGTAAATTAGATTTGTATTAATTCAAAACATCTACTATATGTAAGGCAATGTGAAAGTGAATTACTAATGAAATAAATCAGGGCTAGGGTTAGGGCAAGGGTTACGCTGAGGTTTAGGACTGGGGCTAGGATCAGGGCTAGGGTTAGGGTCAGGGTTACACTCAGACTTAGATTTAGGTTAGGGTTAAAACTGTAGTTAGGGCCAGGGTTTGGATTACGGTTAGGGCTGGGGTAAAGGTTAGGGCTGGGGTTACGGTTAGGGTTAGATGCCCCAACTCTTTTCCCAAACCATGTAGACTAAAATACTGTGGGGATTGATCAGACTTCTTTAGAAATGCTTTTATGTACTAGTTTGAAATGGGCCGACTTCTGAAAGTAGGTGTTTTTGCTTCAATCCTAAAATGAAAGAATGCTGATATCCAAAAGTAAAAGTGTAGATGCCGAGACCAGGATTCGAACCTGGGTTCTTGCGGCCACAACGCAAAGTCCTAACCACTAGACGATCACGGCTGCTCTACAACCTGAAACGGACAGGGATTTATATACATTTTCAGCCTTTTCCTTCCTACGATAAATCTACAAACACATCGCTTCGTCACAGTATAATGTTGATGACGCCCTCTAAAAACAGCAGGAAGTCCCACACAGGTCAGTGAGCAGAGAGTTTCCGCCATTTACTAATGACATTACCAATGTACTTGATGATAAGAGTAACTTGCAATCATGGTATTGACGACACGAAGGTGCCCAAATGAAATCAGAGAGTTATTTGCTGTAGAAGATGGGAAAGTATTCCTACTTGAGATGGAACTACGAGAATGAGTGCAAGGACTTAGGCAGTTTCAACAACCACACGTACGTGGGCCATAAAGCATTCTAAAACTAGCTGCCTCTATAATCATCGTCGCATGTGGATGGCTGTAGAAAATGGCTACATACTGAATACTTCTGCAGTTGAGACGCGAAGAAATCGACCAAAAGTTACGTAATAGTGGGCGAAACTCGTCTCGGAAAATGCAGCGAATTTCACCTTGCAAAAGTTGGGGTAACATGCCGTGACCCGGATTTGAACCGGGGTTCTTGCGGCCACAACGCAAAGTCCTAACCACTAGACGATCACGGCTACCTGTCACCCTCTTATCAGAAAGTCATTCTTCGTGCTGTAATCACTGACACTTGATTTCTTTTCACCCTTGTCGGAATATGTAGGGGTAAATTATTTCATGCCTGAAGAGAAGTGAAAGTAAAGTAAATGAGTTGTCCTCATTTCCAAAGTCACTTTACTCAAACAGTTATCTTAAATTAGTAAACTTTGAATAGTAAAGGCTTGGTTGGACTTCTGATCCTTCCAGCCACATCAATTAATAAAAGTAAATTAGATTTGTATTAATTCAAAACATCTACTATATGTAAGGCAATGTGAAAGTGAATTACTAATGAAATAAATCAGGGCTAGGGTTAGGGCAAGGGTTACGCTGAGGTTTAGGACTGGGGCTAGGATCAGGGCTAGGGTTAGGGTCAGGGTTACACTCAGACTTAGATTTAGGTTAGGGTTAAAACTGTAGTTAGGGCCAGGGTTTGGATTACGGTTAGGGCTGGGGTAAAGGTTAGGGCTGGGGTTACGGTTAGGGTTAGATGCCCCAACTCTTTCCCAAACCATGTAGACTAAAATACTGTGGGGGATTGATCAGATTTCTTTAGAAATGCTTTTATGTACTAGTTTGAAATGGGCCGACTTCTGAAAGTAGGTGTTTTTGCTTCAATCCTAAAATGAAAGAATGCTGATATCCAAAAGTAAAAGTGTAGATGCCGAGACCAGGATTCGAACCTGGGTTCTTGCGGCCACAACGCAAAGTCCTAACCACTAGACGATCACGGCTGTTCTACAACCTGAAACGGATTTATACACATTTTCAGCCTTTTCCTTCCTACGATAAATCTACAAACACATCGCTTCGTCACAGTATAATGTTGATGACGCCCTCTAAAAACAGCAGGAAGTCCCACACAGGTCAGTGAGCAGAGAGTTTCCGCCATTTACTAATGACATTACCAATGTACTTGATGATAAGAGTAACTTGCAATCATGGTATTGACGACACGAAGGTGCCCAAATGAAATCAGAGAGTTATTTGCTGTAGAAGATGGGAAAGTATTCCTACTTGAGATGGAACTACGAGAATGAGTGCAAGGACTTAGGCAGTTTCAACAACCACACGTACGTGGGCCATAAAGCATTCTAAAACTAGCTGCCTCTATAATCATCGTCGCATGTGGATGGCTGTAGAAAATGGCTACATACTGAATACTTCTGCAGTTGAGACGCGAAGAAATCCACCAAAAGTTACGTAATAGTGGGCGAAACTCGTCTCGGAAAATGCAGCGAATTTCACCTTGCAAAAGTTGGGGTAACATGCCGTGACCCGGATTCGAACCGGGGTTCTTGCGGCCACAACGCAAAGTCCTAACCACTAGACGATCACGGCTACCTGTCACCCTCTTATCAGAAAGTCATTCTTCGTGCTGTAATCACTGACACTTGATTTCTTTTCACCCTTGTCGGAATATGTAGGGGTAAATTATTTCATGCCTGAAGAGAAGTGAAAGTAAAGTAAATGAGTTGTCCTCATTTCCAAAGTCACTTTACTCAAACAGTTATCTTAAATTAGTAAACTTTGAATAGTAAAGGCTTGGTTGGACTTCTGATCCTTCCAGCCACATCAATTAATAAAAGTAAATTAGATTTGTATTAATTCAAAACATCTACTATATGTAAGGCAATGTGAAAGTGAATTACTAATGAAATAAATCAGGGCTAGGGTTAGGGCAAGGGTTACGCTGAGGTTTAGGACTGGGGCTAGGATCAGGGCTAGGGTTAGGGTCAGGGTTACACTCAGACTTAGATTTAGGTTAGGGTTAAAACTGTAGTTAGGGCCAGGGTTTGGATTACGGTTAGGGCTGGGGTAAAGGTTAGGGCTGGGGTTACGGTTAGGGTTAGATGCCCCAACTCTTTCCCAAACCATGTAGACTAAAATACTGTGGGGATTGATCAGATTTCTTTAGAAATGCTTTTATGTACTAGTTTGAAATGGGCCGACTTCTGAAAGTAGGTGTTTTTGCTTCAATCCTAAAATGAAAGAATGCTGATATCCAAAAGTAAAAGTGTAGATGCCGAGACCAGGATTCGAACCTGGGTTCTTGCGGCCACAACGCAAAGTCCTAACCACTAGACGATCACGGCTGTTCTACAACCTGAAACGGACAGGGATTTATATACATTTTCAGCCTTTTCCTTCCTACGATAAATCTACAAACACATCGCTTCGTCACAGTATAATGTTGATGACGCCCTCTAAAAACAGCAGGAAGTCCCACACAGGTCAGTGAGCAGAGAGTTTCCGCCATTTACTAATGACATTACCAATGTACTTGATGATAAGAGTAACTTGCAATCATGGTATTGACGACACGAAGGTGCCCAAATGAAATCAGAGAGTTATTTGCTGTAGAAGATGGGAAAGTATTCCTACTTGAGATGGAACTACGAGAAGGAGTGCAAGGACTTAGGCAGTTTCAACAACCACACGTACGTGGGCCATAAAGCATTCTAAAACTAGCTGCCTCTATAATCATCGTCGCATGTGGATGGCTGTAGAAAATGGCTTCATACCCAATACTTCTGCAGTTGAGACGCGAAGAAATCCACCAAAAGTTACGTAATAGTGGGCGAAACTCGTCTCGGAAAATGCAGAGAAATTCACCTTGCAAAAGTTGGGGTAACATTCCGAGACCAGGATTCGAAGCTGGGTTCTTGCGGCCACAACGCAAAGTCCTAACCACTAGACGATCACGGCTGTTCTACAACCTGAAACGGACAGGGATTTATACACATTTTCAGCCTTTTCCTTCCTACGATAAATCTACAAACACATCGCTTCGTCACAGTATAATGTTGATGACGCCCTCTAAAAACAGCAGGAAGTCCCACACAGGTCAGTGAGCAGAGAGTTTCCGCCATTTACTAATGACATTACCAATGTACTTGATGATAAGAGTAACTTGCAATCATGGTATTGACGACACGAAGGTGCCCAAATGAAATCAGAGAGTTATTTGCTGTAGAAGATGGGAAAGTATTCCTACTTGAGATGGAACTACGAGAAGGAGTGCAAGGACTTAGGCAGTTTCAACAACCACACGTACGTGGGCCATAGCATTCTAAAACTAGCTGCCTCTATAATCATCGTCGCATGTGGATGGCTGTAGAAAATGGCTTCATACCCAATACTTCTGCAGTTGAGACGCGAAGAAATCCACCAAAAGTTACGTAATAGTGGGCGAAACTCGTCTCGGAAAATGCAGAGAATTTCACCTTGCAAAGTTGGGGTAACATGCCGTGACCCGGATTCGAACCGGGGTTCTTGCGGCCACAACGCAAAGTCCTAACCACTAGACGATCACGGCTACCTGTCACCCTCTTATCAGAAAGTCATTCTTCGTGCTGTAATCACTGACACTTGATTTCTTTTCACCCTTGTCGGAATATGTAGGGGTAAATTATTTCATGCCTGAAGAGAAGTGAAAGTAAAGTAAATGAGTTGTCCTCATTTCCAAAGTCACTTTACTCAAACAGTTATCTTAAATTAGTAAACTTTGAATAGTAAAGGCTTGGTTGGACTTCTGATCCTTCCAGCCACATCAATTAATAAAAGTAAATTAGATTTGTATTAATTCAAAACATCTACTATATGTAAGGCAATGTGAAAGTGAATTACTAATGAAATAAATCAGGGCTAGGGTTAGGGCAAGGGTTACGCTGAGGTTTAGGACTGGGGCTAGGATCAGGGCTAGGGTTAGGGTCAGGGTTACACTCAGACTTAGATTTAGGTTAGGGTTAAAACTGTAGTTAGGGCCAGGGTTTGGATTACGGTTAGGGCTGGGGTAAAGGTTAGGGCTGGGGTTACGGTTAGGATTAGATGCCCCAACTCTTTCCCAAACCATGTAGACTAAAAATACTGTTGGGGATTGATCAGATTTCTTTAGAAATGCTTTTATGTACTAGTTTGAAATGGGCCGACTTCTGAAAGTAGGTGTTTTGCTTCAATCCTAAAATGAAAGAATGCTGATATCCAAAAGTAAAAGTGTAGATGCCGAGACCAGGATTCGAACCTGGGTTCTTGCGGCCACAACGCAAAGTCCTAACCACTAGACGATCACGGCTGTTCTACAACCTGAAACGGACAGGGATTTATACACATTTTCAGCCTTTTCCTTCCTACGATAAATCTACAAACACATCGCTTCGTCACAGTATAATGTTGATGACGCCCTCTAAAAACAGCAGGAAGTCCCACACAGGTCAGTGAGCAGAGAGTTTCCGCCATTTACTAATGACATTACCTATGTACTTGATGATAAGAGTAACTTGCAATCATGGTATTGACGACACGAAGGTGCCCAAATGAAATCAGAGAGTTATTTGCTGTAGAAGATGGGAAAGTATTCCTACTTGAGATGGAACTACGAGAAGGAGTGCAAGGACTTAGGCAGTTTCAACAACCACACGTACGTGGGCCATAAAGCATTCTAAAACTAGCTGCCTCTATAATCATTGTCGCATGTGGATGGCTGTAGAAAATGGCTTCATACCCAATACTTCTGCAGTTGAGACGCGAAGAAATCCACCAAAAGTTACGTAATAGTGGGCGACTCGTCTCGGAAAATGCAGAGAATTTCACCTTGCAAAAGTTGGGGTAACATGCCGTGACCAGGATTCGAACCTGGGTTCTTGCGGCCACAACGCAAAGTCCTAACCACTAGACGATCACGGCTACCTACAACCTCTTAACAGACAGTCATTCTTCGTGCTGTAATCACTATACTTGATTTTCACCCTTTTCCTTCCTACGATAAATCTACAAACACATCGCTTCGTCACAGTATAATGTTGATGACGCCCTCTAAAACAGCAGGAAGTCCCCACACAGGTCAGTGAGCAGAGACTTTTCCGCCATTTACTAATGACATTACCTATGTACTTGATGATAAGAGTAACTTTTAATCATGGTATTGACACACGAAGGTGCCCAAAAAATCAGAGAGTATATTTGCTGTAGAAGATGGGAAAGTATTCCTACTTGAGATGGAACTACGAGAAGGAGTGCAAGGACTTAGGCAGTTTCAACAACCACACGTACGTGGGCCATAAAGCATTCTAAAACTAGCTGCCTCTATAATCATCGTCGCATGTGGATGGCTGTAGAAAATGGCTTCATACCCAATACTTCTGCAGTTGAGACGCGAAGAAATCCACCAAAAGTTACGTAATAGTGGGCGAAACTCGTCTCGGAAAATGCAGAGAATTTCACCTTGCAAAAGTTGGGGTAACATGCCGTGACCCGGATTCGAACCGGGGTTCTTGCGGCCACAACGCAAAGTCCTAACCACTAGACGATCACGGCTACCTGTCACCCTCTTATCAGAAAGTCATTCTTCGTGCTGTAATCACTGACACTTGATTTCTTTTCACTCTTGTTGGAATATGTAGGGGTAAATTATTTCATGCCTGAAGAGAAGTGAAAGTAAAGTAAATGAGTTGTCCTCATTTCCAAAGTCACTTTACTCAAACAGTTATCTTAAATTAGTAAACTTTGAATAGTAAAGGCTTGGTTGGACTTCTGATCCTTCCAGCCACATCAATTAATAAAAGTAAATTAGATTTGTATTAATTCAAAACATCTACTATATGTAAGGCAATGTGAAAGTGAATTACTAATGAAATAAATCAGGGCTAGGGTTAGGGCAAGGGTTACGCTGAGGTTTAGGACTGGGGCTAGGATCAGGGCTAGGGTTAGGGTCAGGGTTACACTCAGACTTAGATTTAGGTTAGGGTTAAAACTGTAGTTAGGGCCAGGGTTTGGATTACGGTTAGGGCTGGGGTAAAGGTTAGGGCTGGGGTTACGGTTAGGATTAGATGCCCCAACTCTTTCCCCAAACCATGTAGACTAAAATACTGTTGGGGATTGATCAGATTTCTTTAGAAATGCTTTTATGTACTAGTTTGAAATGGGCCGACTTCTGAAAGTAGGTGTTTTGCTTCAATCCTAAAATGAAAGAATGCTGATATCCAAAAGTAAAAGTGTAGATGCCGAGACCAGGATTCGAAGCTGGGTTCTTGCGGCCACAACGCAAAGTCCTAACCACTAGACGATCACGGCTGTTCTACAACCTGAAACGGACAGGGATTTATACACATTTTCAGCCTTTTCCTTCCTACGATAAATCTACAAACACATCGCTTCGTCACAGTATAATGTTGATGACGCCCTCTAAAAACAGCAGGAAGTCCCACACAGGTCAGTGAGCAGAGAGTTTCCGCCATTTACTAATGACATTACCTATGTACTTGATGATAAGAGTAACTTGCAATCATGGTATTGACGACACGAAGGTGCCCAAATGAAATCAGAGAGTTATTTGCTGTAGAAGATGGGAAAGTATTCCTACTTGAGATGGAACTACGAGAAGGAGTGCAAGGACTTAGGCAGTTTCAACAACCACACGTACGTGGGCCATAAAGCATTCTAAAACTAGCTGCCTCTATAATCATCGTCGCATGTGGATGGCTGTAGAAAATGGCTTCATACCCAATACTTCTGCAGTTGAGACGCGAAGAAATCCACCAAAAGTTACGTAATAGTGGGCGAAACTCGTCTCGGAAAATGCAGAGAATTTCACCTTGCAAAAGTTGGGGTAACATGCCGTGACCCGGATTCGAACCGGGGTTCTTGCGGCCACAACGCAAAGTCCTAACCACTAGACGATCACGGCTACCTGTCACCCTCTTATCAGAAAGTCATTCTTCGTGCTGTAATCACTGACACTTGATTTCTTTTCACTCTTGTTGGAATATGTAGGGGTAAATTATTTCATGCCTGAAGAGAAGTGAAAGTAAAGTAAATGAGTTGTCCTCATTTCCAAAGTCACTTTACTCAAACAGTTATCTTAAATTAGTAAACTTTGAATAGTAAAGGCTTGGTTGGACTTCTGATCCTTCCAGCCACATCAATTAATAAAAGTAAATTAGATTTGTATTAATTCAAAACATCTACTATATGTAAGGCAATGTGAAAGTGAATTACTAATGAAATAAATCAGGGCTAGGGTTAGGGCAAGGGTTACGCTGAGGTTTAGGACTGGGGCTAGGATCAGGGCTAGGGTTAGGGTCAGGGTTACACTCAGACTTAGATTTAGGTTAGGGTTAAAACTGTAGTTAGGGCCAGGGTTTGGATTACGGTTAGGGCTGGGGTAAAGGTTAGGGCTGGGGTTACGGTTAGGATTAGATGCCCCAACTCTTTCCCAAACCATGTAGACTAAAATACTGTTGGGGATTGATCAGATTTCTTTAGAAATGCTTTTATGTACTAGTTTGAAATGGGCCGACTTCTGAAAGTAGGTGTTTTTGCTTCAATCCTAAAATGAAAGAATGCTGATATCCAAAAGTAAAAGTGTAGATGCCGAGACCAGGATTCGAAGCTGGGTTCTTGCGGCCACAACGCAAAGTCCTAACCACTAGACGATCACGGCTGTTCTACAACCTGAAACGGACAGGGATTTATACACATTTTCAGCCTTTTCCTTCCTACGATAAATCTACAAACACATCGCTTCGTCACAGTATAATGTTGATGACGCCCTCTAAAAACAGCAGGAAGTCCCACACAGGTCAGTGAGCAGAGAGTTTCCGCCATTTACTAATGACATTACCAATGTATTTGATGATAAGAGTAACTTGCAATCATGGTATTGACCACACGAAGGTGCCCAAATGAAATCAGAGAGTTATTTGCTGTAGAAGATGGGAAAGTATTCCTACTTGAGATGGAACTACGAGAAGGAGTGCAAGGACTTAGGCAGTTTCAACAACCACACGTACGTGGGCCATAAAGCATTCTAAAACTAGCTGCCTCTATAATCATCGTCGCATGTGGATGGCTGTAGAAAATGGCTTCATACCCAATACTTCTGCAGTTGAGACGCGAAGAAATCCACCAAAAGTTACGTAATAGTGGGCGAAACTCGTCTCGGAAAATGCAGAGAATTTCACCTTGCAAAGTTGGGGTAACATGCCGTGACCCGGATTCGAACCGGGGTTCTTGCGGCCACAACGCAAAGTCCTAACCACTAGACGATCACGGCTACCTGTCACCCTCTTATCAGAAAGTCATTCTTCGTGCTGTAATCACTGACACTTGATTTCTTTTCACTCTTGTTGGAATATGTAGGGGTAAATTATTTCATGCCTGAAGAGAAGTGAAAGTAAAGTAAATGAGTTGTCCTCATTTCCAAAGTCACTTTACTCAAACAGTTATCTTAAATTAGTAAACTTTGAATAGTAAAGGCTTGGTTGGACTTCTGATCCTTCCAGCCACATCAATTAATAAAAGTAAATTAGATTTGTATTAATTCAAAACATCTACTATATGTAAGGCAATGTGAAAGTGAATTACTAATGAAATAAATCAGGGCTAGGGTTAGGGCAAGGGTTACGCTGAGGTTTAGGACTGGGGCTAGGATCAGGGCTAGGGTTAGGGTCAGGGTTACACTCAGACTTAGATTTAGGTTAGGGTTAAAACTGTAGTTAGGGCCAGGGTTTGGATTACGGTTAGGGCTGGGGTAAAGGTTAGGGCTGGGGTTACGGTTAGGATTAGATGCCCCAACTCTTTCCCAAACCATGTAGACTAAAATACTGTTGGGGATTGATCAGATTTCTTTAGAAATGCTTTTATGTACTAGTTTGAAATGGGCCGACTTCTGAAAGTAGGTGTTTTTGCTTCAATCCTAAAATGAAAGAATGCTGATATCCAAAAGTAAAAGTGTAGATGCCGAGACCAGGATTCGAAGCTGGGTTCTTGCGGCCACAACGCAAAGTCCTAACCACTAGACGATCACGGCTGTTCTACAACCTGAAACGGACAGGGATTTATACACATTTTCAGCCTTTTCCTTCCTACGATAAATCTACAAACACATCGCTTCGTCACAGTATAATGTTGATGACGCCCTCTAAAAACAGCAGGAAGTCCCACACAGGTCAGTGAGCAGAGAGTTTCCGCCATTTACTAATGACATTACCTATGTACTTGATGATAAGAGTAACTTGCAATCATGGTATTGACGACACGAAGGTGCCCAAATGAAATCAGAGAGTTATTTGCTGTAGAAGATGGGAAAGTATTCCTACTTGAGATGGAACTACGAGAAGGAGTGCAAGGACTTAGGCAGTTTCAACAACCACACGTACGTGGGCCATAAAGCATTCTAAAACTAGCTGCCTCTATAATCATCGTCGCATGTGGATGGCTGTAGAAAATGGCTTCATACCCAATACTTCTGCAGTTGAGACGCGAAGAAATCCACCAAAAGTTACGTAATAGTGGGCGAAACTCGTCTCGGAAAATGCAGAGAATTTCACCTTGCAAAAGTTGGGGTAACATGCCGTGACCCGGATTCGAACCGGGGTTCTTGCGGCCACAACGCAAAGTCCTAACCACTAGACGATCACGGCTACCTGTCACCCTCTTATCAGAAAGTCATTCTTCGTGCTGTAATCACTGACACTTGATTTCTTTTCACTCTTGTTGGAATATGTAGGGGTAAATTATTTCATGCCTGAAGAGAAGTGAAAGTAAAGTAAATGAGTTGTCCTCATTTCCAAAGTCACTTTACTCAAACAGTTATCTTAAATTAGTAAACTTTGAATAGTAAAGGCTTGGTTGGACTTCTGATCCTTCCAGCCACATCAATTAATAAAAGTAAATTAGATTTGTATTAATTCAAAACATCTACTATATGTAAGGCAATGTGAAAGTGAATTACTAATGAAATAAATCAGGGCTAGGGTTAGGGCAAGGGTTACGCTGAGGTTTAGGACTGGGGCTAGGATCAGGGCTAGGGTTAGGGTCAGGGTTACACTCAGACTTAGATTTAGGTTAGGGTTAAAACTGTAGTTAGGGCCAGGGTTTGGATTACGGTTAGGGCTGGGGTAAAGGTTAGGGCTGGGGTTACGGTTAGGATTAGATGCCCCAACTCTTTCCCAAACCATGTAGACTAAAATACTGTTGGGGATTGATCAGATTTCTTTAGAAATGCTTTTATGTACTAGTTTGAAATGGGCCGACTTCTGAAAGTAGGTGTTTTTGCTTCAATCCTAAAATGAAAGAATGCTGATATCCAAAAGTAAAAGTGTAGATGCCGAGACCAGGATTCGAAGCTGGGTTCTTGCGGCCACAACGCAAAGTCCTAACCACTAGACGATCACGGCTGTTCTACAACCTGAAACGGACAGGGATTTATACACATTTTCAGCCTTTTCCTTCCTACGATAAATCTACAAACACATCGCTTCGTCACAGTATAATGTTGATGACGCCCTCTAAAAACAGCAGGAAGTCCCACACAGGTCAGTGAGCAGAGAGTTTCCGCCATTTACTAATGACATTACCTATGTACTTGATGATAAGAGTAACTTGCAATCATGGTATTGACCACACGAAGGTGCCCAAATGAAATCAGAGAGTTATTTACTGTAGAAGATGGGAAAGTATTCCTACTTGAGATGGAACTACGAGAAGGAGTGCAAGGACTTAGGCAGTTTCAACAACCACACGTACGTGGGCCATAAAGCATTCTAAAACTAGCTGCCTCTATAATCATCGTCGCATGTGGATGGCTGTAGAAAATGGCTTCATACCCAATACTTCTGCAGTTGAGACGCGAAGAAATCCACCAAAAGTTACGTAATAGTGGGCGAAACTCGTCTCGGAAAATGCAGAGAATTTCACCTTGCAAAAGTTGGGGTAACATGCCGTGACCCGGATTCGAACCGGGGTTCTTGCGGCCACAACGCAAAGTCCTAACCACTAGACGATCACGGCTACCTGTCACCCTCTTATCAGAAAGTCATTCTTCGTGCTGTAATCACTGACACTTGATTTCTTTTCACTCTTGTTGGAATATGTAGGGGTAAATTATTTCATGCCTGAAGAGAAGTGAAAGTAAAGTAAATGAGTTGTCCTCATTTCCAAAGTCACTTTACTCAAACAGTTATCTTAAATTAGTAAACTTTGAATAGTAAAGGCTTGGTTGGACTTCTGATCCTTCCAGCCACATCAATTAATAAAAGTAAATTAGATTTGTATTAATTCAAAACATCTACTATATGTAAGGCAATGTGAAAGTGAATTACTAATGAAATAAATCAGGGCTAGGGTTAGGGCAAGGGTTACGCTGAGGTTTAGGACTGGGGCTAGGATCAGGGCTAGGGTTAGGGTCAGGGTTACACTCAGACTTAGATTTAGGTTAGGGTTAAAACTGTAGTTAGGGCCAGGGTTTGGATTACGGTTAGGGCTGGGGTAAAGGTTAGGGCTGGGGTTACGGTTAGGATTAGATGCCCCAACTCTTTCCCCAAACCATGTAGACTAAAATACTGTTGGGGATTGATCAGATTTCTTTAGAAATGCTTTTATGTACTAGTTTGAAATGGGCCGACTTCTGAAAGTAGGTGTTTTGCTTCAATCCTAAAATGAAAGAATGCTGATATCCAAAAGTAAAAGTGTAGATGCCGAGACCAGGATTCGAAGCTGGGTTCTTGCGGCCACAACGCAAAGTCCTAACCACTAGACGATCACGGCTGTTCTACAACCTGAAACGGACAGGGATTTATACACATTTTCAGCCTTTTCCTTCCTACGATAAATCTACAAACACATCGCTTCGTCACAGTATAATGTTGATGACGCCCTCTAAAACAGCAGGAAGTCCCACACAGGTCAGTGAGCAGAGAGTTTCCGCCATTTACTAATGACATTACCTATGTACTTGATGATAAGAGTAACTTGCAATCATGGTATTGACGACACGAAGGTGCCCAAATGAAATCAGAGAGTTATTTCCTGTAGAAGATGGGAAAGTATTCCTACTTGAGATGGAACTACGAGAAGGAGTGCAAGGACTTAGGCAGTTTCAACAACCACACGTACGTGGGCCATAAAGCATTCTAAAACTAGCTGCCTCTATAATCATCGTCGCATGTGGATGGCTGTAGAAAATGGCTTCATACCCAATACTTCTGCAGTTGAGACGCGAAGAAATCCACCAAAAGTTACGTAATAGTGGGCGAAACTCGTCTCGGAAAATGCAGAGAATTTCACCTTGCAAAAGTTGGGGTAACATGCCGTGACCCGGATTCGAACCGGGGTTCTTGCGGCCACAACGCAAAGTCCTAACCACTAGACGATCACGGCTACCTGTCACCCTCTTATCAGAAAGTCATTCTTCGTGCTGTAATCACTGACACTTGATTTCTTTTCACCCTTGTCGGAATATGTAGGGGTAAATTATTTCATGCCTGAAGAGAAGTGAAAGTAAAGTAAATGAGTTGTCCTCATTTCCAAAGTCACTTTACTCAAACAGTTATCTTAAATTAATAAACTTTGAATAGTAAAGGCTTGGTTGGACTTCTGATCGTTCCAGCCACATCAATTAATAAAAGTAAATTAGATTTGTATTAATTCAAAACATCTACTATATGTAAGGCAATGTGAAAGTGAATTACTAATGAAATAAATCAGGGCTAGGGTTAGGGCAAGGGTTACGCTGAGGTTTAGGACTGGGGCTAGGATCAGGGCTAGGGTTAGGGTCAGGGTTACACTCAGACTTAGATTTAGGTTAGGGTTAAAACTGTAGTTAGGGCCAGGGTTTGGATTACGGTTAGGGCTGGGGTAAAGGTTAGGGCTGGGGTTACGGTTAGGATTAGATGCCCCAACTCTTTCCCAAACCATGTAGACTAAAATACTGTGGGGATTGATCAGATTTCTTTAGAAATGCTTTTATGTACTAGTTTGAAATGGGCCGACTTCTGAAAGTAGGTGTTTTTGCTTCAATCCTAAAATGAAAGAATGCTGATATCCAAAAGTAAAAGTGTAGATGCCGAGACCAGGATTCGAAGCTGGGTTCTTGCGGCCACAACGCAAAGTCCTAACCACTAGACGATCACGGCTGTTCTACAACCTAAAACCGACAGGGATTTATACACATTTTCAGCCTTTTCCTTCCTACGATAAATCTACAAACACATCGCTTCGTCACAGTATAATGTTGATGACGCCCTCTAAAAACAGCAGGAGGTCCCACACAGGTCAGTGAGCAGAGAATTTCCGCCATTTACTAATGACACTACTAATGTACTTGATGATAAGTGTAACTTGCAATCATGGTATTGACGACATGAAGGTGCCCAAATGAAATCAGAGAGTTATTTGCTGTAGAAGATGGGAAAGTATTCCTACTTGAGATGGAACTACGAGAAGGACTGCAAGGACTTAGGCAGTTTCAACAGCTACACGTGGGCCATAAAGCATTCTAAAACTAGCTGCCTCTATAATCATTGTCGCATGTGGATGGCTGTAGAAAATGGTTTCATATTGAATACTTCTACAGTTGAGACCGGAAGAAATCGACGAAAAGCTACGTAATAGTGGGCGACGGGAAAGACACTCGTAATGGAAAATGCAGATAATTTCACCTTGCAAAAGTTGGGGTAACATGCCGTGACCCGTATTCGAACCGGGGTTCTTGCGGCCACAATGCAAAGTCCTAACCACTAGACCTTTTTTTTTCTTTTCTTTAAAACATTGATTCAGATGATGATATTATTACAGGTGCAGACAGTGCTGACACTATCACCCAAAATTTAAAATAGTTATCACAGTGTTTAGGTGGCAGCGAGTAACAGTTCATTTCTAAAGGCAGGACAGATATTCAATAGTTTTGTACAGTTTTATAACAACATGCATATATGACTATGGAACACAATTTAAGTGAAAAAGGTTTTACTCCTTAGAAATATATACTTAAGGATGAAAAGCACCCAAATCTAACGGATCGTGGAGAACAACTTCATTTCCGTCCAACTCCATCTATGTGTTGGTCATAATGTATTTTTGAATGAAGATGTGTGATTGATTTACTTTCGAATATTTAAACAGCAAAAATCTAAAATGGCGCTTTATCATAGACTTGAATAACGCCCTCACATCAAATGAGATGGTGTTGTGGCTTGTCATTATAAATCTCCTTTTAAATACAGACAGACGATATATTGACAAGACAATATCTATGAATGGTTTACATGATCATTTCTTTTCTGGTAGGAATCCGAAAAATAACCAGAGTGACAACTGTCCAAAGGTAAACCCTGAATTATGGCACACATCTGTCAACATTTCAATAACCATTGTTTGAAAGGAAGATAACTCTTTGCAATAGATGAATAGATGTAAAATGTCTTCTGATTCACTTAGACACACCGGGCAAACATCTGTGTTCGAGAGTTTTTCATATGTAAAGACAATATTATGAGCAATTTTGAAATCTAACTCTACAGAATCTGATGATTTATCTGTTTGCCATACATTTAGCCAAATATCTTTTCAATTTATATCTAAGGCAATGTTATCCCACCAGCCGATAGCTACTGGTTCTTTGAAATATTTTTCTCTGAAAATTTCATAACAATATTTAGCGGTAAATACTTCAACAGATACATCCTGTTCAGCAATTGTGCAGATTATGTCCCTTGAGGGAAGTTTTTTGCCAACAACCGATAAAAATATTCTCTTCCACTCTGACGGAAGCGCATATAAAATAATCCTATAACATTGTTGTATTGTACTCGTGTCTATCTCAGGTAAGGTGTCATGGACTAATTTCACAATAATTTGTTCACACATGAATTTGGGAATGACTTGCAAACAAATATGTTTAATACAAATAATCCCACTCAAAATGAACGTTTGAAACATGAGAGTTTTTCCATTAAATGTAATCAGTGGATTTTTAAACAGTGGTTGATTCATAATGTCCATTATATTCCGAAGTAATGGTCTTTTTCCTTCATTAATTTCATTCCATGCAGCGAAAAGGTCAGTATAAAAAGGGCTTATATTCTGTAAATAAGATTTATTATATTCAAGAGATAAGGCATGAATTCCCAAGTTCATTGTCAGAAGATGAGACATAAAATATTCCATGGTTTGTTTCCAAATACAGTTGAGCTGGCTATTGACGAAAGCTCTCAATAATTTTAGCCTTAATGCATATTTTTTTAAACGTAAGCTTGGAAAATTGAAACCTCCATCAACACAAACACCAATGCAAGTATCAAATGCTATATTGGCAGTCTTAATGTGCCACAAAAAAATTCCTAAACATCTGAGCAAATTTATTTTCAACCCACTGTGGAACAGGTATTACAGTAAACATATACCACAACCGAGAGCTCATAAGTACATTTATTACAATGGCTCTGCCTTGTAAAGTCAGTTGTCTACGAAGCCAAGAATTTAATAGCGTTTGTATTTTTAGTATTTTCTTTTCCCAGTTTAGTGTTTCACACATTTTTTTATCCGTACCAAAGTAAATGCCTAGTATTTCTATACAATCTCTCTTAACTTTAACCGGGACTTGGATTAAAAAATCACGAAAGCTATTTTTGCCCAATAACAAAATTTCGGTTTTTTCAATGTTGATTTTGGCACCCGTTGCCTGACAATATAGGTTGACTTTGAAAAGATTCAGTAGCAGAGCTCACATTTGAGACAATGATTGTGGTGTCATCAGCATGCTGGTAGATTAAAGATGAAATGTTGTTGATTTTGATACCTTGAATGAGAGGGTTGTGTTTTATCAACAAATTTAATGGTTCTGATATAAGAACAAATAACATCGAGCTCATCGGATCCCCCTGCCTTATTCCACGTGATAATTTGAAATATAGACTTAAATGTCCATTACACTTGACAGAGCTTTTAATGTCTGCATATATATTTTTTACCCAAGATATAAAATGATTCCCAAAATTGAATTTCTGTAAAACATCTAACATGTAACTGTGTGAAACTGTGTCAAAAGCTTTCTCTTGATCTATTTTGATCAAAAACGCATCCTCATCTTCATGATCAACAATATCAACTATATCTCTCAAAGAATGTAAATTGTGCACAATGTCTCTCCCAGGTACACAACATGTTTGTTCAGGGGAGATAACATCTGACAATACGGACTTAAGTCTTAATGACAATGTGCGTGATATTAATTTACAATCAACATTGATTAGTGAAATCAATGATTAGTGAAATAGGTCTGTAACATTTTATATCCTTTTTATCACATTTCTTTTTATAGAACAAACTAATGACGCTAGCTTTCAAAGAGCGAGATAATTCCTTCTCTTCAAAAATACTCTTAGTGACATGATGAAAAAGAGGTCATAAAATCTCCCAAAACCTCAGGTAAAATTCAACAGTCAGACCATCAGGACCTGGAGTTTTGTTACGTTTCATTCCTTTCAGTGCATCTGTCATTTGTTCTACAGAAATAGGAAGATCACAATATTCTTTCTGTTCATCATTGATAGATTTGTGTATCATATTTACTACTTCCTGTTCCTTATAATAATCAAGTCCTTCATCTGTGTATAACTTTTCATAGAAAGATTGTGCTGCGTTTACAATGTCTTCCGTCGTTCGCAGCAATGTTCCATCTACAGCAATGAGCTCTTTGATCGAGTTAGCTTGTTGCTTGGATTTGTTGCATTGATCTGACTCAAGAGTCAATTGTGCTTTTGATCTTAAGAAAGCACCCCTGCAAATAATGTTGTCATAATCCTCCAATTTTTTTTTCTAAATCACACAGTTGTGTAGATTCATAACCAGGTATAGTAGCTAATTTGTGATATTCATTTCGAAATTTATTTTGAGTTTTGTAATAGTCAGCCCTAACCCTAACCCAGCCCTAACCGTAATCCAAACCCTGGCCCTAACTACAGTTTTAACCCTAACCTAAATCTAAGTCTGAGTGTAACCCTGACCCTAACCCTAACCCTAGCCCAAGTTCTAAACCTCAGCGTTACCCTTGCCCTAACCCTAGCCCCGATTTATTTCATTAGTAATTCACTTTCATATTGCCTTACATATAGTATATGTTTTGAATTAATACAAATCCCATTTACTTTTATTAATTGATGTCGCTGGAACGATCAGAAGTCTCACCAAGCCTTTACTATTCAAAGTTTACTAATTTAAGATGACTATTTGAGTAAAGTGACTTTGGAAATGAGGATAACTCAATTACTTTAATTTCACTTCTCTTGAGGCATGACATAATTTACCCCTACATATTCCGACAAGGGTGAAAAGAAATTAAATACCTAATCTCGCAACATAAGTGGTTGAAACTATGTGTGTAACATTTCTCGACCAAAACACGTGTTTCCTTTATATTTCACAATGTTTCACTTAAACCGACTGTGGTCGACCCTTTACTTCAACTGCTATTGGGCTATGAGTACCTGTGCTGTGAGTACATAACGGGTACATCTACCTCCGATAATTTTGAGAAAATGCCTCTGATCTCTTTAATAACATATGCATGGATGTTTATAAACAATAACACGTATTGTGCCATTTATAGTTCTTCCTCACTGCGCAACTCCTTTCATAAAGCCGGATGTTTGGCTTTGGGACTGTAGACGAGTGTTATGTGCGCTGTCGCATGAGTAATCATTTGCTTTGTGTTATAAAGAAGTGTTCCTTCACATGACATTGTATTCTAATTGCTATGTGGTTATAACTTTATTATGAACATATTAGTATGCATATTTAGCCGGGTAGGACCACTTCAGCCTTAGCATTCGTTATGAACAGTACATGAGACGTACTCTTAAAATACACTGATTTACAATATTTTCTTATGAAAGTTCGTCCCACATATTGTGTTCCTTTTTTCCCTCATATATTGGATATGGACTTTTACTCTTGGCCGCTGATAACTTTTATCAATCACTGGTTTGGGAAGGAGAGGGGATAACGTCATCTATTTCCTTGTTTTTACATTCTTTTTTGTGTTTGTTTTGTTTATATTTAGTAAAGCAAAAATGTTCTCATCTGTTACGCTTGTTACACACATTTACCATATTGACTTCTCATGTTTTATATGCCACATTCTTAAAACCTATTGCATCCAATTTCAAACTACCATGCCATTGATCAATATATATTTCTATCTTAGAGCTTTATTGTTCCGTAACAAAATCGCCATAAGAAATGACCAAGACTATGAAAATTAAAATGATTTCATCAAATTGCAGAGTTTTATAAAGCAGAGCTGATAAAAACAAGAAAAAAGAAGTTTTGAACTTATCAAGAAAAAAATACTCAATGTCTACAGGACATGCATACCTCCCCCTCTAATACTATAAAAAATGAGTGGCGTCGCAATACTTTTTAATAATGATATTGACTACACTATCCATAGAACAATGAAAATGGAAGTTATATCATTGCAGATCTAACTGTAGAAGATAAAAGAATTACAGTTACTAATCTCTATGGACATTATAACGATAACCCAAATTTCTATAAAGACATATTTGAAAATATTCATGATTTTGGAAATGAATCAGTTGTCATTGTTCGTGATTGGAACATAGTCTTAGAACCATCAATAGACTTAGATAATTACAAACACATAAATAACCCCAAATCCAGAGAAGATGTACTGAACTCTCTGGAATATTACAACCTTTCCGATATTTGGAGAGGGTTAAATAAAAGTGAAAAGAAAAAAAATATCCAAGGCAACAAGATAGATTAGATTTTTTCGTTATTTCACCAGACATATGTGACCTAACCTTGGATTCCAATATTTTACCAGGTTATAAATCTGATCATTCTACCATTCCCCTTTTTTTTCAAACTCTATTAATCAAGAAAGAGGGAAAGGTTATTGGAAGTTTAATAATTCCTTGCTTCTAAACCCAGATTATGGAAACTTAGTTAGAAATATAATAAAAGAAACCATTGATGAATACACAATATCCGAACCAGTCAATTATGATAATCCAAAGGAATTACAGCTTAAAATTGATGATAGCTTATTTCTAGAAACCCTGCTAATGAAAAAAATAAGAGGTAAGAGTATATCTTATTCTACATATCTTCAAAAAAGTAAAAAGAATAGAACTGATGAACTAGAATCTACAATAAAGGCTCTTGAACAAAATATAAGAAGAGATTTCCAAAACATCAGTGAAAATTTGCTAGGTGAAATTTCAAAACACAAAACTGAACTTGAACAAATAAAAAAAGAAGAAATGAGAGGAATATCAATGAGAAATAGACTGCTCTGGTATGAGAACGTGAAAAACCAACAAAATATATTTGTCACTTGGAAAACAGAAACTATGTTAATAATCCTATTAATAAACTTCGGTCAAGCAACAATGAGGAGTTAACAGATAGTGATTCTATATTGAATGAAGTAAAATCTTTCTATAAAAAACTTTATTCTGCTGATAAACAAGACAAAAAATACTTTACCGCCCTAGATCACATTGTAACCCCAACCCTCAATGATGAATTAAGAAACAATTTGGAAAAAGAGATTGACATGAATGAAATTTCCTATGCAGTTAAGAATATGTAAAATAACAAAAGCCCGGGAATTGATGGATTCCCAAATGATTTTTAAAAATTCTTTTGGAAGGAACTCAAAATTTGGGTCTTAAGATTTTTCAAAAATATTTTTAAAAAATCAAATGTCTATAACTTTGAAAAGAGGAGTAATAACCTGCATACCTAAAGCTAACAGCGATAAAACACTTTTGAAAAATTGGAGACCTAGCACTTTATTGAATGCACTCTATAAAATTATAAGCACTTGTATCGTTGACCGTTGAAAGAAAACCTTAGATTCCCTAGCACATGCTAACCAAACAGGCTTTATTCCAGGTAGAACTCTTAGTGAAAACACAAGATTACTATATGATATAATGTTTGAAACGAATGAAAGAAATATGCCAGGACTAATTCTCCTAATATATTTTGAGAAGGCTTTCGATACAGAGTCCAAAGAGTTCTTGAATATTGTTTTAGCTAAATTTGGTTTTGGGCCTGAAATCACTCGTTGGATAAATATACTCACATATGAAACAGCATCATGTGCCATCCAACATGGTAAACTCTCTGATTTTTTCGTAAATGAACGCGGATGCAGGCAAAACGACCCTCTGTCACCGAACCTCTTTATTTTTGTGGCTGAAATACTTGGTTGTATGATTAGAAGTAATGAGAACATAAAATGTATTGTTATTGACAATAATGAGTATAAACTAAACCAATATGCAGATGATACGGAACTATTTCTTGATGGAAGGCTGCTATTGATGAAATTAATACATTTTATAAAATGTCAGGACTTAAAAAAAACATTGAGAAGACAAAAGCAATATGGATTGGCTCAAAGAGAAATGGTATGGATATACTATGTAAAGACATTAAGATAGAATGGCAAAAGAGTGTTTGAAGTCATGGGAATTAAATTCCACGCAGATATTAACAGCTTACGGGTAATCAATACAAGAAAAAGACCAGATGAGATAAACAGATTGCTTTTTACAATGGAGACACTTGACACTGATTGGTAAAATAACTGTCATAAAAACTTTGGCTTTGTCAAAACTTGTTCATATATTAAATACTCTGCCTAATCCTCCTAAAAAACTTCATTACTTCATTGGAGAAAAGCTTTTTCAAATTCATATGGAATTACAAACCTGATAAAATCAAAAGGAACAACTTGAAAAGATTATACAAAAATGGTGGTTTAAGGATGGTTGACACAGTAACATTTTGTGAAGCTTTGAAACTAGCTAACCTGAGATCATATTGTAGAAAAAGAACAGTTGAAAATCTCTGTAATACATGTATTCCTTTTGGTGTCATTTTAAAATCTGGTGCAAATGTTGATCAAGTAACTCACATCGATAACCCTATTTGAAAGCTTGGAACAAATATTGCAAAAAATGTCATGTGAATTCTGGTAATATTTATGAAATCCTAGCCCAACCACTATGGTTTAACCATAATTACAAAAACCCAACACATTACAATAAAAACCGGGCAAGTAAAGGCATTCTTACAATTAAGGACCTGTGTGACAAAACTGTTTTTTTATCCTTTGACAAGTTAAAGGAAATGTATGGCATCAAAGGCACATACCTGGACTATTTGTATGTTTTGACTGTACCACCTGATTCTTGGAAATATTCTATTAGACACTATCAGAACATCCCACTTTTTGATTTACCCATAACTGAGTGTCATTTTATTGAAAGCATGCAAAGGCTCTAGAATGTTTTTATGACACCATGATTTCAGATGAAGATTTACCTAAAATGTGTCTTATGTGGCAAGAATCTTTCGCTAATGTTACTTTTGATTGAAATCCGATTTTTACGACTTATAGAAATGGTTTGAAAGATGTCAAACTACTTGATTTCCAATACAAGTTTTTACATGGTATTATCTATACTAAAAATGAACTATTTAAAATGAAACTTGTTGACAATACTGTTTGCTGTTTTTGTGATGAACTGAATGAGCATATTTGTCATGTTTATTAGGAATGTAGAGAAACACAAACATTCTGGAATGAACTTGAAGTTTGGATGAATAATCATATTGAGAACACAACTAAAATAACAAAATATCTTGTTTGGTTTGGAACATTATACACAAATAGATTATTAAACCATATTATCCTAACTGCCCCAAAATATATCCATTTATGTGGGATTAGTCAACGCACTCCAAAACTTCAAACGTTCCTGTTTGTTTTGAGAGAAATTTTCTGAGACTGAGACTGGTGACGCTGAATGTGACTGCTGCTGTACAGAGGCCAATCGTTCAACTGTTTTCTGAAGCTCCGACAGTTGATCAGTTAACATCTTAAAGTGCTGATCCTCTGAATCCTCCTCTGCCTTGAAGGGAACTCATCTCCCAGAAGAAGGATGAGGACTGAGAACTCACAGGTCTTTTTCTGACCTGGCTGCTCTACGATGGACTTATACCTCAGCAACATCAACTGCCACTTGAAGTGTACCGATACCACGATCCATGAATTGAACTCGTAATTCCTTCCCTACGGCCCTCTTGAAGCAAGGCACCCGTGAAGAGCCACCTCCTCGTGGTGGGTGCTGGGTAACGCTAAGCGCTCTTAAACCCCGTTGTGGAGCCGGGGGGTATATTTGGTCCACCAACCCGTTTGCCGTGGGTTGCGCTCCTGTGTCGGTGGAGGAAGGGATTCTGGTGGTTTAGGGCATAGGAACCAGGAACAGTGTTCCTATTGCCCAACACACCAGTTCGGCCCTAACTTCACCTAGACGGGTGGTTGAATGGGCCCGGTTCAACCAATCGGCTGGTCACGCCAAGCCCTGAGCATTACATTATGTAATGTTGCACAAAATTTTGAAAATTGTAACCTGGTGGTGGTTGAGGGCACTTACGCCCCTTACTTCACCTAGACGGGTGGTAGAACTGGCCCGGTTCTATCAATCGGCTGGTCACGCCAAGCCCTGTGCTACAACTGTAAAATGTTTCACAAAATTTGAGAATTATTAGGTGATATTTTTAAGTCTTGGCAAATTTTTGAACTTTGAATTTTTGAGTTTCAACTGCACAATTTCATGTATGTTTTTGCCTAGAGTCGTATGCCCAGAAGACGGTGGCTCATGGGCCAATCTGGTGGAATCATTAATCTTTTAATTTTTCTGCTGGAGAACTATTTCCGCCATCACCCAACTGTCAATAACTTAAATAAATTTAAAATACTCAATGCGAAGTACCTCGTCATACCTTCAAACAAAACCAAAGGCAATCTTGGAGGAACTATGTCTCCAAAATTAATTCACGTACGCCAATGTCCAGAGTATGGAACATGGTTCAAAGAATTAAAGGCAAAGGTTCAAAATCTGCTGTTCACCATCTTAAAGATGGCGATACTTTAATAACTGACAAGTCTAAAATTTGCAGATAAAATTGGCGAAACTCTTGCCAAAATTCTTCATCGGCAAATTATGTCCCTGAGTTTCAGAGATATCAGAAACAACAGGAAAAGACAACAGTTAATTTTCAATCAAATAATGGTGAAGATTATAACGAAGTGTTTTCATAACATGAGCTATATACAGCTCTTGAGCAAGCTCATGACACTGCAGCGGGTGATGACAATATTCATTATCAGCTACTGAAACACTTACCTGAACCATGTCTGGTCACACTTTTAGATATATTTGACAATATATGGACGTCCGGAAATTTTCCTCCCTCGTGGCGTAATGCCATTGTAGTCCCAATACCTAAACCTGGCAAGGAGCATACAGATCCGTCGAATTACAGACCAATATCTCTAACTAGCTGCGTCTGTAAAACATGGAACATATGGTGAATAATATATTAATTTGGTATCTTGAAACCAATAACTTTATAACAAATATTCAAAATGGTTTCAGGAAAAATCGTAGTACCACTGATCATTAGGTACGCTTAGAATCCTTTGTTAAAAATGCTATAGTAAATAAACAACATGCTGTATCAATTTTCTTTGATCTTGAGAAAGCTTACGATACCACCTGGAAGCATGGCATTTTTAAGGATTTACATGGTTTTGGTTTGAGAGGCCGTTTGCCTCTTTTTATATCACAGTTTTCAAAAGACAGGCAGTTTCAAGTCCGAGTGGGTTCAACCCTGTCTGATCATTACAATCAGGATCAGGGTGTCCCACAAGGCAGTATTTTGTTTGTCACACTATTTAGTATCAAGATCAACAGTTCATCCAAGGTTTTAAACGATTCAATAGATGGATCACTTTTTGTGGATGATTCTAATATTTCTTGTCGTGGTAAAAATATGCATACTATTGAACAGTTGTGTTTAAATAAAATAAATAAAAGGTGTCTTGAAAACGGCTTTAAATTTTCCAAGCCTAAGACTAATTGTCTACACTTTTGTAGAAAATATAAGACGCATATCGTTAAATGGCACTCCAATCAAAGTTGTCAAGGAGGCCAAGTTCTTTAGTCTAATTTTCGACTCTCATTTAACTTTTTTGCCGCATATTCAATCCCTTAAAGCTAAATGCCTGAAGGCCCTTGATTTGTTGAAAGTTGTTTCCAACTCAAAGTGGGGAGGGGATCGAGCTACCCTCCTCCACCTATATCGATCATTGGTCCGCTCGAAACTTGATTATGGTTCCATCGTTTATGGTGGAGCCTGCAAAAGCAACCTAAAACTACTTGATTCTGTCCACCACCAAGGCCTAAGACTTTGTCTTGGGTCTTTTAGAACTACTTCTATTGATAGTCTCTATGTTGAGGCTGATGAGCCATCCCTTAACCAACGCCGTATCAAATTATCTTTACAGTATACAACAAAACTCTATTCTAACGAGTCTAATCCTGCAGGCCCTCAGGCTATTAAAAATCTTTCTTGTAAACATCCACTTTTATTAGAAATTATTGAATTGTATAATGAGCATGCTATTGGCCAATGCGACATCGTCTTTTGTTGGTTACCCAGCCACGTTGGCATTTCTGGGAATACAATGGCTGATCTTGCTGCTAAGGCAGCACTCAATAAATCTGTGACACCACTTCTTATTCCATACTCTGATTACAAAGCTAGCATTAGAACCTACATCCGTGATCTGATGCAAAGGAAGTGGAACACCAAAGTAGGTATTAACAAATTACATGAAATAAAACCTTATATTGGTTACACCTACTTGGGTTGTCAGTCCAGATTTGAAGAGGTTAACATACGACGATGTCGTATTGGCCACACAAGAAATACTGACGCATACCTACTGAAAGGTGAGGATCCTCTGTTTTGTATCCTTTGTGATGAGAGAACCAAGGTCAAGCATGTCGTGCTTGACTGTGTTGAATTCTCCATCATAAGGGATAAATATTTCAATATCAAAACAGTAAAGGACCTTTTTAATAAAGTTAATTATCATTTAATTTTGATCATTGATTTTTTAAAAGAGATAGATTTGTTAAATGAATTCTGATATATGTTTTGTAAATAGAGAAAGTTTTATAATTGGTAGTTCAGATTATCAACTTAGATTGTTTGTGGCTGTATCCTCAAAGGGGGTTGAAGTAGCGTAAAAATATTGTCCTCCTGAGAGGGTACGTAAGTCCGAAAAACGTTCATAGTCAATTTTGCTCAACCATACTTTTTAATCGTAGTATGTTTGTTATTTTAAATTTTGGTTAAACATTTCCTACAATCGCCAGCCGCTGAAGGGATGGTGTAAATCCAACTAAGGTCCATGCAGGTAGCAAAGGCACTGTAAGTCCCCATGGACCCAAGTATGGTGATCTACCTTCAGTTGTTGGCGATCTATGGCCGTGTTTCATATTGTACTGTCTTCTTCAATTAAAATGTTTTAGATTTACATTCTAGTTTTATATTCATATCTGTGATACTCTTTACTGTCCATCGTCGACAGGTTTAACTCTTCACAATGTTTTCATTTTTATACTGTATAAAGTGTTTTCGTCACGATATGGCTGAAATATTGCCGATGTGACGTTAAATATTAACTCACTCACTCACTCTTGAAGCATACCTTTCTTGTAGTTCGTAATAGGAATTTAACAGGTTAATTTCGGTTTTCATTTAATGGTAGGAATATTGTATTTCGTATGGTGAGCAGAGTTGCTTCCCTGGATTACGTCACTAACATTGGCAACCATGGTGGCATGGCATGCACGGCGAAAATTTAAAATAAGGTAAAGAAGACCAATATCGAATCGTTTAGTGTTCCGGAATCATGGATAGAGGTAAACGAGAAGGCGTTGGGAAGAAGATGGGTGAAGCTTTAGAGGTTTTGAAGCCCCAGAAACGCGAATCAAGCGGCAACGGACGGCATATGGAAGGTGAGCAAGCGGTTGGAGAGACCTTGCCGCTCAAGGACACTTGGTTTTCAACGCCTCAAAACAGTAGTCTGGATGAGTGTTTGAGTCTGGAAACATAATTACAGACTTTGAAGCTTGAAAGGCGAAAGGATTCGTTGAAAGCTGAAATAACGAAGGTTCACGGTGACCTTGAAAGTATGCGGTCGCCACGTGACCATGTTGAGGTCAGTCAGCAAAAAGAAGTAACTCCAACGGACATAATTGAAGGCAATGCTCGTCAGATTACGGATTTCGTGTGGATGAACTCTCGTGATGTTAATAAACATTGTGATTTGCAGTTTGACAATGGCAGGCTAAAGTTGGGTAGCAATAAACCCTTCTTAGCAGTATTAGCATGGAAATGTGGGGCGATGCTAATTTGGGCATTCTAAATAAGATGATTGAAGAGGGAGCCCCGACGCAAACAGTGCTACACTACCACCGCTACGTTTTCAGACTGTGGAAATATTTGGACTTCAGTCTTGTTATACGACAAGATGTATAGGGATATGCAGGCAAACTCTCTCACTGTAAACTTGTTCAGATGTGTTCGCTCTGCAGAGGCCCTCATTCATCGAGCAGCCACACTTTCACCCCACCATGCAACACTGGGTATAGTCAGGGTATGGCTCCGGGTATGCACACCATGCCTGCAACAAAAAAACTGATAAACTCTACATACCCCACGCATAATAGTTTAAACTTCAACGCGTGGGTCTGCCTGTTGCCGGAGGACTATCAAGACAGGCAATATATTTTGGATGGGGTAAAAGAGGGTTTCTTTTTAGTTGAGCAGGATATTGTTGGTACAGTTGAAACTGTGTTCTGCCAAAATCACAGATCTGCGATTGTCAACAGATCTCTCGTTGAAGAGCAGATAAAAACTGAACTGTTGGCTGGTCACTATCAATTGGTTTTGCATCGCCCAAAAATTGTGAGTGTCATAGGGGCGGTGCCTAAGGAAGTGAACAAAATGAGAGTCATACATGACGCAAGCCTTCCAGAGGGTAAGGGACTAAATGTGTATATGGCATGCATGTGGCAAAGCAGCATATACAGCGGGGTGATATTCTTGCAAAGATAGACCTTAAAAACGCATACAGATCTGTAGCAGTTCATCCTTCGAATTATGATTTGACTGGTGTGAGTTGGAAGGAGAGACATGTGCGTCTTATATGGTAGATACACGCCTCCCTTTTGGGGCCGCTAAGAGCCCAAGTATTTTCCAGAGGTGTGTGTGCAATTATGTGGTGTCGGTTCAGTATATGTATAATTGCATACCTGATGATTTCTTGATCATTTCCAGAAACAAGGGTCAGTGTGTTAACGCTATGCAAGTGTTAGTGGATGTGCTACGTTACTTGGGCTTCGCCATCAACTGGGGTAAAGTTGATGGTCCCAGTCAAAGTATAGTGTTCTTGGGAATAGAAATCAACACATTGCTGCCAACGTTTTCACTACCTGGCAGGAAATGTGAAGAGTTGTTGACAACACTGCGCGAGTTTCCAGTAAAGACTAGAGTCAGCAGGAGACAACTTGAAACACTCGTAGGCAAGATGTGCTGGGCAGCACAAGTTGTTCAGGGAGGTCGCACATTCCTCAGGAGAATCTTTGATGTGAACGGTGTGTTAAAAGGTGGTAAGCATAAGGTAAAACTTGATGCAGAATGCAAAGCTGATATTGACTGGCGGTGTGATTTCATGTGCGCTTTTAACGGAACTGTTAGTTTCGCCCCTGTTACACCCTCTATGCATCTGTATACTGACGTGCTTACGTGGAACTGGAGCACGGATGTGCCTAAGGTGGTTGACGAGCATATTAACGTGAAAGAATTTGTAGCAGTGGTACTAGCACTTAAACGCTGGCGGCTCCCGTTTCAGAACAGGAAAATTGTGGTCCGTACGGAGAACGTTACATAAATGACTGCTGTGAATAACGGTACTGTCCATAGTCAGGCCGCCATGAAATATGTCCGAGAGTTATTTTGGATAAGAGCATTGAATAACGTTGAGTTGGTGGCAGTTCACGTAAAGGGGGGACTCTAAAACAGTTGCTGACACAGTGTCCAGACTGGAGGAACCCGGACGTTTGTCTTTATTGTATGATTTGTTGCCACATTTATCTGTCACACCTTTCACTATGTTCAACCTTCGGAATCACATGTCTTTTGCATTTATCGCTTGCAGGTGGGGCAACACGTGCTCTACGTAGTAGCTTGCAAGGGACTGTACAAATCTAAGGCTTTGGCAGAATCAACACAAGGAACGTACATTTGCCAGCTAAAATCCTACTTAAATTTCTGTGAAAAATTAGATGTTACTCCATTGCCCACCTCCACAGAAACTATTGCTCTCTACATCGCATACCTCGTCGATGTGAAGGGTTTTAGCAGCTACAAATCCGTTCGAAGATATCTGGTATACCTATATCCAACCTTCAGAAGGACAATGGATTTGATGATGTGATAAGTGATAACTGGCATCTCTCATGTGTACTGCGCGGAGTGACCCCGCCCATGTCTCTTCAGCTGTTGTTAACTCGGAGGTCTAGATTAGACATGTCAAACTTAACACCTATAAGTGTTTGGCATGCCGGAGGCGTATTTCTGAAAGAAGCGCTCATAAAATCTTCCTTTCCACCCTGTTAACCGATTAGTTGTAAAGTTCAACTTTGGCACCGCGATACCATTTACTGTCGTAAATTGTATATTGTACTTAGATGTAGTACCAGCATTTAATGTCAGAAATTGTCTATTGTATGTAATGAATTTTATCATTATTATTGAAATTATTTACTGATTAAAACTGTGGTGTTGCTGTGGCTGGATGGGACGGGAGAGTCAACTCTGTCAACCGTTACAGTTTTATTGTGTAACTATTACTGATGAGCATTACATTATATTCATCTTCGATGTAAAATTCCTTTCAGAGTATAAAATATTACCATACTTACCATTTTCTACAGTAAAACCAAAATTGAGGAATAAGATAAATCACACAACCATTCTCGCTGAAGGTTTTCAGAAAGTCTCTGATTAAACAAGAACATAAAATATTTAACATTTCCAACTTCCTGTGATATCCTTACAATTCCAAATCCATACCTAAATAACATGTTCTTTATGTGTGTGACCCCATGAGAACCTTCATCATTATTAAGGGATCTTGACATGTCATAACACTGGAAAAGTAGTCTTGAGTGATCTAAATGAAAAAGTCTGCATCAATATTTCATAGTTGTAGTCATTTATACAGCCAGACACAATCCCCTAACACCATACAGTTTGTTGTCTTTCGACCAACCAGGAAATGCCACTTACAAAGTATAATCTTTTCAATCTTCTCAACTGTTTTACAATAATTAACTCCCCATAACTCAAATCCGTAAGTTACAATAGGTAGAACCATACTATAAATACTCTTAAATAAATCGTAACAAGACACCAAATCTATTTTTATAATTATGGATGGACATAAGTGCCATATTTGCCAATCTACTTCAACAAGGCTGTGACTTTCTTCAGTTTAGCTTGGGTGAAAAGACAAGTTCCAAATTTCTAACAAAAATAAACTACTTCAACTTGTTCACCTTTAAAATACCATTTCTCATAATTACGCAGTGGCCCACCAGTTCGAAAAAACATAATTTTAGTCTTAGGTTTTTTAACCAGGTAAAGGACAAAACTGTTCCAAAGCATGTAATGTTTGCTGAAGCTGTACTGCGGAGTAAGCAATAGTGGAAACATCACCAACAAGCATTAAAGCAAATACATTGTCAAAACAGGACATATATATAGAGAGAGACAACCTGGCCACCGTGACGTAATTAATTGATACATAAAGATTATGAATATCTGCAGACTTAAAATACATATTGTACTGTTTGGTAGTATTGCACTGGTACTATGGTAAAGGAACTTTGATGAAATATGCACATTAATTCATGTTTGGTTGTTTTACATATATTAGTAAAACATTTCAAATGTACCATATGAATGGTTTTCCTGCAGAGGCACTGCCCTTTTTACCTTGTGGTTCTTCACCTTCTGGGCCTGTAAAAGATGGAATACCATTTTTTACATTCAAAGAATTAAAGATAATTTATCTTTTTCCAAGAGAGTGACATAGGTTTTTCCACATTTAGGGAATTAATATTTTAGCAAAATAAAGGTTATTGATACTGTTATTAGTTGAAAATAATTACGATTTAGGTATTATCCTATAGAAATGTCTAATCTTAGGGAGACAACCCACCAAGTACTACAGATCTTTCATGTTATACATGAGACTATTACAGGTAAATAGTATTCAGAGATCATAAAATGTTTGTTTTACCTTCTGCCGTGCAGTGCCAGTTTCGATACCAAATACATGGGCATCTGAAGTGGAAAGGAAAGCTAAATGTGTTTTTCAGCTAGTTTAAAATTTTAAAATTATTATTTATGCATACACAGAATGTGAAAATGCACGTTAAAGTGCACCGTGAAATTTGTACACAAAACTTTGATCGACGCGTTTTTGTGTTTTATCAAACACATACTTCCTAACGGCTTTGGTGCACCAATGTTGATCACCCTCTGGACATGTCGTAAATCTGCTCCCATACCAAGAGCAATGGCTCCAAATACTATTTTCAGTGGACTGTTTCCTGGGTCCTCAGCAAGATTTTGCGGGATGATAGACTTTATCCGGCCTGTGCTGAAGGAAAATGGATATGGTATATCCAGTGATCTGACCACACGCCAACGTCAACAACTTCACGATCTGAAAGAAACTGGCCAGGTTGGTTACTTCAAGAACGGTGAACTTGTAGTGGTACCGAGTGAACGTGCGCACACTCAGTCTCGTCCCCATATGAGGATTACACAAAGTAGACGTCAGCCACGTACTGATCGTGACGACCGTCAACAAAATGCAAGTACTGTATCTGAATAGGACGGCGGCCAAGGCCCGGATTTTATATCACAGGGTCCTCTTAGCACTGACACCGGTGATAATCGTCATTCGCTTTCTCGGATTGAAACTGACAGTGAGAAAACAGCCTTTTTGTGCTGGAACATAAATGGGTTGACTGAAAAGATTGATGATATCAGTTTTATCGATTATGTTCGTAAATTTCACATCATATGTTTGATTGAGACTTTTGTAACCGATATCTCTTACAGTTGGTTGGGTGGCTATGACGTGTTCTATAGCCCTGCTATCAAATTGTCAGATCACGGTAGACTCTCAGGTGGTGTTTGCGTTTGCATCCACCATTCGCTTAGGAACAATTATAGACAATTAACATCTGATATTGATAATTTCATTTGTATCAAATTCTTAAAGGAATTGTTTTCACTTGACAAAGATATGAATTTGATGTGTACTTATATTCCTCCTATTGGTTCAACGTACTATAAGCATATGAATCACAAATGTAATATTGAACAACTGGAGCAATATCTGCTAGCGAATCTCCATGACTTTGGTGAATGTCACACTGTTATCTGTGGTGATCTGAATGCCCGTACAGGTAAACAGAACAATGTGTCTCCTAGTCTTGATGATGATAATAGGAATCATATATTCCAAGCGAGCGCTGATGATGACAACTATCCTATTGATGATCGTAATTCTCTAGACACTGTTGTTAATAATTTTGGTAATCTGTTATTAGATTTATGCTATACCTTCAACCTGTTCATAGCGAACGGTAGAGTGTATGGAGACTCGCAAGGCGAATATACGTTTCATGGGCAACAGGGATCAAGTGTCAATGACTATTTTATTGGTTCACCAGACTTCTTCCAATTTATTAACTTGCTGAATATTGGAGACAGAGTAGACACCGATCATTTACCACTAGAACTGACTTGTCAATTTCCAAATATGAACAACTCAACTGATAAAAAACATATTGATGATTGTTATATATATATTTATTTCGGTACTGAAAGGCCACAGGCCTGTAGTACAATGCATTTATAAATCAATATTTACACGCACGGATAATATACATGAAGAAGGGAAAATAATCAACTTTAGGTTACATTGTGTTCTGAGATATATTCTGTCCTAAACAACATGGCATAGTAAACAAACATGGACAAGTTTTGAAGTATAGTATGGGTTTTGTTATTCAACAATGCTGAGAATTTATAAAGGTTTGGATGGGCACAATAATATTTCTTAATATACAACTTTCTGATGGAAATATAAGCAGGGCAAATTAAAAGAAAATGATATTCATCTTCTATTTGGTTAAGATCACATAGTTTGCAAGTTCTATTTTTCTTTTTGACATTTTTAAATCTTCCACTTTCGATAGATAAATCATGTGAAGAACATCTCAATCTGCTTAACGCTATCCTATACTTTTTACGTTTAGACATGAAAGATAAGTTTCGAGTCAAAAGTACATTTAAACACCTTATAATACAGACATTTACTGGAAAGTGATATCTTTTCAAACCATTCTTGCAAGTAGATATCTTTTAATCTTTGTGTTAATTCTAAAATAAACTTACCCTCAGAATCAACATACTGATCGTTCCATACAAAACCAAACCCTTTCGAGAATAGAAAATGTCTAACAGCAGAAACCCAATTTATTGTGTCCATTCTTATCGAATAGCATCATCATATTGTAACATTTCTTTGGTAGCCTATAAGAAGGCATCTTCAGTAATTTTAACCAGTATTTTATAACTCTGATATTTGTAAATAAGTGCATCGGGTATTTACCACATTCTCCATACACCATTGTATTCATCGTATTGGATTTAACACCAAGAAATCTTTTACATGTTTTCAATTGAACTCTTTCAATATCACTGTAATAATTTAAACCCCATATTTCGGCTCCATACAATAGAATTGGTTTAATTTTGGCATCAAATATTTTAAAGTATGAACTTATATTTATGTCACCAAGTACATTTAATTGTTTAAAGATACCTATCATGACCTTTTGTGCTTGCAAACAAGCGTAATTAACATGTGTTGTCCAAGATAAACAATTACTAAAGAACATTCCCAAATATTTGTACGAACTGGTGCATTCTAATTCTTCACCTTTATACAACCATTTCTCATTTTTTGATAAACGTCCCCCTTTTTTAAAAACTACTACTTTAGTTTTATTTCTATTTACAGCTAATTTGTACTGGTCACAATAATTCTCAAGTTCTTGTATAAGTCTTTGTAAACCTGCAACAGTGCTTGAGAATAGCACGATATCGTCTGCAAAAAGCAGAAGAAAAATATGTACTAGGTCAGGGTGTAACTGTATTCCATACTCACAATTGTTTTCAATTTGGGTTGCTAATTCATTTATGAAAAATGAGAATAAAAATGGGCTAAGTATACAGCCTTGTCTTACCCCGATTTGTAGTTCAAACGAATCTGAGAATTCATTGTTATTCTTAACACAAGCTTTAACATTTTCATACATATTATGAATAATTTTTTTCATTTTAGGACTTAGACCATGGGTATTATTATAAAGAAAAGATTGTTTGGAACGACGCCTGTTGCGAAATATTTTTAGATAATTTGAAAAGTAAGACTTCATTTTATAATGATCGTCTCTTATTGAAACTTAAGTTCGATCTAAACGGAGCTTTAGATGAGTTTCTCCATGTCATATTAGATTCAGCCGATTGTATGAAGAAAAAGACTAAGCCGTTTAAGCAAAACTATAAAACACCCTTAAGTGACGAGTGTAAATCTGCGCGACGAGACGCGCGCAAAGCACTTACAAGTTTTCGGTGTAGACGCTCGGAGAGCAACAGAAATTATTTTTGTAAAATGAGAAACAAATACAAAGCTTCATGTAGAAAATTCAAATCTAACCTGCGTAATCAAAGATTGAACAGATTGAATGATTCTATCCACAATCCTGCTATGTTCTGGAAACAAATTCGTTCATTTAGAAAGAGATCAAATCCTAAAAGTAATATTTCAAAATGTGAATGGATGACACATTTCAAGACAGTTTTTTCTAATGATGCTGTTTTTCCAAGCGATGGTTATTCCTTCGATGATGATATTATCTCTTCGAATGACTATGACACTGTTGATCAAATGATTTTGGAAACACAAATTTCAGTAAATGAGATAAAGAATGCTATAAACAACTTAAAGAGCGGAAAAGCAGCTGGTTCTGACAATATTATAATCGAAATGATTAAATGTTCTCAAATGGAGTTAATGCCCTTCCTCCATAAGTGTTTTAATACTGTCTTTGAAAGCGGTTCGTTTCCAGAAATCTGGTCTCGTTCAATTATCGTCCCTATACATAAAAAGGGGGCTCAAGACAATCCAGATAATTATAGAGGCATATCTTTAATGAGTGTTATTGGGAAAATATTTATAACTGTTTTAATCAACAGAATCTCAAACTGGTCAAATCTAAGAAACTTAATTCCTGAATGTCAGGCGGCTTTTAGAAAAGATTATTCAACTACTGACCATATATTTACACTATATGCAATAATACAAAAGTGTCTATCCCGTAATAAACACAAACTTTATGTAGCATTTGTTGACTTTAAGAAAGCTTTTGACTCTGTGGATCGTTGTAAATTATGGCACTGCTTACGAAAGTCTGGTTTACAAGGGAAAATGTATTCTATTTTAAAATCTATGTACTTGAATATTAAATCATGTGTTCGTTGTGGTGATGATGTCACCGATTTTTTCGACTGTCCCATGGGAGTTCGGCAAGGGTGTATTTTAAGCCCTGTATTGTTTTCCTTCTTTATAAGCGAACTGTATTATGATATTTCCAATGCAGGTAAACATGGTGTGCAAATGTTTCCAGATATGATTGAAATTTGTATCCTCCTTTTTGCCGATGATGTAATTTTAGTGTCAGATACTGTCGTCGGTCTACAAAACCAACCGAATATTTTGGAACGTTATACAAATGAATGGAAATTATTTGTTAATTTTGAATAAACAAACATAGTTATCTTTTGAAGAGGTGGGCCTGTCGCCTCTAAAGAAAAATGTTTTTTGAGTGGCAAAAACGTATCTATTGTTAATCAGTATACCTATCTCGGACTATTGTTTTCCCATACCATGAACTTTAAAAAGAGTGTTATAGACCTGAAATCACGTGCTAAGAAGGCTCTTATTAATGTTATGTCAGTTTCCCAGAATTTTGGAATTTTAACCCCGAAAATATATTTACAATTGTTTGATGCACAAATCCAACCGATTATGCTTTATGGGTCTGAAATTTGGGGATTTCAACGTCATGCATGTCTAGAGAAACTACACCTTTTAGCATGTAAAAGATTTTTAAATGTAGCGCGAGCAGCACCAACTTGTATGGTTTATGGAGAATGTGGTAGATATCCGATATATATAAATTCACAAATCAGATGTATAAAATATTGGTTAAAGATCCTTGGAATGCACGAACAAAGAATCCCCAAACTAGCTTATAACATGCTTGTACATTTAGATGATAGGGGTAAGACAACATGGGCATCTCATATTAGAACTCTTTTACTTTCTCATGGCTTTGGATTTGTGTGGCTAAATCAAACAGTTGGTAATATTAATCTATTTCTTAAGCAATTTCGAGAACAATCTGTTAGCATGTATTATCAAGAATGGCATTCCTGTCTAGACAATAGTTCAAGATACCAGTTGTATAGATCACATAAGAGCTTAATTCAACCAGAACTATATCTATCTGTATTGACATCTAGAAATATCAGACGCACACTTGTCAATTTTCGATTGGGCTTGTTAGACTTATCAGTAAGGGCAGACGATTTTCAATAGAGAGACGTTTGAGGATATGTCCATTATGTAACTCGGCTATAGAAGATGAAATTCACTTCGCTTTTGTATGCCCACATTATGCTGATTTAAGAAAGAAATATATCCCAAATAATTACCTGTTGAAATATCCTTCATCTGCCTTTGCTTCCATTCTATCCTCCAAAAATGAAAATGTAATACGTTATCTTGCGCTTTATGTAAAACATGCTGTTTTCCTTAGAAGCAATATCTTATCTGAACTGTAATTTCTTTGTGAAATGTGTGTAACATGTGCTGTATATATACAATATACAATAAATATCTTTGACTTTGACTTTATCCGGATAAATGATAGGAAACAACACAATTGACATTGAAGTATGGCATTATTTCAACCACATTTTCGTATAACAGTATACTCTGTATAGCTGAGAACAGTATTTCAGTATTTGACTGAAAATAAATTTCACATACTCTCTCCCCTGTATTCTCCATTGAGGCATGGAACTGAACAACTCTGGTGTACTTCAGGTCTAATCCTCCACTGTACATCTCCAAGCATTCTCTATGCCAGCTCATATGACCGTCCCACCCAATCCTGACTGCCACAGAAGTACACAATGCTTAGTGGAAACATCTTACCTTTTACAAGGAGTTCTATCAACAGTGGCTCAATGACACATTCTATGTCATGTTGTACTGTTGATTCTGTTGGCCTTCTACACATGATAAGTGAATAAGTGAGATGTCTAGTGCTGGAGCCGGGAATACTGTTTCATAGTTAGTCATTCCTAGTTTTTTTGCCACCTCATTCTGTCCCTCAAGAGGGACGGTTGCACTTAGCGCTAGAACCCTGGCATTTGGAAGTAAGACACAAAGTGTTCCAAGTTTGGCAAAAACAGGCCTGATATTCCGACCCCAGTCCAAGACACAATGTGCCTCATCTATAAAAATAGAAGTTGTGGCCTCCTCTGACAATATTTCTCTGACAGTATCATTGCCAACTATTTGCTCAGGGTGTGCAAACACAAACTGGTATTGCCCTTCAGTCCAACGTGTCTGCTTTGTACTGTTTGCAGCTAGGTCTTCATCATGCTCCTTGTTAATAAACCTTACCCTGTCTTTGTCCATTACTGAAGAGGTAGCTTAAAACTTTGGAGTAACCTCAAATTACAGGTTAGAGGTTTTACTATTTGAATAAGGACACCTAAACGGGTTTTACAGATGGTAAAACCTGAAAAAAAGATAAACTAACAACTTTCTTCCGTTCTTTACTTAACGATTAGCTACTTAAAGTTGAGAGTAACATGGAAAATCTTATGCGAGTCAGTAGATGGGATTTCGGGTTGTGAAGGAGCCTCTCTTTAGCATACAAGGTGTCAGACACTGCAGCTTCCTGGTCCTCAGATGACCGCTTGTACACCCTTACTGCCTCGCTGCTTTGTCCTAGACAATGGAAATATTTGTTATGTATACACCTTCAACAAAGCGTTTTCAGTAACATCTGTAGATGACACGTTATTTCCAAGATCAGATCACATCCATATTTCCGTTTTAATAAGAAACTTATAATCATATAATACACTTTTTAGTGTAAGCCTTGAGGGAGCATTATTATTGTATATACCCTTCAAAACATCACGTAGACTACAAGTATTCACAGATTTACAAAAATGCACCCACAAATCGGCGAAAACGTCGTCATAGACTTTTACCTGTTTGTTCACACATGGACTGTCCTTCTACATTCTTCTGATTTGGTCTTGTGGCCGATGTTGCCCTGAGCGAATGATTTGTCTTCCTGCCCTCTATGCCCGCCGTCTCGCACATCCTCTTCAAGGTTCCTTGGAGTGTATTGTGACCAACTGGCGTTGAGAACCACTGGCCCTTCTTGACTTTCTTCAGGGTTGAAGGTGAGGTGAAAGTAGAAAGCATCCGTCTTCCCTGCTGCAGATTTACTGTAAAATTCAAATCTCTGTCTCATTTTGTTGTCATCTTGTTTTTGTTTTAAATACAAGAATAAATAAATTACCTTAAAAAATACACCCTTTTTATTAAATTTGTAAAGAACCCAAACTATGTATACTCAAATGTCATGTAAGTTTAAAAAAATTCTAGTCAAGATAAAGATCAAAACACTGATTAAGCTTTAATACATACGATAGATTTCTGTACTTCACCTTCACTTAAACATGTTGCCCTCCCTTCTTCCGTTTTTGGTGAGCCAGAACAAACTTTCAGAGGAACAATGATAATGACAAATGCAGGTTTCTTTAACAGTCATTCAGTGACATCTGGCAGAATTTCATAGCAGAGTGATTTTCCATATCCGGTGGGTAACATCGCAATGGTGTGATTTGTAATAACCTTCTATATGACCTCAGTTGAAGAATCATCAGTAGATTGGTTGCTGTACCTTGATCACGGTTATACTTCATGAGGGCAAAGGCTATTGCATCATCCTGTGATAAAGTGTAAACAAATCATGTATATATTTGTTCCAAATTAATCGAACTATTTAAATATGTCCTTTGTTAGGATTGAATTTAACCCAAACATTTTTACAAGTAACGGTCAACGTTCAAAAAGATCAAACTTCAATGTAATAAGAAATATTACATAAATTATATTTATATGGTCTATCTGAAGAACAATTTGTTGAGGCCTGAGGCATTTTATTGAGACTGCACTGTCATTATACACCTCTATTTGACGAGTAGTGCACGTGTGTGTGTGCTATTAAGTTATTATAATGGGCGGTCAACGTTTATGCTAAACCCAGCATACAACAATGGATAAAATGTGACAAAAAAAATATGGGCGTTCTACTCGACACTCATACATTGCAACTGTATGAAACTGCTATGAAAAAATTCCACCCACTCGTTCTAGCGTTTCCCCATGTTAACTTACCTTGTCCACCATGTATGTTTTCCTTGTGTCCGGCCCGCCATGCGGTAGTGGTTACCTGGGTCATTGTCGGAGCGTTAGCGCAGGCGCAACATACCCGGGGGACCAGGCTGCCTTTCCACCCTTACTTTCCTCCGACAAACTGACAACTCTTTCCTCATTCATACTTTGTATTTGTTTATAATTTGGTGGTCTCCCTACCGTTGGCTGGAGATGGTATGCGATCAGTGTTCTTTTCGCCAATAACCTCTTTCTCTCCCTTTGCTTCTTATTCATGCGCACCTTTACTCCCACCCTTTTCATTCTCACTTTCCACATTCATTCTCTCTTGTACAACATCATCAGGTCCAGTGACAGATCCACTACCTGAGTTTTCATTTATATTTTGGTTGGTTTTAGTAGGAACCGACAAAGACCAGTCATTTTCATAACTGGTTGTCTCCCCGTCAATGGGTTCCATATATAGGCTGTATGGGTTCACATATACACTATCGTTTACTGTTTCATCTTCTGAAACAGATGTATTTCTAGTCTATTCTGTGACTGGTTCTTCGTTCTTCTTTCACGTTTGCATTGTTTCATACTATTCTTGCAAGAGTCACAACATCGTTTTCGTGGACAAGCTCGTGAAATGTGTCCAATTTCATGTCAAACACGACACTCCACGAATTGATATTCAGCCATGACATGGTCTGTTTCAAAACACAAGTTGCACGTTCTAACTTGTCCATTGTGAATCATTCTGAAATTTTGAGGTACATCACACGAGTCGAATTTCACACTGTATGAAAGAGACTTTAATTCCGATTGAAATTGAATTTTTACATATACAGTTCCATCTGTGATCTTCCTCTTTGAGTCTTTTATGAAATGTCTCTTAATGTTGGAGACTACCTCTACTCCGAATGCATGCAACATGTCCATACGTTGGCTGTCTTCGATGGAGAGGTTTAAATGCCAAACGACACAACCAAGGACTTATCAGTAACAAGTCTAAGACTGCATGCTTTTCCTCTGATAGAAATCTCCCCTGCCACAAGTTTGGCGGTTTCAACATCACACAGTGTGAGTTCATACAAGCCGCCCCTCGGTACACATGCAAAGACACTGTCTTCACCAAAACCACCTTCTGTTGTATTAATAATATCAGATGCTTTTACTTTGTCAAATCCAGTCTCTATTCTCATTGTAGCCTCTATATTGTCGTCACGATTGTGAAAGTCAGACGTGGCCTGACCGCCATTTTCTTTGTCTTCATTCATCTGCGGCTTGTCCATTCAACGTGCAAGTTATGTGAAGCACTGCTCTCATTTGTAAAATGTTTTGTTTTTGTTGTTGTTCTTTTTAAGTATTTTTATTTCCCATCAGTATGTTGTACATTTTCAGTTATATAGACAATGTATTATGCATAATAAAAAATCTACACAGTTGCAATGATCATGAGTCGTATTCATTACTTAGCTGATACATAATAGGAGACGCTATACATTGCTTGTATCAAGTTGTATACTTTTCCGTTTACATGCACATACCTCATATATATATATATATATATACCCCAAGTACACGTACATACGCATTCTTCCACATACATATACATAAATATATATACAAGTATATACATACACACACACATATATATATATATATATACGATTGTTTACATAGATACATCATGGGTAATGATATTTGAAAAGTGTGTATGGAAGGAAGACCAAAAAAGTATAAAATTGTGTTTACCTCGCATTTGAAAAGGCAATATATTTGGTGGTTTTATAATATTTTAGTATTTCCCGCTGAAAATATTGAAAGTTTGGCTTTATATTTTTCAAACTCATGTTATATAATGTATACTTCACAATAAGAAAAAACACATTTAGTGGATTATTGATTTGCCTTTCCAGCCGAATAAAATATTTTCATGCGAGAGATTGATGTTTCGTTCGGATAATATATCAAGCCAACTGGACACTTCCCTCCATATTTTCACAGCATATGGACATTCACATAATAGATGTATTATTGTTTCAGGAGTAGATTCACAGAAAGAGCACACGGGAGAATCAGTATATTTCATTAAATGTAATCTGTACTTAAAATATTATGAGTAATCTTAAAGTGAAACCATCTTAACTGTACGCTCTCTGTGCATCTGTTTGCCGTTAAGTAAATATTAGTCCACTCTTCTTTGTTGTAATGTTGTTTCAGAATATCCTCCCATTTATTTTGGCCACTGAGAATGACGTGACTTTGTGGCAAGCGAGTATTATAGAAGGCTTTGCTCCTTTGTGTTTTTCCACATATACAAGCTATATTAAACGGTAATATTGGGTTTTGAAATTCTCAACCGGTTTTTCCTATAACAGTTATATGTTTAGATCTGCAATAAGCCAACACAGCACCTTTTATACCTTCAAAAGGCAGAAAGTTTACCTTGGGTATTCCATATTTTTTTTCTATCTCAGCTTTTTGTAGAAAATTCCCATTATGGTCAAAGATATCTTTAACAAAATGTATTCCCCTTTTGGCCATGTATTTATAATAAACAAATTTTCCCTCGGTCTGTATATTGTTGTTGAACCATAGAGATTTTGGAGAGTATATCTGATATTCCGTTCACCTCTGAATAACAATTATTAAGGTAATAGGACCATGCCAATAATATATCTTTCCAAAAAGGATTTGTAACATTTGGCATGATATAGTTGCGTACATAATCTGTATCAGCATAACATAATTTAATCCTATCAGGTATACATACATTGGCAATAGAAATACATTTTAAATTTTCAGTGATAAGCCTCTTGATCCATATTAGTTTTTGTGCATTTATGGTATTTTTTTATATTAAGTACACTAATGCCTCAATTATTTGGTTTTTGAAACATGTTTTCTCGTTTTACCTCATCCTTTTTTCCTTGCCACACAAAATTGAATTTTTTTCTGAACATTTTGTATTATATCATCCTGTGGGCTAGGACCAGAGGTTCATTTCTTTATATATTTTTCCAAATTTGTCTTTATAGTTGAGTTCTATCATATCGTCTAACTCGACCTCAAAGTCTATTCCTAATAATCTGAAGTTTGACTGCGTCCAGTCTAAATTCCATTCTTTGCACATCTTGTGCCTAGATCTTTTTTTTTTGGGATCCTATCCATATCAGCCTAGTTTTTTCTGTATTATCTTTTAACCCTGACAATCTTGCAAAGAAAGCCAATGTGTTCAAAACTGCGTAGAGACTTGATTCTGATCCATCCAAGGTTACTGTAGTGTCATCAGCGAATTGGGCAAGCAGACTTTGAATATTTCCTATCTTTATTCCCTTGATTTTTTTATTTTTCCCGATTAGATATAAGGTGATATTTGGTTTCCCTGGCGACAGACCCTGGTTATCTTAAAAAAATCACTTGCAAAACCGACCCGTGAAGATCCGGGGTAGAATAAGTCTTCAGCAACCCATGCTTCCCACAAAAGGCGACTATGCTTGTCTTAAGAGGCGACTAACGGGATCGGGTGGTCAGGCTCGCTGACTTGGTTGACACATGTTATCGGTTCCCAATTGCGCAGATCGATGATCATGCTGTTGATCACTGGATTGTCCGGTCCAGCCTCGATTATTTGCAGACAGCCGCCATATAGCTGGAATATGGCGTAAAACTAGTTATGAGTCACTATAAAAAAGTGATGATACCAGGTGTTCGCAAAAAGGAGAGTCTGATCTGAGATTCGGCGCAGTCTAGGGATTTGGATTGTTGTGGATGATGCGTCCGTGGTATTGAACGAAAATGTCTTAACCAGATGTAGCGATCCTGGGCGGCGGTGGTAACTCCAGGTCGACCTGACCTTGGTCTTTCATTAACAATCCCAGCATTTGTGTATCGGGCCCATAGATTTGAGATGTCTGGACACGCTGGAGTGCCTTGCCACATCATGCTGCGATGTCCGTCCTTGTAAATGGCCGATGGCGTTGTGTCGTTGAGCTTCTGTCAGTCTTTTCATTCGCTTGTCGTCTATAGTGACTTACAGCAATGCGATTCACAAAATACGTAAGTGTAACGTTACGTTTTTGTTAAACGTTTCTTATTTCTTATGCTGGGATTCAGCATGGATTGGTTTGTGCCAAATATTGTCCTAAAAGACAAATTTGCCCTATGTCAAGTTTCTTTGTTTGAAGAGTATATATTAACTGACAGAAGTAGTTCGGGGACATGGGACATAGATAGCTTAGTAATTCACAGCATGATTGATAAAAACGTACAGTACTTACCTCCATGTGTGCAGTTTTCTTTAAAATCACAAAGAGGACCCTGAGTAAGTATAAAGATGATACAATTATACAGTTTTCAAACCAATTACGCTACTAACCTTGTAAATTTCTTCATACGATGATCCTTTGGGGATAATAATCTTGAACTCCTCATGTTCTGCTAGCTCTTCTATTGTATTGAAGGGTGTCTTTTCCTCAGCCACTGATATTGTTGCTAACAGATTACCCGCGTAAACTGCGACAATGGTGATGCAAAACAACCACCAGCTTGCGTGAAAAATGCGGCCAAATATGCTCTTTGGGAGATGCTGGGACCCCTGTTTATGTGTCACTATAAAATAGTGATGATACCAGGTGTTCGCGAAAAGGAGAGCCTATCCTGCCCCACCTGTGGCACCCGTCATAACACATATCCACACAGCTGGTGATACATCCTTGGTGTCTATTCACCTCGAAACAGATTAAAGTTTGATTTACAGTGTTTATAGAACACATAGTACAATATTGTCTATACTAAAAACAAACTCTGGGTATCCAAGAGGGCAAAGATGTTTGGTCGATATACCAAAGATCTTGGTACAAAGTGTGAAATCGATTTCTGTAGATTGCTGGAATAGTGCTAAGCTGTGCAACACCATAATCATTAATTCACTCATGATAATTCCAAAGATATGATCAACAAACATTTATTATGATATTTCGCACATGATAGTAAAATTACTGCTCCAAGAAGCATAAGAACATACAATTCTTTTATACTGCCACATTTATTCTATCATGTCTTTATTACCTAGTTCCTGTAAGAGTGCACATAGCTGCATACTTTCGTATTCTATGACATTAAATATTCAATCAAGTTTTCTTCATACGGTAGTTGAGGAAACGTTCAACCCCTAATGTGGCACAGGCAACTGTAATTCCTGATAAACACAGGACCCAGACACTCCTCAAGTTACTCAGGTCAACCTTCGTCATTGCAGGTACTTGATCCTTGCGTTTTGTCCCATACCATTTCTTCCCCCAAGCTTCCAGCAGACCGTTATCATACAGGCGAATGAGTCTGAAACCAATAACATGTACATTTGAAATAAAACTGCTTGAGATTTGACGTGTATGTTTCTAGGGGCTTTCGTTTTTGTTATTTTTTGTTGTTGTTCTTTTTGTTTCTTTTCTTTGTTGTTCAAGGCTCTTTGCTTGTTTATGGATGTTTGAACGTAACTACTTTCTACATCAGTTCCCGCTGGTTTCTTATGTTTATGTCTTCTTAGATCATTTAATCATGAACACAAAATTATGAAGATAACTATTACGAAACAGATCACAAATTGAAACTAATCATATCACTGGATAATAACATTTTATTCTGAATGCCATTCAAATATAAAACGTGCGCTAATTAGTACTCACTTGTCTGAAAATAATTCCGCAAGAGGCGAACTGAGAGGAAAGGGCAGGCTTAGATAGTTCAGAGCAGTGTTGCATTTCATCCTTCGTAGGTTATTGACTGTTTTCACCATGAAATCAGTCTTTATTGAACCGGTTATGTATGCGTAGTAGCCACACTGTAGCAGCATCTTATGATGTAAATCCTCGTCCAGAGAGTCTTTGATATTTGCAGATCGGGTGTCCAACACCTTTGTCCAGATTTTCTTACTTACACTGTCGTTATTATCCTGAAAAGCGTTTAGAAAGCATATTTATTATATACTCGTGACATGCTGTTTTGGAGTTGACTTACTGAGTGCATATAACTGACATGACATCATTGCTCAGTTACAGTAAAATCATCACTTTACAAATTTCCAAAACATGATTATCCAGAAAGTGTTTGGTAAAACCACAGAGGACGTTTAAAGCCACTTGGTCAGAGCAAAATGTCAGTATCTGGTGTGACCACCATGAGCATCGAAAACAGCTTGGCAGCGGTGACCCAAGGAAGAAAGGAAATGTCGAATGCTGTCTTGAGGAATGATTTGATACACTTGCTGAAGTGTTGTGTGCAGTTCTTGTAGTTTCTGAGGTGGCGAATTACGCTGACGCAAGCGTCGATCAAGAGTATCCCATAGATGTTCAATGGGGGACCAATCCGTGATTGAGAAAGCCAAGGCAACAACTGAACATTGCTGGAGGAAAACCTGTCAAACACGTGCAACAGGAGGTCGAGCATTGTCATGCTCCAAAGGTCAACCGTTGACATTGATGTAGGGAACGACGTGGCGCTGAACTGGTCTGCTGGCAAAACGTCTGGCTTTCCATATCCAATTGCGCACTGTCTGGTCGGAGATTCGGGATTTGGATTGTTGTGGATGATGCGGCCGTGGTATTGAATGAAAATGTCTTAACCGGATGTAGCGATCCTGCGCGGCTGTGCTAACTCCAGGTCGACCTGACCTGGGTCGGTCATTAACATCCCTAGTATTTTTGTATACGGTCCATAGATTTGAGATGTCTTGACACGCTGAAGTGCCTTGCCACATCATGCTACGATGTTCGCCCTTGTAAACGACCAATGGCGTTGTGTCGTTGAGCTTCTGTCAGTTCTTTCATTCTCTTGTCGTCTATAGTGGCTTAAAGCAATGCACGTGGGGTATCATTGGTATTGCTTTTGTAAGCCTACAGTCATAGGCTTCAGCTCAGGGTGATACACAATTTCATGATGCTCGTGCATTTTATGTAGGGTGCGTTTTAGCGATCCACTACAGACGTGAGTGTAACGTTGCGTTTTTGTTAAACGTTTCTTTTTTCAAACGTTTTGTCGTCGGCAGCCATTCCACCACATGCTGGGATTCAGCATGGATTGGTTTGTGTCAAATATTGTCCTAAAAGACAAATTTGCCCTATGTCAAGTTTCTTTTTTTGAAGAGTATATATTAACTGACAGAAGTAGTTCTCTTTAAAATCACAAAGAGTACCCTGAGTAAGTATAAAGATGATACAATTACACAGTTTTCAAACCAATTATGCAACTAACCTTGTAAATTTCTTCATACGATGATCCTTTGGGGATAATAATCTTGAACTCCTCATGTTCTGCTAGCTCTTCCATTGTATTGAAGGGTATCTTTTCCTTAGCCACTGATATTGTTGCTAACAGATTACCCGCGTAAACTGCGACAATGGTGATGCAAAACAACCACCAGCTTGCGTGAAAAATGCGGCCAGATATGCTCTGTGGGAGATGCTGGGACCCTGTGAAGACAAAGGTTTCCAGTTGTTAGATTTACTACTCTTACCTTGAAAATCATGTCATACTTTTGTGGCAGACACCAGTTCTGAATAGTTTGTTGTGAATAGTTTAATCTTATTCAGGTGTTTTTATGGTCTAGTACTTTAATCTTGCTAGGACAGTAGTTTTTCAACTTCTCCTTACTATGCTTTTGGTGCAGTCTATAAAGTTAAAGGGATTTTAGCTTAGTCCATGTTTAAGGCATTGTCTCCTCTTTGTTCTCACCCAAGCCTTGTTTTCATTGGTCGTTTTAAACTGAGCACTTTTTCATCCATCTTGCACTTGACAAGACGCTGACGTACAGACTGGTCTGAAGGCTAGTAATATGTTATTGCTAGCTATTATATATGCATATTAAATAGGTAGTCTAAGGTATGTTTATCATATTTCAACACCTCTAATATATTTACCTTTGGTATGGTGATCATGTCACCATAGTCTTTAAATCAGTTGGGCTAAATATTCTGACATGTTCTAATCTTTCTGTGTGAACGTTGGGTGAGTGAATGCCTTATCTTAATTCATGTTATGATAATTATTTGCAATGTGAAACACTTCACTCAGTTTTCAGTCATTTCATGTGTTTTATGTCTCCAGAGTGATACTTTTTATGCATTGTAAATCTGGTGGCTATTTATTTGTATTCAAGTGTTCCTGTATAGGCGAACACTGTCACTGTACCATTGAGGCGCCTTCCCCAGGAGAATTTAGATCCCAGTGTCACCCACAGAGTACGGATAATTTGAATATTAATTATTATTCTCTGTATATACTGTAAATAATATATTATGACAGATACCACTGATTGCAATTCATATCATTGGTACCACAAAGTGGTAATTTACTTTTGTATTGAGAGCATGTAACATAAATTATAATAATAGCCCATGTTCATTTTATACCTCATGTATAGTACACATACATTGAGTTGTCGCCCTTGATGAATTATGAATGTAATCCAGACAATGATTTTATGCCTCATTGACAAAGATATTTATATGCGAATGTGAATGTGTACTTGTGAGTTACTTGTAGGTGAAAGATGTATTATGTTTTTATGATATTATCTTATGTTATTGTTTTGTGTATTGCAGGCTGTCGTGGAAGATACTGCAGTGTAATATTTTTACAGCAATATTACACTGGTGTAATACCGCTAGACGTATGACGTCATAATGGTTTACAGTTGTGACGTCACAATGCTAATACCTCTGTTACAATGGTATTAGGCCTTGCTTGACTCGTGGAAAGCTGAGAGACTACGTACTCAGTTTCTATCAATTTATGTTGGAGAGTAATACATTTTTTATTAAACCCGTGAAAGATTTCGCATCAAACTCGCTTTCGCGCGTTTGATACCAAATCGTTAACTTGTTTAATAGAAATGGTATTATACGGAAGGTCGTTTAGTATCCTCTATATATTAACTATTGTGATATGAAAGAATGTTTTAACGTCATAGGACACATGCTCAGGAGTTGTTCGATCACATTTACAATATTCAAGGCCTCGGTAAAACTTTCAAAAGTTTTATTGTATACAGGTGGAGGATATTTGGGACATCAGTGATAAACAATTAGGTACGTTGTCATTCCTTATATCGACTTGTACTATGGCTGCTTTCTTGCCTTGTCCTTTCTCAGTTTGTTTATGGATACCACCAGTAGGATACGCTTATCGTTTGGCTAATACTTGGTATCATCACTATTCATAAACACATGCCAATGATTTCGAAAATAGACTTTGCTTTTCAAGATCCTATTTTAAATATGATAAATCAGATCGTATTGCATGTCTAGACTACACTTGATGGGCGGATTCGGGATGATATAATTTTCAGGAGTTATTGATTGCGCAATTTCATCATAATCAAATACTTGTGGATGCCATTCCAGACTACTTTGGATTAAGAAATCATTAATTATTTCCCGCCGTCACACCAACGATAATTTGTATTCGTTCATCCAATGTTGGAAATTGGGTTTTACGTCGTGCTTGAGACTATTTCGCTCATATGACGACGTGCATGCATGTGTATGTGTATGTGCGGCTGCTTGTACTAGCCCAGACTTAAGTTGGTTGTATAGTGCTAGCCCACTGAGATACCATGCCGCAGTGAAGCATGAAGACCCCACTCAGACACATTATACTGACTCCGAGCCGACCAGTCCTTGTTGTACCCATTAATGCCGAGCGCCAGGCAGGGACCAAGAAGTACCATATTTTAACGTCTTTTTGGTATGACGCGGTCGGGGATCGAACCCCTGACTTTCCACTCTCCGGGTGGACGCTCTAACCACTACACAACGGAGGCGGTCCCCTCAAATCTGAATGATAGCTATGTACCTTGATATAGTGGCACGAGGAACGCCGTCATGATCATGTCTGATGTCGATGGTGGACATGTAGGCTTCTCCTTGATATGATCTCCAACACTGTATCGTTCCAGCAATGTGTACAGCCCTATACACCATGCCATCGTCAGCAGTCCGCTTACATACACTTCCCATTTAAATACAGACACCAACAACATCCAGTGGTTGTCATTAGCTGACAGTTTCCTATGGACAACCTCACATTCTCCTTGGTACAGCATGTGAGAAAATGCAAAGGTCTTGCTTCTCTTGAGGGAGATTACGTAAGGAATGCCAGAAAGGTCGACCTCCTGAAAAAAAAAACGAGGAAGAAAAGGCCCAATGTGTAATGTTCCAGTGAATTCAAAACGTTTGAAAACAGATTGACTCAAACATTTTTTTCTTACATTTCGAGCAACAATGCCAAGAAGACCACTCCATGTTTCTGACAATTCACCCCAACTTTTGTCAGGTGGTTCGATCATTTCGTACCTGAAGTAAAATCAAAGCATCTTTGTCATAAAAAATATCAGGTATTTCATATGTTTGACGTGAGTTTGCATAACAGCTGAACGGAACGGATCAATATATTTATGTTTAATCCATCGGTGTATCTTCAGAAGCTCACTTCATAGTTGTAATGGTTGTATGGTAAAACTAGTATTAGCAGTAAAATTTGTAAATATATAAATGATAAATGTAGTGGGGATGGTTATTCATAACACGTACGTAAAATTGAGACATTCGCCAAGGCTGTCGAATAAATCCTTGCAAACTTGAGTGTACACAATGGACCCATTTGATGGAGAAGTTGATTTCTTGCAAAATTCTCCCCACTGCAGAAAAGAAGTTTCGATCAGGAGAATAATCATACTCGAATGCTAAGTCCTTATGCTCATGTTAAAACAATTTGTAGGAGAACCGCCGTTTACGGTTGTAGCTTGTGTTACCATTTTCTAATATTATAAATATTGATATAAATGATCAAACACGTTTGAATATCTACAAGTGGCAGCAGTTATTCACCTCCAAGATACCAATTTTCAGTTTTCTTCCATTTAACATGTATGCTGTATTGGGAAAGAGAGGGGCATCGAAAGTGCCATATATCCCCCCGCTGTGTGTAATGTTTCCGACTCGAGACCATGTCCGATTGTTGGGCTTCCACAAGAGAGTACTGATTTTCACAAAAGAGCTACCAGATGTGTGCTTTTCCTGAAAACGAGTGTAAAAAACACATTAGACATTAAGACAATATTCATTGTCAGTGACATGATACTCAGCCAATGATTGTTTCTATTCTTCTGAAATCAATTTATTAACTTTTCATGTCAGAGATGTTTTCTTTTCTAATTATAATTACCTTGACTGCTATCGCTATGTTGTCCAGATCAGCATGTACTTCTGATAACAACTGCGGTTTCACAGTGAGGAAAAACCATTTCGAAAAATGACGCAGCAGCGTTCTTTGTCCGTATTCCTTGTCTTTCCTTGAGGCCTGGGGCAGAAAGAACAAATCATGGATGTATACTAGCCACAAAAAGAAACTGTACTCATAGGAATTAACATATGTTCGAAGTAATAATAATAATGTGTACATTTGTAAGCAGATCTGCCTGTGCGCCGATTCGATTCGTCAGTGTTTTGGGCATGGTTTGTTAATGTGAATCTTGATAAACTGCAAGGTCCGAAACTGTTGTCTATTTGGGAAGCCTAATTGTTTCACATTTGACCGTTTATACAATTAAACAGCTAATGGACCATATATCAGATAATAACTGAATTATTAGTAAACTCACATAAAACATATAATTTGTTGAACTTACGATATCAATGATGTTCGGCAAGCAGCTGCTAATGCCATCACAGAAGACAACAAAGTTGAACATTTTGCGATAAATGTTGATCCCGTTCTTCTTGAGAGTGTCCTCCATTAGGCCAGCAAGACTCTGTTCAAAGGTGTGCATTTGGAAAAACATCACAGTCACACCATGCTGTGTTGTCCACTCCTCAATAATGTCATGTGTATCTGTTTCTGTTAAACAATGGAAATGCGAGATAATAACAGATATGATATTGACAATGTACAATGATCAAATTTGCAAAGTTCAGTAAACACAGATCAAAGAGTACGTGATGCTTTGTTCAGCTAAAACTGCTGTTCTTTATTTGTAAGGACCAATGGAAGATTCACTTACTCATAGATGAATCATCAAAAAAGGTTAAAGATGAGCCCGGATTGAGAGACATCATGTTTAATAGGTGATGCAGTTCATTCCTTCCAAATATTAGTCCGGAAGGCCCTGTACAATACAAAAATGAGATGAAATATCTTGTATATTAGTACCTCGCAAAAGGCAATATCGCTTGATGTGTTTGGTATGTATAGCCACTGTAATACTCTTGCAATGCTCTTGGCAATCATGGGAGATGTATATTGTTGTATAGAATGTGAAAGTCTTATGAGCCTTCACATTCACATTACAGAAGTTAGAGGAGCCAAATTTGGGAACCATCAAATGTACACATAACAATCAAATGAATATGCTTTACATTAATGTCCTGCCCCACAACGAAGCACATGTGATACATGTGGTCTCACCTTAGGCAATGAGTTTGTTCAAAAGTGCCTCTGTTCACCCAGCAGGAAAATGGGTACCCGGTGGAAAAAAGTCATATGACTATAACCTTCTAGCGCCTAACAGGCAGCTTGGATTATCCGGGGTAATAATGGCCTTGATTGTTAGCGCTATGAGCATACCTAGTGTGGAGTTTGGCGCTATATAAATTATTATTATTATTATATGTTTTACAGATTGAAGATAGTATGCAGCAGAGAGGGTTCGGGTGATCCTGGCACAGTCAGGCTGGTAAGGCTCATCATCAGCTCAGGGCCCTTGCCCCCTCTACACGCAGCCCAGACAGCGAATGGGACTTCTCCCAGGAAACGCTGCCTAGTCGAACCCACCAAGAACTTTTCGGAGAATATGAAGGCTCCCCAACACTGCAGCCTTCTGCATTACCCAGATTGTCAGAAGGGCTGTACTCCCGGTGGAGAACCCGGGCACTCTCTTGATCTGCGCCAAGAGATCAGGAGGTACCAAACCTCGGGCACCGAGAACAATGGGGAGCCTGACGACAGTGTACTTGGGATGCAAGCGAGACATTTCAAAGGCGAGGTCCGCATACGTATCATGCTTTTCCTTAATCTTGCCAATCACATTGGTGTCAAAAGGGACAGAAAATTCAATGATATAAATAAATTCATTGGCTTTATCCAAAAGGACAAGATCATGTTTGTTGGCAGGAATTCTTCTGAGGCTGTATATCGGCCTTTTCCACAGAAGTTTGAAAGCATCATTTTCCATGACGCCCTGGACATGTTCAGGGTCGTACCATGGATGGACCTCGGAGTCAAAGCCACAGGCATGTCGGAGACGGTAGTAAAAGCAACGAGCCATGCCATCATGTCGTTTAAGATATGCTGTTTGTGCCAAGGAAGGGCATCCACTGACAAGGTGTTGGACAGTCTCCGTGAATTATTATTATTATTATGTTTAACAGATTAAAGATAGTATGCAGCAGAGAGGGTTCGGGTGATCCTGGCACAGTCAGGCTGGTAAGGCTCATCATCAGCTCAGGGCCCTTGCCCCCTCTACACGCAGCCCAGACAGCGAATGGGACTTCTCCCAGGAAACGCTGCCTAGTCGAACCCACCAAGAACTTTTCGGAGAATATGAAGGCTCCCCAACACTGCAGCCTTCTGCATTACCCAGATTGTCAGAAGGGCTGTACTCCCGGTGGAGAACCCGGGCACTCTCTTGATCTGCGCCAAGAGATCAGGAGGTACCAAACCTCGGGCACCGAGAACAATGGGGAGCCTGACGACAGTGTACTTGGGATGCAAGCGAGACATTTCAAAGGCGAGGTCCGCATACGTATCATGCTTTTCCTTAATCTTGCCAATCACATTGGTGTCAAAAGGGACAGAAAATTCAATGATATAAATAAATTCATTGGCTTTATCCAAAAGGACAAGATCAGGTTTGTTGGCAGGAATTCTTCTGAGGCTGTATATGGGCCTATTCCACAGAAGTTTGAAAGCATCATTTTCCATGACGCCCTGGACATTTTCAGGGTCGTACCATGGATGGACCTCGGAGTCAAAGCCACAGGCATGTCGGAGACGGTAGTAAAAGCAACGAGCCATGCCATCATGTCGTTTAAGATATGCTGTTTGTGCCAAGGAAGGGCATCCACTGACAAGGTGTTGGACAGTCTCCGTGAATTCATTGCAAAGACGACATTTCATATTGATATTTTCTTTAAGAATCACATTTAGGCGATTGCGAGTGGGAAGTGACTGGTCCTGAGCAGCAAAAAGGAAGCCCTCAGTTTCACATTTAAGACCAGCTGACTTCATCCAGGCGAAGGAGTCGGTGGGATTGCTATTCCGTTCAACACACTGCATGTACACACGATGCAATGGCTTCTCAGAAAGCTTCTCCAGAAAAGACCGACTCTGGGCAGACTTGGTGAAGGACTTCACCTGGTTTACTCCCATCGCTGTACCGTCCAGCAGTACACCGCCATCAATAAAATCTACCTGAAATCTCAGATTCTGTCCAACAACCTTGGCACGCTTAAAATAGCTGTGGAATTCCTTGCTTTCATCATGAGTCTTCACATGCATCACCAGAGGATCATCCGATAAATAAATATGTGCAAAAGTACACAATAGCATTCTATCATGAAGAGCCTCCACATTAATAAAACCCCGACCTCAAGAATTGATATGCATGTATAAACGGTTAAGAGAGGAACGAGGGTGGTGGGCTCTGTTGTCAGACATGATCCTTCTGGTCAGACGGTCAAGACTCTGGATGTCTTGTTTTGTCCAATCAACTACTCCAAAGGAATAGGAGAGGACTGGCACAGCAAAAGTATTGGTGGCTTTGACCTTGTTTCGAGCATTTAGCTCTGAGCTCCAGATTTTCTTTAAACAAGATTTGTACTCGGCCCGAAGTTTGTCTTGAATCTGGGCATTCTGGAGCTTGTCTCGAACTTGCATTCCAAGATAGGTGTAGGCCTGATCTTCCACAAGATGCTCAATAACTCCCCTTGTAACTTGACCGATCCATCATTAACTACCTTGCCACGTTTCAAATGAAGAGTATTACATTTGTCGAGTCCAAATGTCATGCCAATATCATTAGAAAAGGACTCGACAAGGAGAACCTGTTCTTTCAGATTTGAATCTCCTTTGGCAAGGAGCTCGATGTCATCCATGTAAAGGAGATGAGTAAGCGGTGTTGGTGATCTGTGCTGAGGAGGTCCGGGATGGTAACTCTCCTCTCTGTTGAGCAGAAAGCTCAAAGGATTTAGAGACAAACAAAAAAGCAAAGGACTAAAGGAGTCCCCCTGGAAAATTCCCCTTCTGATTTGAATAGATTCCGAAGTCTGCACCTGCCCTTGCGAGTACATCTCAAGTTGAGTCGACCAGCAACCCATTAAAGACTTGAGTAAATCAAGTAGTCGCTCAGGGAGGTCAATACAATGAAGAGACTTCAGAATCCATTCGTGAGGAACAGAGTCGTATGCTTTTTTGTAATCAATCCAACACATGGAGAGGTTGCGGTGATATGCTTTAACCTCTTCCAAAATCATTTTCTGTACAAGAAGTTGATCCTTGCACCCCCAACATCCCTTTCTCGCCCCCTTCTGCTCTCTGTAAATGATATCATTAGAAGAGCAGTAAGATGACACGAGGTTTGTCAAACACCCTGTGAATATTTTATACTGAGTATTCAAACATGTGATAGGGCGGAAGTTTTTGGGATCAGTCAAGTCTCCTTTCATGGGGAGAAGTATCGTGCGACCTTTGCAGAACCATGGAGGAACATCACCTGTGTCCACAAGAGAATTGAAACAGTGAAGTAATGGTGTTTGGACACAGGGGAACAGTTTCCAATACCGGTTTCGAATGCCATCAGGCCCTGGAGCTGTATTAGATTTGGACTTTTTGATGACACTTTTCAGGCAATCTGGTGAGATGTAACAGACAAACGACCTAGTTACTTTCTCATGCATTGCATGGTCATAATCACGGACCCATGGTGCCTCCAGGTTACAGTCGCCGGGTATAGACCACAACTGTTTCCAGAACCTTTCATTGGCATCCATGGAAGGCCGTTCATCATGCTCACCATCACCGTTTGTTTTCAGTTGCCTGTAGAAGTGTTTTTCATTATTTTATTTTGTTTGATAAATTTATTTTTCTTTTCGCATTTTTTCTTTCTTTCAGTCCAAACTTTTATTTTTGCCTTAAGGGAATCGACAATTTGGAGAAGTACCTTTTCTTTTGTTGTCTTGTACTGCAATTTCAATTTTCTCCAAATTGTCTTTTGCCGTTTTGACATTGGACTCCCTGATGATCTTAGTTTCAGGCACAGCTCTATCCAGGAAACGTATTTTCTAGTTTCTGTTAGTTTCACTTGAAACCGGTTTTTCTTTGGTGTAGTCTTCTTAGTATTAGATGTTTTTTCTTTGGAAACTCTGTGAAGTTCCCCTAAGGTTCGAGCAGCAGCGTAGACACAACAATTAACTTCATGTTATGAACTGTCCGTAGAAAGTTTCATAGAAATAATGTCATTTAATAAATCAGATATTTCATCATAAATAGAATGAAACAAAATGTACACAGGATTTTCTGAAAGATCTGCAACTGAGGAAGAGGAAGAGTGAGGGTCCGACATTTCGGGGCCAATTGGCTCTATGCCAGAAGAGTTTCCATCAGAAAGAGGAAAGAGATTGACACGGACATCCATTACAAGTTTTGGGTCTGCTGCCACTTGAGCATTCTGCTCATGCAAAGGTTCCTCACGGGCACCAGTTGTGGGTTGAACTGGCTCACGGCGTATGAGATTTTTAAGACTCCGGAATTGGTCGCGGAGATTTTGCTCCGTCAGGTAAGCATACATGGGCATGGCATTGTCCCAGTGCAGCTTAAGCGACTTGCCATTAATGCGTGGATTATCAGGCCACCCTGTCGCTTTCGCACACTCAAGTAGTGTGGATTTGAGATGGTTTGACCAAGATATTCTTGGCCGGGTTCCTTGCCTTCCCCTGGGGCAAGTCCCATCTCCAGTATGGTTTGTTTCTTTTCCGGAGGAAGGCTGACTGGGCTGCGGAAGTGAAAGATTGAATTCTTCTTGGTTTTCTGTAACCCAGTAATTTCCCAGCTTCGGGGGGTCAGCCCTGACTGGGTGATGTACGTTCAGTTCAGGGAATATAATTCCCCTATCTAGGCCCACCACGAAGAGTCGTACATCATCAGGCCCATATTATTATTATTATAATATCAAAAAGTTTCTCCACATATCAATGAAGCACAACTTATTTATCTATAAATATCGGCACATTATGCATATGATGTAAGTAGGGTTCACCATAGGTGAATACAATGCACCAAACTAATCCAGCATAATATTAGCATTATAAAATCGGGTTTCTACAAACCTGTCATGTTCTCGAAAGGAGTACAGGGGGAACCGACGATAAGCACCAAATGACCAGTTACATATATGTACATGCGTACAACGTCCATGGCCCTGGACGTCTAAATGATATTCAACAGAAATCCCTAGACCAACTTTCAATTGTTGACTTGATACTTGAAATAAACCAATAGTGTTGCCATTTAGTCGTTGTGCTTCCTGTGCATAAATTGGTGGGTAAATATGCTTTCGTATTAAACTAATGGAACGAGATAGAAGTCAGGAAATATTGAACATTCCTGTGTGCGAAGAGTACTTTGTCATGGTGTTTGTGGACTTTGTTTTAATCAAGACAAAGAAAAATCACTTATTCAAGGTTAGCATGCTCTACTTACTATGTTGTAGCAAAAGGAGGATTTGTTTTCTACGGAATCTATTTGAAATATTGACACAGACATGAACACAAAGGCCGTGATATAGAAGTTAGCACTGTACATTCTCGACGAACTGTTGTGTGGGTTCAATACTTCACCGTGCTGGACGTTTTGAGGGTAATTTTGCAACCTAAGCAAAAACAAAAGTTGATAGTGGCTTAATTTTTGTATAATCTGTTGTATAATTAGATGTATAAAAAGTGTAGTAAGAGACATTGTTTCACGCATCTTCATCAAATGTACAGCAGGGCTATTGGTGACTTGCGTCTGGATCCAGATTACATGTAATGCGTTGTTAATGAGTTTCGGTGATATTTAAGAGATTGCAGAAATATTCGAATGTTTTGAGTATCTTCTGTAGCATATAATAGAAGGCATTTATTGTTCCGTCGTAACTGGTCTTGTAATTATTAGATCAGAAAACACAACTCATTAGTTTTCGATTTGTTGAGGCTCATGTGTTTTGTCATATGCCTGTTATAGATTTATGTTATAAGTAGTTCCACGCTAATGACTCTTTGGTTAACACTCTTCCAGCATAATTGGTCCATTAAGGGACACTTAACGGTCGAGATTATAATCCATCTTTACGTACGGAACAAATCATTTTTACAAATACCACATTCTAACATCAGAGAGTTGGTATGGTATGGAACCGTTCAATGAATCACCAGTGTTGTAGAATAATAAAAAAACCTGCATATACATTCTCTTAAACAAGCATTCGGTGACATTGAAATCGCAAGATTAAGTGTTTCAAAAGGGACCAATATTGCGCTTTCTTATAAAACAGCATGCTGAATACAGATACATGCTGATGTGTTATCGATTGTATAGTTTATGCCATGAACACTGACAGTTCATCTTAAACTCTTGTTAGAGGAAGTGCAGACCTATCATGTGAAAATACAAATGTATTCAAGTTACTGCAATCGTTCATTAGTGAGACAAGACGATTTGTATAGCATATTGATATTATTCTGTATAAGCTCTATCTCTTTTTACTTAAATTATACTTTCTTGTCCACTATCTGTCATCTAAGTTTACGGGAATCTAAATGACCTATGTACATACCAAGGAGAGGGTATTCTACGCTGGAGAACTCGTTCCTAATCCTTTCTCTGTGAATAAGATATGTTTAAAAGAACACTAATATGTTAAGTGAGGATTATTTCATGAAATGACTGGAAACCAATGCAGCCATTTTAGAAGAAACAGAGGCGTGACATTGCATTCTAACTGTTCTAAAACCTGCAAACATTTACTCGAGAATGTTAAATTGCTTGTCATTTTAATAGCATGTACGCATGTTTATGAAAGGTAACACCGATGGCGCAGGATACGCTTATATTTTGAGCACACCTGGTATCATCCGTATTTCATTTTGATTCAATTTCATAAACACATGCTTATACTGTTCTCGGAATTGTACAGTAGATACTTTTTCAGTACTGAATGCATCTCAAGTTAGAAATAGTGTTTCTCGCTTCTGTTTTCATCACTACCAATAATGGCATCATTTTTTCATGTGTTTCACGTAGCCACCAAATTCTGAACATGGGTCGGTCGTTCGGGGAAAACTAAAAAAACAAACAAAACCCCCAAAACTTCTCATTTGTTGTGTTTGTTATTACAATTTCTCGCGTTCTCTGGACTTCAAACTTGTGGCAGCGACTGAGAGGAAGGTAAATGATAAACTCACCTTATCTAAGATAACACCTATTAGTTTGTCAATAAAATATTAAATAATGAAATCAATCTATGTCGATGTCGAGAGAGAGAGAAAGAGAGAGAGAGAGAGTAAAGAAGAACGCAATCTCACAAATGTCGTCATGGACGAAAAACACATGTTCACGTTACTCTTCTAGCCTCTGTATATCGTAGTGTGAATTCATGAATTGTATACAAGAACACTTGTGAAGGAGCATGTATCAGGGTTTTCCTTGATCTGCACAACTAGTGGTCTTATGGAGAATTTCAACCGTTCATATAGTGTCATGTGATGTGATCAGGTGATAGTATGCTGTTCTGTAAGATGGAATCATTGTTTACAACAGGAACTATATATTGCTTGCCGAGAATTAATATTTTTATTGTCTGTCCCTGAGACGAAAATATATTTTTTTTCTGCGTCCATTCTATTCAATGTACTTATGCTTACTGGAACACAATGATGTGGATGTTTGAAAGATATTATCCTATAGCAACAAATGCTGATAAAGTGTTTTGCAAATGATGTCCGATCGAATTCCCTATTTTGACTTGTACCATACGTTCCGGAATTATTTCAGTTGAACAATTATCTAGACTTTGCATATGTTTGTGCCGGGTGCCATCGGTGTAGTAGGATACGCTCACCTTTTCGCGAACACCCGGTATCTTCACTATTTCATAGTGGTTCATAAACATATGCTCTGTCATCGTTTCGCATGGATTGTATGTCCAGACTCCGTTTGTTTACAAGCAGCATCAAATAGACGCTGAAACAAACATATGCACATGATATGGTCCCATTTGTACATTTGACTCAGCTTTTGGCAGAGATTCCTTGTGAATGTGGAAAATGTTTTGTCGCTTCTACTCAGATACTCTTCATGCTCAATTACATTTACACAATGGTACCTTCATATGTTCAAGGAAATGAGTGTCAGTGTAATGATTTTCACATATCAACGTCGCAATGGCTAGCCATTTGCGTATACAGTGTATGAGTCGAGTTTGACGCCACTTTGTACAGTATTCCACTTTCTGGCTCGTCAGCGATGTGTGAGATGAAATCCCGCAGTGAGACAGATCTCAGGCGGTTACCACTTTGAAACCAACGAGGTTGGACATGGCACTGACAAACCTGAAAACATTATCAAGTTGAACTGGGATGCCATCCGGTGTCGAGCTGCTATTACAGTGACGGTGGGTTGACAAGACGACTTATACCTGCACCGGGTATCGAAGATGATTGTAACACATATTCCCATCTCCTGGTTCCGCCACATGCTGTTGGTACTGATACCGACGTCTAAAGATTGTGTTCTGAAATATATTAAATACCCTATCGAGCCTGTAAACAGTGCTCTGACGACCTCCTTCTATTTTTGAGGCAAAGTGTGCCAACAAAATCAATAAATATTAGAACGCCAGTGCTTGTACCCTCCAATAGCTGAATGACTGACTGAGTTTTGGTTTTACGCCGCTTTTAGCAATATTCCAGCAACATCACGGCGGGGGACACCAGAAATGGGCCCTCCATTAGACCCTGTGTATATTTTAGCAAATGGTGAGTGCATGTAAAGGAGTTGTACAGTGAGTCGGGTTAGCTTATTCAAAACGAAGTGAAGAATGGTATACTAAGAGGCAAAGGAATGCGACATGGATGTTTTTCATTTGTAGTCTTCAATATCACAGCGGGGAACAGCAGAAATGGGCGTCACACATACGTGGGGCATCGAGACCCGGGTCTTCGGCGTAACCACTAGCTATAGGCAACCCAATCGTCCTCAACCAGAGAAGGGTGTGTTGATGTTGTCGAAGAATGCTAACCAAGTAAGCCATACAAGAAGCATGACACAGTCAAGGAAAGTGGCCAGCAATGTCCATTTTATAAGCCAGACAACCAGACGCTTATCACTTCCTCTTAACACAGTTGTAATAAATGCAGAAGACAAAACAACTGCTATTCGGCGTCCTGGAACAAGTTCGACATGCACCAATACGCCACAAGTTAATTCTGGACACCCAAAAGTCCAGGAACTTTCCGCACTATGAACAGTTTTTGGGAAAGGATTTGATAAAATCCAACATGCTATTATCACAAATATACGTGTTCAACGCTTTGGGGTAAATTGACTGCTGCAGGGCGTGATGCTGCTCGTCGATTCAACGTCCATAGAAACACCATATGGTACTTCTGGGGATGTTTTCAGCAAAATATTCAAACTATAGACAGCGCCATGTAGAGACCACCCACGAGGCTATCTATCCATAGAAACACCATTTGGTACTTCTGGGGATGTTTTCAGCAAAATATTCTAACTATAGATAGCGCCATGTAGAGACCGCCCACCAGCAACGACCGCCACATACATCCCACACAGGTTCCAGCCTGACAGCCCGTAACATACCTGGCAGTTTGATGTCCACGCGTCCATGGCATCCGTCCAAGACACCCAGTGTGAACAGTTCTGAACGTCGACGCCTCCAAAGGGGCATGCGATGGGGAGGAAGTGACTGGAGAAGAGTTCTCTTCACCGATGAGTCACGTTACCTTCCTAGCCGAGCATGACACGTGTCTGTAGGTGCAGAGGTGATATCAGGCCATGTGTTGTGGGAGGGGATCGTTTTGGAGGTTGGGGCGTTTTGGTCTCCGATGGGATAACAGCTGCGACAAGGACACCAAGGATTGAAGGGAACTTGGCTCCTGTCAATTCTTGGACGAGTTTCCTTCCTCGGATATTGAATGATCTACCCCATTACTTTCATCGAAGTTTCCAGGTATCAATAGGACGATGGTGCCAGGCCTGCATTGACGTACAAGGTGCATCGATGCTTTTCAACACCATCTTGTGTTGTGGCTCATTGGTATATACCAGGTGCGCTATTCTGATGGACTGTTGATCGTTACCATGCCTTGAAATAGTTCTCTTTCCACGTAATAACATTGCATGCGTGACAGTAAAAGTTTGGCACTAATTCTGTTTGGTTGTAACAACAGGCCCACATGCACTACACCCACCCAACCCTTCAGCAGAAGGAACCAGACAGGCACTCTATCCACCAGACGAGGTTGGCGGAAACACTATCCTCATGACCGAAGAGGCTGTCTCTAGGCAGACACACTATCTACAAGATCAAGGAGGCATTCTCTGGACAGACACCCACCCAACCCTTCAGCAGAAGGAACCAGTCAGGCACTCTATCCACCAGACGAGGAGTCGGAAACACTATCTTCTTGACCGAAGAGGCTGTCTCTAGGCAGACACACTATCTACCAGATCAAGGAGGCATTCGCTGGACAGACACTCTACTACATCAACTTGACCAAAGAGGCAGTGTCCATTCAGACACACTATCTGCTTGACTAAAGGGGCAGTTTCGAGGCAAACACAATACCCATGAGACCAAGTTGACAGTTTCAGGGCAGACACCCTATCCACCAGACAAAGTATACGTAGGCGCTCTCTAGGTTGACTATCTTCACTATCCAGATTCATTCTCCAGGCAGACATATTACCAACCACACCGACGAGACGCCCTCTGGGCTGATTGTCTTGTCCATCCACTTGACCAAGGATGCTTCTACATGCAGACACACTATCCAGTGGATACAGTATGTAGTCTTCAGACACTGTCTGTTTGACCAAGTAAGCAGTTAACGGGCAGACACCCTATCAACAAGAAGAAGGCAGTAGTCTCAAGGAAGGCCCACTATCTACTAGGCCAAGGAAACTGGACAGATTCTCTATAGACCAAGGCGTTATTCACCGTATAGGTACATCATCCACTAGACCAAGGAGACAGTTTCCAGGCAGACACACTATCCCCTAGACCAAGTAAGCAGTCTCCACACAGACGCTCTATCCAATAGTCCAAGGAGACTCCAGGCATACACACTATCTATCCACTACGACAAGTAGGCAATCTCTAGGCAGACAAACTATCCACTACACCAAGTAGGCAGTCTCCAGGCAGACACACTATCTCCTATACCGACAGTCTCCAGGCATCCAAACCAGCCATTACAACAAGTATTTAGTCTCCATGCAGACAAACTATCCAATACACCAAGCAGGCAGTCTCCGCTAGACCACGGAGACAGTATCCAGGCATACAAACTATTTATCCACTACACCAAGTAGGCAATATCCAGGCGTACTCATCATCCACTGCACCACGAAGTCAGTCTCCAGACAGACAAGGAAGCATCAACCATTGTCACTCACTCACTCTCTACCCCAAATTGGTGGATACTTGTCATTGCTGCCATCAGTTGCTTCCAAGGGTGCTGCTGAGCGTCTTTTTGCAGTTGACAAACTGTGTGAAGCTACAAGCCCGATGTATGATGCTGTTCAACATTAGCATGTAGATGTACTAAGAATGAGATGGTTGGTACGATGGAACCACCCTGAACTGGGATGTCACTGATGAATATGGTTTTAAGCCGCTTTTAGCAATATTCCAGCAATATCACCAGACATGGGTTTCACACATTATACCCATGTGGCGAATCGAACCCGGATCTTCGGCGTGACGAGCCAACGCTTTAACCACTACGCTAACCCACCGCCCCGTGATGTCATTCGGTTTAATGTTGCATATGTTTCCACTCATATGCAACCACTCTGAACTGGGGTGTAACTGGGTTTAAGGTCGCAGATGTTTTCACTCATATGGAACCACCCTGAACTGGGGTGTAATTGGGTGTAAAGGTCGCAGATGTTTTCACTCATATGGAACCACCCTGAACTGGGGTGTAATTGGGTGTGAAGGTCGCAGATGTGTTCACTCACATGGAACTACACTGAACTGGGGTGTAACTGGGTTTAGGTAGGAGATGTTTCCACTCATATCGAACCACTCTAAACTGAGGTGTAATTGGGTTTAATATCGCAGATGTTTTCATTCATGTTTAACCACCCTGAACTGGGGTGTGATTTGGGTTTATGTCGTAGATGTTTTCTCTCACATGGAACCACCCTGAACTGGGGTGTAATTGGGTTTAATGTCGCCGTTATTGAATAAATACAAAAACCTTTGCGACATTCGACACAATTATGTGAAGGAAGTGTTACTTCTGCAGCTGTTGTGAAACTGTGATTTTCTGGATGATTTGCTTGAATGTGCGTGTTGTCCTCGCTATCATGTTTGATTCAGTGTTAGGACCCATCGCCTGTACAGTGCTCCAGTATGATTCGAGTGATTTGTTTCTTACATTCCGTTGTCTTTGGAAGAGACGGGATTTTTCAAGATGTAATTTTAAGTAGAGAAGATGAATAAAGCAGCAGGAAAGGAAGGAGTGTCGATTATGCTTTGTTTCGTCTTCTCTGAATTATTTATTTCCTCACTGTGTGGCTTAAACAGTCGCCTTACGTCGTCAACCTAAACCTATTTAATATTCAAAAGCACTTCTTCCATCAAACAAGTTGGCAATTGAAAATACTGACCTTAATTCTTAAATATTGCTGAGTAACATGTCACCGTTCCTATATCATTTATTTCTCTACGCAAGACTTTACTAACAAATATTTAGAAATTGTGTTGTAAACTACTGTAATGTTCACATTGCTTCAGTTTTGGCGTGCCTGTTACGTCATGTCACTATTTGTACCTTACGTAGAACTTGATAACCTCCATGGAGGACGGAATGTACATACAACTGATGTGGCCGTAAGGTAAGGTGAAGAATGGTTTAACGTCCCGATCAGAACTCTTTGACATTTATACAGCAAGGAGCACATACGTGTATGTGTATGTGTGCGTGTGTTTGTTTGTGTATATATATTTGTGTCCTTGTGTTTCTACACGTCCCTGTGTGTATATTATACAGGCAAACTGTGATAACTGCGTGTTCTGTGCACCTAGGATATGGTCCCCAAGGGTGACCTGCGACACTGATAAGGTAGTTATTGTACATTTACACCTCGTGTCAGCCCACCAGTAGCAGTAAACATCGAACCGTACCGAGAGGTACACGTTCACATCACTCTAACAGACAAGGTCATCTCAAAGGATTCTTTAAAGTATTAACGATGGTCGACTTTAAGTATCTTCCATGGCTGTTCCATGCACAAGTTTATGCACATATACAAAACCAGATGCATGTTCGCACATGCACACACACACACAGACGCATGCGTACACACACTTAGAAATACACACACGTGGTTTCCTATGTGTTGACGGTTTAGAATTGTCCTCTCGAAGACATGTCCACGGCTCTACGTTTAATCTTTAGGCCACAGGTTTGATATCCAGTCAGACGATAATAATTGTTGAATACACAGGTGAAATAAGGCTATATTGAAACACAGTAATCTATCTCCATTATAAGCTGAAGCCTATTACAAACGAAACATTCTGTTTTCCTACCCTGCTTCAAGATCCATAAGGAATAGCGGAGATAATGGGTAATGAAGCATTGTTTTGTGTGAGTTGGAAGCACAGATAGTAGCAATATAAGTGTAAAATATGTATTTATTTATATAACCTACAGCAATATAACATTGGAACATAGGCCCCACGATCTATATACGTAATCTTAAAACCAGTTTCCAAGGTCTGATGAGATGGGAATACAGAGAGAAAACCCGATGCGATTGCTACATTTAGGGAATCAAACACATACAGTAAGTATGTGCCCCCATCATACTGACTGACTGCAGAGTATATGCCACAGTGTTATATGTCACATCAACTGCACCTACAATAGGAGAACCATAGCTACTGTAGTAGATGGTGCCTCTATACAGTCTCATGATCCAGGAGACAGCGTTCAGTGTGATCACCTCTGTACTCACATTATTGGACACAATCATCTTCTTCAGTTTCACCTGTATATTATAATACAACACGCCCCCTGTCTGATCCAGGGTTACAGCAACCAGTTGGCTTCCTGTGGCTAATTTTGTCAGGCCTTGACCATCATATGTCACAGTGAACAGTTTCTTGTTATGACACTCATATATCCTCCTTCTCTTTGTATCAAGAGCTATTTGCTACCGTAAGTGGATAAGTCAATGATAGCAGTGAAGTCTTCCCCATGTGTAGACATGCGGCTGATTAAGAATCGTGGTACAGTGGTGGCCATGAATACGATGTCCCGATCTTCATCCACTGTCATGCCAACTGTCCGTATACGTTCTCTTAATACTGTCACGTGACGTGTATACAGTGTAGATGACACTATCTTATCGGGGCTGCCTAACCCAATCAGAAGTTTCTTTGTCTTTGCTATGTGAGCAAGGGAAGTCACATCTTTCATGGTGTGATGAGGGTGGACACTAAGGGAGTTACTGTGAATGTTGAGTTGACGGAACTGATGTGGGGTACTTGACCACATTGGAACTATCAAAATCCTACTCGTTTCCTCCTCTTGCCTCGGCGTCGGTGTTGACACAGTCGTCCTGGAGTGAGTGTAACATTTGGAGGAACGGGGTAGAAGGAGACACTGACTTTTGTTATCAGTTTTGACATTTGTGACTGACACGTGTCCTTCAATGTCGTGCATCGCTTGATGTCAGCTTTGAGATTGGCAGAGGTAACATCACACTTCTGTAGTTCCTTTTCCAGTCTGTGCTTATCTCTGACACAAATAACACTGGCGTTCTCTCGATTCCACACATCTGCCTTCTTGGGGATAGATTCGTGAAATATGGTCATCTAGTTCTGCAAGTGTCTGAGCGATCTTGAGATATGATAAAACTGACTCTTCTACTCAAGATAGCCATGTTTCAGATGCCGCAGTTCAGCGAAAACCTGACTTGTCGCCTTGTCTTGAAGAGACTCCTCTTGTAGAATCTCGGCCAGGGCTTCTCTCACTTCATCCCGTATGTTTTCCTTTAACTCAGCTCTCAAGGATGCCCTGACAACATCTATGGTGTTTAGTATCCTTTTCTCCATAGCGATCACACCCACCTTATTATCAAGCAGATCCTTCTCAAACTGCCCCAGTTTGTTTACAGCATACAAAATACTGTCCTGCCCACTACAGATCAGAGAGATAGATTTCAGCAAACATGACACGCATTTGGCCATCTTGTGAACTGTACAACAACAACCTGTGAGATGTGGTACGCCGCTAGAACAACGTATACATGACGCTCTTGCGAATGACTCGATGTCTACCTGCAAATGGTAGGTAGACGTGAGGTACAGGTTTATATCTACTGTGTTATCACAACGTATTCAGGGTTGAAGGACGTCTGGTACCATCTCAGAGAGAGAGTGGGAGAGAGAGAGAAGAGAAGAGAGAGAGAGAGATGGAGACAAAATACCGACACACACACACACACACACACTCAGACATACAGTAGTCATTCGCAAATCACACGAAAACGAAAGGCAAATACAGACATAGAGGCACAAACACACACACACCTACAGACACGTACATACGTATGTACATGCACAAAAAGACATAAACTAAAGCACATACACACACATGCACACAGACATAAACACACACTCACACACGTTACCCACTCCGTGACGAGTCTGTCCTGTCCACGTAGTTTGGTTTTGTAGATTGACTACATTTTTGTTACGTCTATTTGATCAAGATACATATTCAACCGATTATACTTGATTTCAGTAGCTGACATTTTCGCTTTGCTTTTCTTAATAAAAAACACACACCCAAAACGCCTAGCACGATGGCGCATTGAATGCTAACGACAGCTCGTGAAGAAGAAGAATGTACAACGCTTATTCTTTGCCGGTGGCCTTTGTGTTTATGGCTGTGTCAATACTTCCAACTGATTCCCTTGAAAACAATTCCCCCATTAGCTTTTGAAGTTGGCAAACGTACAAACCTTCCATTATGGATTTTGCTGACTAAGGAACACCACACAAAACACCACGATAAAGTATTGAACCGCTCGCTGGCCTGCCAGAAACGTACAATGTTTACTGACTTCTCTGTCGGTTCCAGTAGATTTACTCATGAATGCATATTTACCCAGCAATTCATACACAGGAAACACATCCACTAAATGACAACAACGTCTAATTTAACCAAACTATTCGTTTATTTCCTGCTGTAAGTCGGTTGATCTGGACATTTCTGAAGAATATTGCATAAAACGTCCAGGCCATGTACGCTGTACAAATGTACGTGTATGTAACTGGTCATTTGCTTATTGTGGGTTGTGCCTGCACTCGTTTCGAGAACGTGACAGGTTTGTAGAAACTCAATTATATTATAATTGTTTTTCTTTGATATTGTCAAAGTATAATATTAAGTGTAGTGTAAATTGCACAATGTAATGTTGGATAGTTTGCTAAAATGTGGCTATTGTTCGCATCTTGTCTAGAGCAGACACATAATGTGCCTCTATTTATGCATAACTAGATCGTGTTTCATTACATTGCCCCTTTTGATTGAAAGTTATACTTTCTGATATGTGGAGAAACTATTTGATATATATCTACATTATTATAAGGCATATTACTATGAGTTTTAAATGTGCATAAGATGATTCTTAAAATTAGCACCTTTTATTGTATGAATATCAATACATTAAAGACATTCACGTTTAATACATCCGCCCTCATATTCCAGGAGTATTGAAGGAGTTACAGTGGCTACACAAACTGAACACATTATTTCACTGATTTCATTATTCCAGGTACCAGTGTACAAGATATTTCATTCATTATTTATTTACAGTGCCTTCCGGACTAATATTTGGAAAAAATGAACTACATCACCTACTAAACATGATGTCTCTCAATCCGGGCTCTTCCTTGATTTTTGTTGGTGATACATCGATCAGTAAGTGAATCTTTCTCTGGTCCTTACAATTGAACACCTATTTCTGAACTAAACAAAGCATCATGTTATCTTAGATTACCTATATTTGCGCCCAAATTCGATCACTGTGCATGTTAATATTATTCCTGTTTTTATCTCGCATTTGTTCTGACAGAAAGAGATACACATGACATAATGGAGGAGTGGACTACACAGCATGGTGTGACTGTGATGTTCTTCCAAATGCACACCTTTGAACAGAGTCTGACTGGCTTGATGGAGACAACTCTCCAGAAGAACCGAATCAACATTTATAGCAAATTGTTCAACTTTGTCGTCTTCTGTGACGGGATTAACAACTGCTTGCCATCCATAACAGACATCGTAAGTTTCACGAATTACATGTACGTTAACAAAATTATTCAGATATTTGATTATACCTGATTCATAAGGTGTTAATTTGCGTGAACATTTCAGTTTATCAAGATGGACATTCCCCAGCGTGTTCCACGTATACATGCCAAAACCTCTGACGCATCGAATCGTACACATGCATTTTTGCTTACATACGTATTTGTGTACACATGTAGTTCTAATATATATACTAGCCACATAAAGAAACTATGCATTGTCAAAATATTATCCCAGTTGATAAGTACGATAACAATGTCAAAGGTATATATAAACTTTAATGGAGGGATCATGAGACCATAACAAGTCGGGAGAATTTCAATTGAAAAGTCAATCACAATGACGTCACGAGTCCACAAGCGGAACAGGGGTCAAACGACCATGTCACAAGCTCAATAACGGGTATGTCCACCATCGGCATTGAGAACAGCAGTGCATCGACGACACATAGAACCTATCAAACGTGCAAGGAAGGCTTGTGGGATGTCACGCCAGATTCTCGCAAGTTCTGTTGCAAGGTCAAGGACGTCATCTGGCTGATGAGGAAGACGGCGTAGACGTCGATCCATCTCGTCCCAAACATGCTCTATCGAGGAGAGATCCGGTGAATTTGCAGGCCAACGTTGTGGTGTTGCAAGAAATCCATAGCAACCCTTGCCGTATGATGGTGGGCATTGTACTGTTGGAATGTTAACCCAGGGCCATGACGTTGCAGAAAAGGAATTGCCACAGGTCGAAGAATCTGATCCCTGTAGCCCACACCGGTTAAGTTGCCCTGAACAATCACCAAAGGAGTTCTTTGGCGTGCTGTTATTCCACCCCAAATCATCACGGAACCACCACCAAAGCGATTCCTCTCCAATACACAGGCCTGTGCATAACGTTCTCCCACGGGTCTATAGGCACGTTGACGTCCATCACTATGGGAAATGTTAAACCTGGCCTCATCTGTAAAAACAACATTTCTCCACCAAAACAAGGGTCTGCGGACATGATTTCGGCACCACATTCGGCGAGCTTGTCGATGACGTTGTGTCAGGATAGGCCGTATGGCGGGACGTCGTGGTCTGATCCCGTGATGACGTTAACGTTGTCGAACTGTGTTGGGGTGGATACGGCGAAGTCATGGGATGGTTCGGGCAGTCATCACTGCCGTCTGAAACCTGTGGCGACGATGGGTCACCCTTATCCATATGTCCTGTCTTGGCGTTGATACACGTGGACGTCCAGAACGTGGCCGATCGATGACATTTTAGTTCTGTTAGCGTCTCACCAGTGCAGAAATGATGTTCCGGTGGCAATGGAAATGTGCAGCCACTTGTCGTTGAGACATTCCCCAAAGGACCATCCCAATGGCCTCATGACGTTGTGCAGACGTGAGCCTTGGCATGCTATGCGTTTCAATAGCCGTTTAATTTTTTGAACGATCGCAAGGGCAGGGGTTGAGCTTTCCAAAGTGACAGTATTGTGTGGCATTCATTTGCTCTGTTTCTCTTTCCCGGAATGCTCGTGCAACAACGTATTGCACGTTTCAAGGACGAACCCACTGACGTCACGGAACGTGGCTCGTGCATGCATGTTGGATACATGTCACTAATCTCTGAGTTTAAATCCTTATGTGTCTACATAGGTTTTGTATGCACATTTTCTTTATGTGCCTAGTATATTTTAATTCCCATTAATACAATTTCGTTTTGTGGATAGTATACATTCATGATTACTTCTTTCTGCCATAGGCCTCCAGAAAAGACAAGGAACTCGGACAAAGAACGCTGTTGCGCCATTTTTCGAAATGGCTCTTCCTCACTGTGGACCCGCCATTGTTATCAAAAGTACATACTGATCTGGACAACATAGCGATAGCAGTCAAGGTATATTATAAGAGATAATCTGACATGAAACTAGCATTGAAGAATCACAGTAACCACCGTTGACTGAGGATAAATATTACCGTATTGAACATTATTTTGTTCCCTAAGAAGTGTTTTACTTTTGTTTCAGGAAAAGTGTATGTCTGGTATCTCCATTGTTAAAATCAGTACTCTTTTGTGGAAGCCTAACGGTCGACAATGGTCATCAGTCGGCAACATAACAAATAACAGGGAAATATACGCCGCCTTTGTAGTCCCTGTCTTCCCCAATACAGCATACATGTTGAATGAAAGAAAACTGAAAATTGGCATCTTGGAGGTAAATAGCTGCAACCAGAGTTACATGTTTAAATGCTTTGATAATGTGTGCAACTTAAAAAACAGCAAATCTGAAGAAGAAATAGAGCCATCTTATTCGGGCAAAAATATTCGATTAACAACGTCATCACTGTAGTTCAACGTTCTATATTAAGGAAATTAAATAAAAAAGTTCAGTCAAACAGATTCACATTAAACATAACCTCTTCAAGAAAAAAACACAACCTAAGCTGCAATCGGAGACAACTTCTCTCGTGTATTTGGCTAAAAGAGGAATGTAACGAATTGGTTTTAGAATGCAATTATCCTGATGCATACTCGTCTTGTCTGCAGTGGGAACAATTTTGCACGAAAACAGCTTCAACGAATGGGTCCATTGTGTACACTCAGGCCTGCAAGGATTTATTTGACGGCCTTGGTGAATATCTCAATTTCACGTACGTCTTATAAGTAACAATTTCCATTATATGTATCAGTCTTTTAATTGTTATTCTTTTGCTTGTTTGTTTGTTGTTTAACGCCGTTCTCAGCAATATTCCAGCTACATGGCATTGGTTTGGAACTAATCGAATCGGGACCAGATAATCCGGTGGTCAACACTATGAGCGTCGACCCACGTAACTGAGATACGATGTATCAACCAAAGTCATCGAGTCCGACCACCTAATCCCGACATTGGCTTCTTGCGACAGACATGGACCAATTCTAACCCGGATCTCCAAGGATCGTGTTATTGTTTTGTTGTCAAATTCACAATACATCCATAATAAAAATCTGAAAAAACTCCATTAGTATATAGAGGATACTAAACGACCTTCCGTGTAATACCATTTTTATTAAACGAGTTAATGATTTGGTATCAAACGAGCGAAATCGAGTTTGATGCTAAATCTGTCACGAGTATTCTGTTTATTACTCTCGAACATAAACTGATAGAACTGCCTACGAAGTCTGATGACACTCAACTTTCTACCACTCAAGCAAGGCCTAATACCATTGACAGAGGTATTAGCATTGTGACGTCATAACTGTAACCATTATGACGTAATACGTCTAACGGTATTACACTAGTGTAATATTGCCATACAAATATTACACTGCAGTATCTTCCACGGGCGAGTAATAATAGATGTAATTATGTTGATATATCATCTGTCCGCCTTCACAGCCATACCATTTCACTTTCATTAAGTTATTTTCCATGACCAATTTCTTTCTATTTCACTTCAGATATGAACTGATCGAACCACCTGACCAGTCATGGGGTGAATTGAAAGAAACATGGAGCGGTCTCCTTGGTATGGTTGCACGAAATGTAAGGAGGGAATGTTTAGAATCAATCAGATTGCATATGTAGATCCATTGGAACAGTACATATTCAATCATTTCCAACCTTTTTTTCAGGAGGTCGATCTTTCCGGCATACCTTACGGGCTAAGTCTTAGGAGAAGCAAGTCTTTTGCATTTTCTTCTATTCTGTACAAATCCGAATGTGAAGTCGTCCATAGGAAGCTGTCGGCTAATGACAACCACTGGATGTTGTTGGTGTCTGTATTTAAATGGGAAGTGTACGTATGCGGACTGCTGACGATGGCCTGGTGCATAGGACTGTACACACTGCTGGAACGATGCAATGTTGGCGATCAACATGAGGAGAATCCTGCATGTCCACCATCAACATCGGACAATGTCATGACGGCGGTTCGTGTGCCGTTCAAACAAGGTATTCAGATTTGGGGACAATGTTGACTTTCAAGGTTTGAGCAAAGATTTGATATCATCGTCGGTTAAATATTCGGAAATAAAAAGTGCGTTAATAGCTCTGAAGTACTGGGCAATGTGTAAACTTCTGTCATTAGATTTATGTAATTGATAATAAAGCCAACAGAACCCTTTTCACATTCATAAGAAATCTCTGCTAAAACCAGGGTCGATTCACTCACTAACAGTGTTTCACTGTCTAATAGTATCATCACTATAAGAGAGTGAATCAGAAAGTGTATATAAGAAAAAGTTTCTGAAATAATCACACGACACGGATCTTCTCCAACATGTTTCACTTTTATCTTCAGGGAGAAGTGATTACAGTTAAACGGATAATGTTATACATCATTGAAAACGCACCGCCTGTATTAGTTTGGATTTCCAAGAGCATAAATGAGCAATCGGTGTAAGTTTACATACTTTTGTAGTCCAATGTTTGGTAAAGAAAAGAAACAAGAACCAATCCAGCAAAACAGTGAAGTTTTAATTCAGCTGACCATGAGAGAAGGATGGAGTCAAATTGGAAGGTCAGTAACGTGTATGACCACCGTTAGCAGCAACACAAGCTTTGCAACGTCTCCTCATTGAACTGATAAGTCTCTGAATAATGTTTTGAGGCAATGCAATTCCACTCTTGTTGCAAGGCATTCTCAAGTTACCCAAGGTTGTTGATCTGTGGCCGATGTAATCCCACAAGTGTTCAATGGGAGACAAATCTGGTGACAATGCAGGCCATGGAAGTAGAGGAATGTTGTTGTTTGCCAGAAACTGTGTTGCAACACGTGCAGAGTCCGCTCGAGCATTGTCCTGCTGGAATGGGTGCAGATCTTGATGTTGGTTAAAGAAGGGAACGACGTTGTTCTGAAGAATGGTGTCACGGTAGTAAAGGGCATTCACTCTGCCACGACAAACTACCAGAGCGGTTTTGTGATGATAACTGATCCCTCCCCACACCATAATGCTTTCTCCAACCCCATCGATCTCTTTGCACATACCCGTAGACGCCCGTCAGCATTTCGCAAGTGAAAACGTGACTCGTCTGAGAACACAACACCATGCCAACGTCGTAACAACCACAAACGATGCTGTTCAGCCCTTCGTCGGCGTTCACGGCGATGTCTATCGTCACCGTAATCCTGCCGCACGGAGACGGCGTCGGACGATGGAAGCACTGATCAAACCACGTCGGCCTGGGACAGAGTTGGCGGTTCTGGCAGCCGGCAACGTACGATCCCGAATATGGCGCCGAACCATGTCTCGATCTTGGCGAGGGGTGGTAATAAGTGCCTGGTAAGGACGTTGGCGGTCCCTGATGGTTCCTGTTTAGTGGTACCTGTTGGCAAGTCTTAGGATGGTGGAATGATGGCAACCGAATCGTCTGGCAATAATCCTGCTTGATGTGCCAACCTGCAACATGCCAAACGCCCGTTCTCGTTCCTCTGGTGACAATCTTGGCATTGCAAAATAAACTTTACTTGCTGAGGTACAGCTAAAATGAGAACGGTTTTTGCCGACGGTCATTTATACCCCTAATCAGCATGTTTTACGCATGCAATTTGTGCTTTTCGTGTGTGTTGTGCATGAATTATGTTGTTGTCATGTGATGTGTTCCATGATGTGTTCGGGCAATCCGTTCTTTACTGTACAGGATTATATATTGTCTGTTCCAACGTTCATTTTCACTCTCAAAACAATCCTATTACCATATTTCAAAATGTTCACGTGGTGCGTTTTCAATGATGTTCAGTATATATTTAAATAGGGATTTGCATCAGATATTATATTTGTTACTTATGTGTCAAATTTGAAAATATTTTCCACATTTGACGTTTTAATGAAGCCTCGAATGTCACTGAGGCCAGATGTCGACCTAAGACAAGGAAAGCAGGCTATGTACAATGTATGCATCGGATGCAGCTTCTTCCATGACCTCCATATGCGAAATGAAGGGCATATCACAACAGAATGCAATTAAATGAGACTTGTATTCTTCAAATGACGTATCAGAATTATTGTTTAACCGTCTCTGTCGTATTCGCCGCTGAAGTACAACCTTCCTCATGTAAATATGAGTATAGAATACAAGTAGGAAAATGCCATATTAGTGCACTAAGCTAAACGTATAGGCTTAACATGTTGCCAAATATTGGTTGAATTTCTCAAACCACCCAAAGACTACTCCAAAGAAGTTCAATAACAACCGAATCTTTCTTATGACAATAGTACAATCTGACAATCTACAGTAATATGAAAGTTTCAGAACTATTGATCCTGGAATTGTCTTCACGTTTAACTGCCTCTGGCGTATCCGCCGCTGAAGTTCAAACTTCCTCATGTAAATATAATTATAGAATACAAGTAGGAAAATGACATAATAGTGCACTAAGCGGAAAGGATATGCTTGAGATACATCATATGTTCCAGAAATATTTTTCAAAATGTTGCCAAACATTGGTTGAATTTCTCAAACCAAGTCTACTCAAAAGAAGTTCAATGACAAATTATTCTTTGTTATGACAACAGTTATTCTACAGCGATATGAAAGTATCAGGTGTTTTAGCTTCTTTGGAGTAGTAAATATAACAAAAGTAAACATTGCATCCACAGGTTCCCTGCATCTCGCACACTGCATATCGGGCCGTATATTCTACACCAGCTGGTGGATGTTTTGCATCACCATTGTTGCAGTATACACTGGTAACCTGGTTGCAATTATATCAGTGGTGAAAGAGATAAACCCTTTTAATACGGTGCAAGACCTTGCAGAAAATGGAGACTTCAAAATAATAATTCGTAAAGGATCATCCTTTGAAGATATGTACAAGGTCAGTAGCATCACTGTTTGTAAACCGTGCATTGACTCCTCCTCGTCATACTGTTGGGAAAGGTACACACTATGTGAATGAAATTTGTTGCTAAGAATATAATACTAATCTGCTTGGATGGGAACTTTTGTCTGCCGTAGGCCATTGCAAATCCAAGTATTTATCGCTTTGATTATCTATTGATCACATTTTGCGAATGCAATTTGATGTCCCGGATGAAACACGAAGTTCCCCTCGCCCCATATGTGCAACCTACTTATATCAGCTGATATCCAATAAATGTACTTTCTGCATGCTTTTCAGAATTCTAATGATAGTGTAAGTAGGAAAATCTGGACAAAGGTGTTGGCCACCCGATCTTCAAACATCGGAAACTCTCTGGACGAGGATCGTCTCTATAAGATGCTCCTACAGTCTGGCTACTACGCATTCATGACCGATTCAGCCACTATTGATGGTATGGAAACTACAGTCAATAACCTTCGAAGGATGAAATGTGGTCTTGGTCCAATTTATCTGAGCCTGCCATTTCCTCTCAACTCACCTCTTGCAGAGATGTTTTCAGACAAGTAAGTACTAATGTTTATGTTTATAGTTTAATGATATTAGCCACTGATATATACGTCGGTGCAGTTTCCTTGCACTTGTCGTAATTGTGGTCCTCATTGTTATGTGTTGATGATCTAATGTGTAATTTATGGAGATGTAAACGGGAAAATAGAATGTGCCGTTAATTACAAACTAGTTACATTCCTCCACCCATAAAACAAAAGATTCAGATATTGTGCAGTGGAATAACAAATCTAACTATTCTTGTTTTCAGACTCATTCGTCTGTATGATAACGGTGTATTGGAAGCCCTGGCAAGAAAGTGGTACAACACACAGCATGAGCCATATGTACCAGCAAGACCGAAGATTGACATCAGTAACTTGCGGAGTGTATGGGTCATGTGTCTATCAGGAATTACAGTAGCGTTTGTTATATTAGGAGTCGAATGTGTCCTCAACTACTGTATTAACAAAAGCTGATTGAATATCCTCTGAAAACAAACGTGTACATCACTGCTACTGTTGCATCGGTAAATCTTGTTTAAATAGAGACACGAGAGACGGTATTTATCATAGCATACCAAAGTAAGCACTACTGTTCTCTGGTATAGGAACTGAGCAATCATGACCACACATATTACCCATAGTAATATGAAAGAATTGCATATTCTTTGACTTCTTTGGGTAGAATATCAGCCACTAAATTATGGTATAAACAATGATTGAATTATGTTTTTACTAACAGGTATTAATCGTCCAGTGTCATCATATATATCTGGTATGCTATTTCAGTTACTTCATGTGACTTGTTAAACCATACAAGACGTTCTACTCAAAGCATTTGTTGCTCCATGCCACACATAAGAATAATTGTTTGATCGTATCTTTAGAATTTTAGTGAGGCAATTTATGAACATGGTTTTACGCTGCTTGTAGCTTGTAGCAATATTGCAAAGAAGCTGACATCCACAAATTCTCACCTTTTAATCAACAAGAAATTGTTTTATGCTTTGCACTAATCCCAGGTCTTCGGCATGAGATGCTAACGTTTGAGTTTGTCCAAGGCTTGTATGTAAATCTAACAATCTAACCACTATTTTCAGGCCTAGGAGATGGACGACAAACTGTATTTGGAAGTGTGGCCAAAGATTGTGAAAATAAATATACAAGCGTGTTTCCAAATCTAATACATGTTATATTTGACCATTTTCTGAAAGGCATTGTGAATTCCCAGTTTTCTTCCGTGTGACCAGTTCCAAGTTACAGTGGCCAGAGAGGTATAAAAAGTGTATGATCCAGACTACTCGTTCTCAGAAATACATTTCTTGTGGAAGCCGCGATGGCTGAATGTGTCGCTGACTTTGCGTGCTGGCGATTTGGTGTCTCACGCTGAGAATATGGGTTCGTGTCTTGAGTGAGACTGTTACAATGTACTAGAATCCGCACTTTCCTGAGAACGTATTATCCAAGATTTTAATCATCTGTTACATATATGACATCTATATAGTTATACCTGGTTGTTGTGTCCCTTCTGAAATTCTCCTGTCGCACTACATGGTACAGCCAATGTGTTATACATAAGTTTAGCATCATCAACTATTTTCAGTGAACCATTCATATAATCTTCACAGCATCTTGACCTTTTACACCCACTGGAATCTGTAGTTTCAGATGATCTGGGTTTGGTATTCTATGGCGCCGACGTGTTTTTATTACTGTGAATATTGCGTAATGTCGCCTTTATTGAGAGAGTGAGTGAGTGAGTTTATATTTAAGGTCACATCGGCAATATCTCAGCCATATCGTGACGAAAACAATTTAGACAGTAGAAAATGAGAACATTTTAAAGTGTAAAACCTGTCGTCGATGGACAGTAAAAATACTAGAGAATCACAGATATGAATATAAAACTAGCATGTAAAACTAAAACATTTTAATCGAAGAAGACAGTACGATATAAAACACGGGCTGTAGATCGCCAACAACTGAAGATAGATCACCATACTAGGAACCATAGGGACTTACGTTACTTTTGCTACCTGCATGGACCCAAGCTGGATTTACACCATCCCTTCAGCCGCTGGCGATGTTAGGAAGATTTAGCCAAAATTAAAATAACAAAAATACTACGATTAAAAAGTATGGTTGAGCGAAATTGACTTTGAAAGTTTTTTTGACTTACGTACCCTCTCAGGAGGACAATCATTTTAGGACACTTTATTGAGGGAGTGTAATAAATAACGTGTATCCTTTTTGAAGGATTTCTCTCAACTGTCTTCGGCTAATATCAAAATAAAGAGCTTTGACTTTCATTGAAACTAGTACTATCAATTGTGATTATGAAAATAAACTGATACTATTTTCATTACTTGTTTTGCTGCGTCCACTTTATCTGTCTTTTAGACTCCATTGAGACGATTGCCTCCCATAGATCCATGGGTTGTCTTTATAGCGTTTCCTAATAGGCGCAGATCGAATGCTGCTTCGCACTTCATGTGCATCATCAATTTAAGATAATTGTAGAACAGTATTATATTTCTTTGCTGTTCGTGGTGTCACACTGAAGTCTTTTGCTTATACATTTCTAGGTTTACATATCATCTCAATTTTCAGTTGGACACGATATGAACACCATAGGACTGGTCAGGTACACACTCACATGTACACGCACACACACGCGCATACGAACACACCTACACACACATGCAAATGTACAATTATAATAATCTGGATGGCGATGATAAACTTCAGGTCACCACCGCTACTTACAATCCTCATATCACTTCCCACCTGGATAAATGCAGCTTATTCTATCGGTAGCAGATGGGGATGGAATTCTCAGTGGAAAATCAATAGCAGTATGTTTGGCAAACTCCGCATTTCTATGGTTTCACTTAAAAACGCAGTCATTCCATTGGGGAATATAAACGCAGGTGCAAAATGACCGTTATCACAACATGATTAATTGGAATAAACAAACCAGAATATTGAATGGAACCTCGACCTGATTCAGATTATAGTGTACGTCAAAAGAAAATTCTAGTTCTCAGTTTGGTCAAGAGTGGTAGTAATATTCTTTAATATTTATTGGATTTATGCAAACAGCCTTTGTGTTCAGGCTTAAGTATGATCATATTTAAAAATTATATATGGTCATGCTCCCATTACAAAAACTGTTTCTGTTTACATTAAAAGGGTGGGTGGGGTCACTCGAAATTCACTTTTCATATTATGCCTATTCTGGAGTGTACCCAATTGTTCAAATGTAACGAAACCAAGGTAGTTGCGATGACGTATTGTCTGGCAAAACAATAAGGGTTATCCTGACCATTGGTGTCTGAGTAACATGTGAGACATACGATATCCAAGACCGTTGTAGACAACATCGGTTGGCCCTCGGGTTGAATCTTCGTTAGCAAATGGAATAAAGGTTACAAAACCCTCTTCATGTTCATAAGTAAAAAGCATGCTGAAAACAGAGTCGATTGTAAGATTCCGACTATATCAAGAGTATGTATTCATGCATCATGATCAGATAATGATAAGACCGGGTGTTTGTGAAAAGGTGGGTGTATCATGTCCAACCTTTGACTCGTGATGAACGCGTGCAAGGCAAAGTTAAATGCTCACCAAACTTTGTAACCTCTGACAAAAAGGTATGGCACCAAACAAATAGTTTTCAATGTTCGTCGAATCATAATACCATGTGTGACGCCACATTAACAAGAAAACAGTTTTCGGGTAGTGTGTCAATACCAAATGACCACATTAACAAGAAAACAGTTTTCGGGTGGTGTGTCAATACCAAATGACTACATTAACAAGGAAACAGTTTTCGGGTGGTGTGTCTATACCAAATGACCACATGAACAAGGAAACAGTTTTCGGGTGGTTTGTCTATACCAAACGATCACATTAACAAGGAAACAGTTTTCGGGTGGTGTGTCTATACCAAACGATCACATTAACAAGGAAACAGTTTTCGGGTGGTGTGTCTATACCAAACGACCACATTAACAAGAAAACAGTTTTCGGGTGTTGTGTCAATACCAAACGATCACATTAACAAGGAAACAGTTTTCGGGTGGTGTGTCTATATCAAACGACCAAATTAACAATGAAACAGTTTTCGGGTAGTGTGTCTATACCAAATGACCACATTAACAAGGAAACAGTTTTCGGGTGGTGTGTCTATATCAAACGACCAAATTAACAATGAAACAGTTTTCGGGTAGTGTGTCTATATCAAACGACCAAATTAACAAGGAAACAGTTTTCGGGTGGTGTGTCTATATCAAACGACCAAATTAACAATGAAACAGTTTTCGGGTGGTGTGTCTATACCAAACGATCACATTAACAAGGAAACAATTTTCGGGTGGCGTGTCTATACCAAACGATCACATTAACAAGGAAACAATTTCCGGGTGGCGTGTCTATACCAAACGATCACATTAACAAGGAAACAATTTTCGGGTGGCGTGTCTATACCAAACGACCACATTAACAAGGAAACAATTTTCGGGTGGCGTGTCTATACCAAACGACCACATTAACAGGGAAACAGTTTTCGGGTGGTGTGTCTATACAAAACTATCACATTAACAGGGAAACAGTTTTCGGGTGGTGTGTCTATACCAAACTATCACATTAACAGGGAAACAGTTTTCGGGTGGTGTGTCTATACCAAACGATCACATTAACAATGAAACAGTTTTCGGGTAGTGTGTCTATACCAAACGACCACATGAACAAGGAAACAGTTTTCGGGTGGTTTGTCTATACCAAATGATCACATTAACAAGGAAACAGTTTTCGGGTGGCGTGTCTATACCAAACGACCACATTAACAGCTCGGACATATTCTGCGTTTATTTATGGGAGAACACAATTCATCCTCATCAACAGCAGTGAAAATAACACACGCTCACACAACACTGCTGTATTGTCAAAGTCAGCTTTTTTCCAAGTTCATGTGAACTTTTGGACTTTTGAACAATATTGTTAAGATTTTCAATTCCTCATAATAAAAGTACATGCATATCTATATTTTCAATGGGTTGACTATATTCCATTTCACTCATTAAATGTCAAACATATTTCAGTTGTTTGTTGTGATATTCCATAGCTTTTTACCTAATAACCCATGTAATACATTAGTACACACCTCTGCAATAATGACTGCCCTGAGAAGTTCAGAAACTTCCAACTGAATTGCAAACACAACAGGATGTCATACAAATGTCAACAACATCTCCAAAGAGTCGATTGTAGGATTCTTACTGTGTAGTATACATATGTGTACAATGCCATTGACGTGAGCTTTTGTCAGTGCATTAACTCGTGTATGTTCAATAGCTTTATTTTGATTCTTTCCGGCATAAAGCTAATCGATTAATGGAAGTGAAATTAAACTTGAGTAGATTACATTCACTGTGCATTTTACTACAATTTATCTGCTAGAGTTGTGGACCTTAGGTAAAATGTTGATCAGATGTCTGACTTCGTGACCTCGAAGTACATTGTAGCTTGTGTATGTAAACGCTCAGCTGCAATTTGTATCACCGAGCCAGTGGGCAAGACAGTTGCCCTTTGCCTCTTAGTCAGCATTAAAGAGTGACATAGTGTGACGAATACACTTTAGCATGAGGACGGTACTGTTATATCGACTGAATTACGCGATTTAACTCCAAAGGTCAAATACTATGATGCCAAGATATAATTGCAATTAGTCTCGATTTTCAATCCATATGACTACTGCAATGAATATTGTTATCCCGTGCCACTTGCTGTTCTTATTGTTGTCAATGTCTATATACCTGTTCACAATTATATTGTGTAAGAACGGCCAAGAGCAGGATGTGCCGCTCACCTAATTTATGCCCGAGTCTGAATTTCTGTTCATTGCTGTCTTTGTTCTTTGTCTGTGATTTCTGAGGGAGTATTCTGCTTTTTGTGTACTTGGTACTGTGCATACAATTTGAATATTTTTTGCGGCGTGAAACCACAAATAAAGAGAGCATGAATGTTCATGAACTGTTGTTGTTTAAGGTCACATGGTACGTAAAACACAATTTTGCAGATTCTGATACCTTTCGGTATGGACTTATCGAAACAAATCATCAAAAATGCAAATACATCTTATAAAGTTAAAAATAACGCGATGAAAAAAACTGCGCGAAATCGGAGTTAAAACAATTCACTAGTTTTCCCCCAGCGCTTGTGGGAAAAGTGGTTTCAACAGCTGGGCTGCACTCATAGCACATGCGCGGTGAAATAGGATCGCGCAGCTTGGAAGCGGGTTGTCCAGTGAATACTCGGTGAAGGCTTTGGTGTGAGCTATTGTTTTAATGTTTTGTTGATACTTCACAGGCACGAGCTTTTTATATGTTATGACAGTAGATTACTGATTGAACTGTTTAGATAATTTCATCTGTCTATTTCCCCACACGTTCTTCTTACCGAGTCACTGTCTCAGTTCGATACTTAAAAGCAATGTCATTATTTAGCGTTGACAGAATTTCTAACTGTGATATAGATATGTCGTTGTCACAGACAAAACTCAATGTCTGTTTTATTTACAGCTATGTGTCTGCTCGTCTGTCTGCTAATTACAATATTCAATACACAACTTCGATCACTGACCACATGCAATTTGAACTTAACACCTATCAGGCTATACACCATAAACAAAACGCATTGATTTATGGCCCGAGTTCGGTCTCTGTCACATTATGTAATTACACAGACAGGCATGTGTGATACTTGTACACATGACATGTTATGATGTCTGTTGATTGCAAAATGTTATACACAAAAAATGAGCATGTATTTACAAAACCCAACATCTCTATATATACACACACAATGAGCCGTGAGGGCATCGGCAAATGAACCAGCCGTTACACTTGAGTGCACACCCACCCGCTCTGACTGGGTTCGGTATCCCGGCTGATTCGTTTCTAGGGAAGTAAACCCAAGTTCAAAATATTGCACTTTTGATTTGCGATTGTACCCTTATAATTTTGTTTATATGTTTTTTCATAATCAGCAATGTATATTATATGTCATGAATAAGTGATAATTGTGTTTTAATTATGTTTGATTTTTTGGTTGCATGTGACCTTTAAATACTTATTTTGAAGGCTTTGGTGCCAACTCGTGTTTTTAGTTAGTTTTGTTTTTGGTATTCATTTTTAGTCCAATCAAATTGTTTCCCGCCATATGGGAGCTGTTGGTTAGCTTAGTGGTTAAAGCGTGTGCCCTTCACGCCATAGATTAAGGTTCCATTCTCCACATGGTTCAACTGTGTCAGTCCCATTTCTCACGACCCTGCTGTGATTTTATTAGTATATTACTAAAAACAGCTACAACACTATTCACTCTTTCACATCCGTTCCCCCCTGGCTCTGTGTCCAGCATGAATTCAGAACACGAGACAAGGTTTATTTGCATTTAATATTACCAATGAGACATATTCAGGGGATAATTTTGTGGATCGTTATAATTTTTGTGCTAAACGTAAAATTACATTCAACTGTACTTTATCTCTAAATACGATATTATCCCGATGTTTGAAGATACACCACTGTATGCGATACATTTCCGGTGCGTATTTCACTCTAAATAGATAACAGTTCCATTAATAAAAAATCACATGCAGGAAATGACATTCCAGTCGCTTGGAATTGGTCTTTGAACAGCAACCCATGTATGTCATGGCGACTAATGGGATCAGGTGGTCAGGATCGCCGACTTTGTTGACATCGTATTCTATTGGCGTAGATCGATGTTCGTGGTGTCAATTACTGGTTTGTGTGGTCCAGACTTCATTATTTACAGACTGCCGTCAGATAGCTAGAATATTGCTGGGTTCGTTAAACAACAAGCAAACAAACGAAACATTCCGGTCCTGGCAAACTGCTTTTAAAACAAACCAAAGGAAACTATATCATGACACTCGACGACTTACAAAATCATTTATTTACGACAGATTTAGATTGCTAACCGTGGTGGATATACTGCTTTGATAAAGCTTCGGAACACCAATACTTTTCATACCGCTGAAGTAAATCTGTCATGCTGTCTTGGACACATAGTCGTCTATCATGCTATCTGAGGCATATCGTAGACCATATGCTGACACCTATGCAATGAACAGGGCATCAATTATAGTTGTAACCAACAGTAACGTTTAAGTGGACCTGTTTACATAGAATAAACAATCAGTCATTGTGTTCACGGTAGTTTTGGAAACATTCAACTCCTAATGTAACGAAGGCTACTATAATTACTGATACACACAAGAGCCAAACAGCCTGCAAGTCGCTCACGTAAAGTTTCGACACTCTGTGCACACTTTCCTTCCCTTTAGTGCTGGACAATTTTCTTGCCCAGGCTTCCAGCAAGCCGTTATCAAACAGACGAAGGAATCTGGAACAGTGAAATGCGTATGTGTAACACTACTGTAAATATATAAGTATAGAAGCGGTGGGTTAGCCTAGTTGTTTAAGCCTTGGGCCATTGAGTGAAACACTGGAGTTCGATTCTCCGCATGTTTAAAATGTATGAAGCCAATTTGTATTTTTTCAGCTTTATAATTGCTACGGTTGGGGTTAAACCATACTCATACCATCAATCAATCAAACTAAACATCTTTTCACTGATAGTCTTAAGTTTCAGAAGAAATTGTGTGTTGCATTGCCGAAAGAGATTGCCAAAGCGCATATATCACCGGAAAATATTAATTTCTTGCGTGTTAGAGTGCGAATTAAATATGAAACGTGTACGATTTTAGTCCTTACTTGTCTGAAAATAACTCCACAAGAGGTGACTTGAGAGGAAAGGGCAGGCTAATATATTTCGGACCACTGCTACATTTCATCCTTCGAAGGTTCTTTACTGTCTTTTCTAATCCATCGACAATGGCTGAACCGGTAATGTATGCGTAGTAACCTGACTGTAGGAGCATCTTATAGCGACGAGCTTCGTCCAGAGAGTTTCCGATATTTGCAGATCGGGTCTCCATCACCTTTGTCCAGATTTTCTTACTAACACTATCATTAGAATACTGAAAGGCGTTCAAAAAGTACAATTATTGGTAAAGTAGGTTTGTGACACAGGGCCAATGTAGCTTACTATTTTATTCTTAACATGGAATTCAATTTGCAAAATGTGATCCATCAGTAAAGCAGCAAATATGTAGATTGTTCATAACAATTAGTATACAACATGTCGGTCGAGGACCCCAAAACACGTGAACATGAGGTTATCGAACAGTTCGTTGTCTATAATACTTACCTTGTAGATATCCTCGTGAGCTGACCCTTTAGAAATGATAATCCTGAAGGCCTCATTTTCTGCAAGCTCTTCCATTGTATTGAAGGGTATCGTTTCCTTAGCCACAGATATAATTGCTAACAGATTACCCGTGTAAACTGCGACAATGGTGATGCAAAACAACCACCAACTTGCCAAGAATATGCGGCCAGATATGCTCTGTGGGAGATGCACTGATCCTGTGGATGAAAATTTCAAATGTTCAATGCATTATTCAAGAGAAATGTAATAACATATTCATTAACACATTACTATTCATTGTTGGTGGATATGACACTGAGGGATGCTATCAGGAAGAGGAGAGACATCTTTGAAAACAAGTTGGTACGTCTCTTGGACTGGTCGACTAGTGGTACGTGCATTCACTTGACTGGCCCAGCATTGTGCTATTAAAAGCAGAAACATGGGAGACGAATGTTACACGGAAGTCTGGATACATGGAATTTGGGTGCAGGGTGACACTTGCAAAAAACATGTGTAAAATACTCAAGACAGGCTATTTACAACATTTGTGTAATAAGGAGATTTACCTGTTTTATCAGGTTATTCTTTGACAAACATAAAGATCTGGTATTATATGCGAACTTAAAGAGTTACTGAACCTTCTTTCTTTATCAGTGTTTCTAAGATGCCATGTAAGAGAGCTGGCATTATTCAGGCTGAAGTATATAGAGAGACAGCATCTCATGTATATCCTTGACAGGTACATCCAAAGTCGAACATTTTATATGATTAATTTAAATCTTTTTGTCTCGTATTTTTTAATCTTTGTTGAGCTAACCTAAAATGCTCTTGTCCAAAACATACAATATTATTTCCAGTTTATACTTTTTAGATCTCTATTTTTTTCAGACAGACAGTTTTGCACACACGTGTTGATGGTTTGGGCTGGACTTGTTTGTCAATTTGTACAAAATCCAGTTGAAGCTTGACTATATGTAAAGTATCATTAGGATGTTATGTTTTCAGCTAATTTTGGGGGAAATCTAATATCGATAACAACACTCTTCATAAAAAGAAATACAAAATGAAATTTGAAAATAATGACGAAAGTTTGTACGCATGTGTCAAATTAAGAATGTTTTGAGGATTGAATATTGTCGCTGGCTTGGTATAGAAGAATATGGGCGAGCAAACGCAACCAGAAACGATTTTAAATGGTTTTATTGATCATGATTGTCATGATGAGCTTGATTGTCATGGAACACAACCAAAACCGCAATTATTGCTTTTCATGGGAAATGCATGAGTGCAACCTAAGACTATAAAAGACCCAAGTGCATCTCGGAAATTCATCTAAGATCTTTGCAAATATTGGATGAGAAAATGGGACGTCTCAACGCAGCAGTCCGAAATATTGCCGTTGGACAATTGCAAGCTGGCAAATCAAAAAGTGTCGAGCCAAGGACTTCACCGTTCATCCCAGCACAATAACTCGTTTGTGGGATCATTTTGTGTATTCCAGTTCGACAAATGACCTCCCAAAGTCAGGAAGATAGCGAGTCACCACACCAGGTCAAGATCGCTACATCCGGGTAACATACCTACGTGACCGCCATCATTCCGCCCGAGACACAGGGCAGTTTGTAACCTGGACAGTGTCTGACCAGACAATCAGGAACCGTCTCCGAGAGGCAGGTGTGCGTGCCAGACGTCTCTGACACGACTACATCAGGTGGTGTAGCACCGTGCAGCCATGGAACTTTGGAAACTGGAGGCGAATATGGTTCAGTGATGAATCGCGACGTGACGAAAGACAACGTGCCTACAGACGACGCAATAAAAGTATTGCACCCAACTGAATCAGGCAAGTGGACAGATTTGGTGAAGAGAGTGTCGTGATGTGGGGATCCATCTCATACACCCGCAGATCGGAATTGGTGTTTGTCCAATACAATCTGATGGCCGCTCGACATATTGACCAGGTTCTTCTTTCTCACGTGTATCGCCGACCAGAGGGCGCTGTTCCAACAGGACAACGCCAGACGTCACACAGCACGTGCTACAGTGGCCTACGTAGCCAATAACAACATCAATGTCCCTCCCTGGCCCTCTAGATCCCCAGATTCGAACCAAATTGAACATTTGTGGGATCAGATTGAGAAACATTCACGTCGACGCCGTAAACCGCCATTGACGCGTCAACAGCTGTTCAACATGCTGCAGGAGAAATGGAGAAGGATTCCACAGCGGAACATCACACAACTGATTCGATCTGTGCCAAGGAGGTGTCGTTCACTTCTAGCAGTAATAGGTGGTCATACATACGAGGTACTAACGTCAATGCCACCTCGTGGACAGCAGTGATGACTATGATGACTGTCGTCCTGGTGAAATGTTCACGGGATACCAATGTATTACTCGACAAAATGTCGAGCTGTACCGTTGAATTTCGCATATTTATTTGGAATTTGAATAAAACCATTTTTTTTTCAATGATATTTTGCTTTTGTGTTCATGGTTTCCTTTTGTGAAGAGTGCAGTTGAAAGATATAAAACACAAACGATCCTGCTCACAGCCAACATTGGTTCCATACCAAGAAACGCAATTGTCATGTATGGGGTGATGTGGTACTTAAACATAAATGTCCGTGACACTAGACGTCCATATATATGGAGTGAGTGAGTGAGTGAGTTAAAATTTAAAGTCACATTGGCAATATTTCAGCCATATCGTGACTAAAACTAGTTCTAAATTCATAAAACATATAAAATATAAAACCCTGTCAACGAAGGACAGTAAAATTACTAGAGTATCACAGATTGTCATATATATGGATAGATTGGAGTTGTTGTAATTTACAGTAGTTATTGTTTGATATCTTTATTGATTAATTGTGAACCACTTTCCTGTTCCTGACTACTTCAGTGATATTGATGAAATATATATATCCCAAACGAGTGGTCTACGATAAACTAAACACGCTGATATCTACAAAAACCAATGTCAGAAAATCTAAATGATAGCTGTTTACCTTGATATAGCGGCACACGAACCGCCGTCATGATACTGTCCGACGTTGAGGGGTGACATGCAGGTATCTCCCCAACCCTAATATCCTTTCCAACACCGTATCTTTCCAGCAGTGTATACAGACCTATGCACAGTGCCATCGTCAGCAGTCCGCATACATACACTTCCCATCTGAATACAGACACCAACAACAGCCAGTGGTTGTCTTTAGTTGACAGTTTCCTATGGACTACCTCACATTCCGATTGATACAGGATATTGGGAAATGCAAAGGACTTGCTTCGTTTCAAAGTGATTTCATAAGGTATGCCTGAAAGGTCGATGTCCTGAAATTACAAAGTGGGATTGGATTAAAGCATTATGTTTCAATGTATCAACGTTTGCAAACAATTCGCCTCGATATATCATTTCCTTACATTTCGTGCTACCATCCCAAGAAGACCGCTCCACATTTGTGTCAGTTCACCCCACGACTTGTCAGGCGGTTCGAGCAGTTCGTATCTGAAGTTTAAGAGAAAGTTGGCGCTTGAAAAGACGGAAGACTAAAATTGTGTCAGTAACACCCCTGGTTATCGTAGTTGTTATGGATGCAGAGTACAAATGCACATGTAAAACTGATACAATTATTCGAGATAGGTATTGGTAACACTTACGTAAAGTTGAGATATTCGCCAAGGCTGTCGAGGAGATCCTTGCATACATGAGCGTATACAATTGACCCATTTCTTGGAGTTGATTTCGTGCAGAATGGTTCCCACTGCAGAATATAAGTTTCTAGCATTAAATATCTTAGTAAAAAGCCGTTATTTTAACCAAATGCATGTTATTTATGGCTTTAACTAATATTATCTTTTACATTTCAGAAGCTAATGACTTTTCTAAACATACACCCTTAAATGTAGCTATTCACCTCCAAAATGCCAATTTTCAGTTTTCTTCCATTCAACATGTATGCTGTATTTGGGAAGAGAGGAGAAACGAATGCGTCACGGATCTCTCTGTTGTTTGTGATGCTTCCGACTCGCGACCATTTCCGACCACTGGGCTTCCACATGAGAGTATCAATTGTAACAGCGGAACCACCAGATATATGCTTTTCCTGAAAACGAATGTAATGAACTACTTCGGGATTAAAATAATAACGGTACTCAATCATGACTGTATCTATGATTCGATGGTCATTTTGTCATTTTGTTCAAGTCTCGTAGTTATCTCATATCCAATTACCTCGACTGTAATTGCTATATTGTCCAGATCAGCATGCACCTCCGATAACACAGGTGGACCCACATTCAGGAAGAACCATTTCGAAAAATGACGTAGCAGCGCTCCTTGTCCACATTCCGCGTCTTTTCTGGAAGTCTTTGGCAGATGGAACAAATGATTTATGTTTTATAATTTATGATGACGTTTGTATGTTGTCATGAAATGACAACCTTTCTTTTTAAACGGTCAAATAAACTTGCAGGTGAAAAATCCAGTATGTCTATCAAAGAAATATGTAAGTTATTATTGTAAACGAACATAAGACATGAAAGTTGTTTGGTAAACTTACTATTTTTATGATGTGTGACAAGCAGTTGTTGATACCGTCACAGAAGACGACAAAGTTGAACAATTTGCGATAAATGTCGATTCGGTTCTTCTGAAGAGTTTTCTCCATTAACTCGCTAAGACTCTGTTCAAAGGCATGAATTTGGAAGAACATCACAGTCACACCATGCTGTGTAGTCCAGTCCTCAATACTATCGTGTATTTCTCTGCCTGGTACGAAATGGAAACAGCAATATTATTAGGATAGACAAGTTCTTCTTTGGTAATGGTCGCCAAAAACTATGTTCACAGACAAAATATTCCATGATGCTCTGGTGTTTTATGTACCATTCCTGTATTTGACTAATGGAAAGCTCACTTACCCATAGAAGAACGACCAACAAAAATCAATGATGAGCCCGGACTGAGTGGCATCTTGTTTAATAGGTGATGAAGTTCAGTTTTGACAGTTATTATTCTGGAAGGCGCTGTTGAATAAAATTGATTACAAAATGTCAAGAACATTAGTACCTTGAAAATGAAAATCTAAATTGATGTGATTGGTGTGTATTGCCTTCATAAAGCAAGTGTGATATGAGTGACACTATAAAACATTAAAGAATTGATCTTCTACAAACCTGTCAAGTTCTCGAAAGGAGTACAGGAGGAACCGACGATAAGCACCAAATGGCCAGTTACATACATGTACGTACGTACAGCATCCATAGCTTCGGGCGTCTGCATGTCATTCAACGGTAATCCATAGACCAACTTCCAATTGTCGGCGTATTGCAGGAAATGAAGGAATAGCTCGATGTTAAGTATATGCTGGTGTTGATTAGGCGCCGTGTGTCATCTACATGAATGGCAAGGTAAACTGCATCTGCATCCACTGATGGAACTGAGATGATGATATTTGGCAAACATATTACATTCCAGGTGAACTGGCATGTGTGTCCAATGCTTAAAAAAAAGAAGCAAAGCAAAGTACGCAAGGCTAGTATGATTAACCTATCGTGTTTGTCGACGCTAATAGCAAATGTTTAATGGGAACACGTTGGTGGAAGAACTTTCTCCAGCAAAGTCGATAACAAATATTGACACACCAATAAACACAAGGCAAGAACAAATGAGAGAGAAATAAGCATTATACATACTTGGCAAGAGCTCTCATTTGTTCAATACTTAGTAGTTAGTGCTTGATTCGTGTGTTTTAAACAAAATGAAACAATTAGTTGCTAAATGCTTGTATATTCTTTCAACGATGTGGCGCGATTTCTGTATCTAACCGATTAAGATATCTTAACGATCGAGTAGATAATCTATCCTTAGATCGGGTAAGTATATATATCATTATAATGGCATCGTTATATGGAACCGTTCAAATACAATTCATGTGTTTTAGAATCCAAAGAATTACATACATATTCCACAATAAAAACATTAAGTGCACTGGCACTCATAATGTTTCCAGGGTAAAATATTTCAAACGCGAAACAATGTGCTTTCGTATAGAAGCCGTTAGAAATATGTCAACTATAGAAAAACGGTGACTGGGCTGTTTAGCCTATGTTGTAAGCACTGACATATTGAGAGGATTATTTCATGACATGGCTGGAAAAATATCGCTGTGATGTCGCAACTGCTTGAAGAAACGTAGACATGACCCATCATTTTAACCTTCCTCAAGACAGAAAAAACAACTTTGGTGGAGAATGTTAAAATGCGTGTGGTTGTTGATGCATGTTCATGTTTGTGACCTGTACAACCGACGGGGAAGGATACACTCCTCATTCTTTGATGGTGGTTCATAAACACATGCTTCAATGCTTATGAGTGAGTAAGTTAGTATTTAACGTCGCACTGGCATTGTTTCAGCCATATAGCGACGAGACCAAGTTTACACATGAACACTAATTCATTATTACAAAGTTACACTCAAAAGCAAGTTTATGTATGCACATCTTAGCATCACAGTGTTATACATTTACAATTTAGAACACGGGCTATACAATACTACTCACAATCGATAACACGGGCTGAAAGCCCAAATTTACAAACAAGCACATTGTAATGAGTATGTATATTTATAGTCCGATGTATATTTATAGTACAGATCAACTTCTTTCTAGTAATTAAACGTAAGATGACAGCTTCCACAGGAAGACAGTTCTAACAGGTGTACTGCTTGATAATGTGAATCCCTTGCAGTTGGAAGGTCCACACAGTCAAGCAAAATATGCTTGACGGTGACCTTCACCACTGGGGATACACATAGTAGATTCGTCCTTATCTGTTTAAAGCAGATATTCGGGTGTTTACCGACTGTGGTCAATACGACATCATCGCGAACTGCAGCATCGGCTTTTGTGTTACCTGCTATGCCCACTTGACATGGAAACCAACAAATGTCGATGATAAAATGAGGCGCAAGAAATTGATGATGATTTTCTTTTTTAAATTGATTTGTTGTTAAATACGTAATATTGAATTGCCTGAAGTGCGCAAAAAATAGATGATGCATTTTTCAGCATTTTAGAATTGTTTCGTTGTTAAATATGTAAAAACTGAAAAGATAAGTTTGGCCTCAGCAGAGAAGATTGAACAATTGGATCCAATGACAGTGGTTCTGGCAACTTTTCCACCATCCTTCGATCCATATGTACGAGTGGATCTGTTGGTTGCATTTCTGTTAAAACATCAAAGGATTTGTCTCGGACTCAGGTATGTTCTCACTATGACTTCACCATCTGCCAGGGCAGGGAAGACAGAAGTCTGCCAGGTGATATAATGAGATCACTTTTAGCTGTAGACATATGTGTCTTTGAATTCTGATTTCAAGTGGTGGGACCAGGCATGGCAGATTAAGAAATAGGCTTTCATACAGGGGGTTGAAATATATTGTATTGACGTGGCATTGGTCCACATACAGACTGTCAACCGGCGAGGACGTAGACATGCAACCTGGTGGTGAATAGAGTCTATTTGTTTTCTGCATTGCACTTACAGGCTCCACTATAGATGACGGAGCAAATACATTACCTGTTCAAGTAAATGAGGCTTGCCTTGACCCTTTCCCTCCCCACTCGGAATTTGAAAGTAAAATGCACTCTACGTTCGGATATTTTATGTACGATAAGAATGTTAGTTGACAGTCAAATATGAGCCCTCAGGAATTTTGCCTCTCCTTCTGCCTTGATACGAGTACTATCGGAAAATACATATTAAATTTTGAATTTTGTAAAGACATAGTTGCAGTTGTCTTTCTATCATATAGACATTACTTGTTTGCTAAAAGGTTTAACATATAGGATGTTGCTTTGAGGGACATATGTATAGGTTTATGTATATATATGATTCCTATTGGTCAGTGGTACGTACGTTTTTTCGGAACCCCATTGGGTGCTGCCTAGGGGATTATTTGTCTCCATGTACCATACTAATGGATTGTTGACCATGGGCTGAGAAGGAACGCTACTCTACCAACATTGTTACTGCCACCATCGACGGGGCTGAGCAGGAACGCTACTCTACCAACATTGCTACTGCCACCATCGACGGGGCTGAGAAGGAACGCTACTCTACCAACATATTTACTGCCACCATCGAGGGGGCTGAGAAGGAACGCTACTCTACCACATTGCTAAGTTTGCCACCATTGACGGGGCTGAGAAGGAACGCTATTCTACCAACATTGCCACTGCCACCATCGACGGGGCTGAGAAGGAACGCAACTCTAGCAACATTGCCACTGCCACCATCGACGGGGCTGAGAAGGAACGCCTCTCTATCAACATTGCTACTGCCACCATCGGCGGGGCTGAGAAGGAACGTCTCTCTACCAACATTGCTACTATTGTGATCGACGGGATTGAGAACGGGCGCTCCCGCTTCCACTGACAGGACAGAGCAGTCGTTACTCTACTACCATTGATCCTGCTACCACTGACGGCCCCTACTCTACCACATTGCTACTGCCGTCATCGAAGGGACTGAGAACGGCCGCTACTGCTGCCACGGACAGGACTGAGAACGGCCGCTACTGCTGTCACGGACAGGACTGAGAACGGCCGCTACTGCTGCCACGGACAGGACTTAGAACGGCCGCTACTGCTGCCACGGACAGGACTGAGAACGGCCGCTACTGCTGTCACGGACAGGACTGAGAACGGCCGCTACTGCTGCCACGGACAGGACTGAGAACGGCCGCAACTGCTGCCACGGACAGGACTGAGAACGGCCGCTACTGCTGTCACGGACAGGACTGAGAACGGCCGCTACTGCTGCCACGGACAGGACTGAGAACGGCCGCTACTGTTGCCACGGACATGACTGAGAACAGCCGCTACTGCTGCCACGGACATGACTGAGAACGGCGATATTATTTATGCGATGTTGCTATCATGTCCAGATGGTATAGTTGAGCGCAATGAATGACGGGATGCATTCTCATGCGTCGGCCAAGATATCAACGACCTCGCCTGTTCAAGTTCAGATCTGCCGACATGAATGCAATTGCAATGTCTCATTGGGTTATTATTGATAAGTAAGTGGAGTATTTTCAACAACGTTTTATATAAGTGTATCGCTGTCTTTCTGACCTTCCTCCAAAATCTTTTAATTAATTTCGGACGACATTTCAATCTCTGCCAGTATTGGCAAACCTGGTCCCATTGTCATTATACATACTGACTAAACATCGCGGATCCTTCTAAGATATGTTTTGAAATATGTAGTCTGTCCATACTGCAAAAACAGACACCTTTATGATTATTGTTTCGAACACAAGTACCCCAGTAAAATGTTCCGAATCATCTACAAAGATCAAGATCTCGAGCGCGCTGCTTTTGAATTGTTAAAAGTTATATTTCATAGCTATTTTTCATAGGTACGGACTCTTATATCAAGTACGTCAACAATACAGCAATATCTGTCAATGCTGATCACACCCGATATATGAACCTTTTATAACAACCATTATGTGAGGGTCAAGAAAGGAACACACGTCAATAGTGCAGCCCTTTAAATTGTAAGAGCTCAGTCATTGGTATCTCTTCGCCATGTGTTTCTAACAATCTCTGTAGATTATGGCGTGGTGGGATGTGCTAACGAAACCTATGTGTGTTTAACATATGACACATCCCAACACTGGTCATGCGAGATTTCAAGGGTGGTGAAATCCATGACCTACAGTCACAGCATTTAACGTGTTTAACACCTGTTAAAATATGTGAAAGCAATCACCAGATTTACACGCCTATGAATCCTATGTAAATATCAGTTGAGTGTTCATAAATTTCTAATACCTTCTTAATTTGGGAAATACTGTTCCTTCGTGTCATGTTTGTGGTTCATTAAAGCTGGACTGGATATGTTCCTGTGGGGGTTGAAAGGCTGGCGTCTTTAGAACCTGTGCTACCTGTATCACACGACTCTGTTTTAATGCACAATGACTTGGCAGTTTCTCTTTCACTCCCAAAGAACAGGGTCGATTGCACCACCACTCTGACACAGGGTTACCCTGACCACCATTTTAACACAGGGTTACCCTGACACCATTGTAACACAGGGTTTCCCTGACACCATTGTATCAGAGGGTTACCCACGAGTCCAACAACAACTGCCCCTCACATAAATTGCACTGATTTGTATTGATTTGCAAACCAAGCTTTATTGAATACATTTTTAGTGGCACGATACTATAGTTGTTTAAAGGCAGTACAAATACAATGGCAATAAAACTACTAGCTATGGTAGTAAAGTCAGTGACAACAATATTCACCTCGTAGCAAGCAACAGTCGTCAAGCTTCGTTAATAGGTCTGAATATCCAGAGTGTAAAAGGTGACCTTCACACAACCTTTGGTTTTGATGTAATAATGGATGAAAGAGCTGAATTAGTGTTTGCTGTTCTCGAAAGGTACACAATCAATCACTGTTTACATGTGATAAGTAATTCATTTTTTACAACTAATTAATGGTAATACCCACTGCTTTGAACTTCTCCTGAGCCTTAACAGATAGAATGTAATAAATTGAAGCATTGAATAATTCAATTACAACATTGAATAAACAATATATCACACTGCTTTAAAGCATATCCCACAGTGATGGCATGCTGCAGTTTAACATGGATACCGTGATCAGATACAATATACCCCGAGCTGAACATCCCTTATTTTATCCCCTTAATGCCAAGTGTAACGAACTACAGTGTAACTAGAATTCTCCCAGGTGTATTTCGATAGGAGCCTATAAGAACAACACTCTGGGATAGCTGTTATCTCTGTGTTGCCACAACTTAATCTCAAAATTGTTTAAAGCTAGCAAAACACAGATATGGTTTATACGGCTCCTGCAATGAAGTGTGCTTAATTTTAAATTATTCAGGGAAACACTTCATGCCTCTCACGGTCATGTGACTACTTTTTGTTCACGTGAATATCACATTCTGTTTACAGAAAATTAATGCATTATGAAACGATATGCTATTGTTATATATACAGAACAGCATTGAAAACATACCACCTGTATTTTTGAAATATGGTAATAGGATTGTTTTGAGAGTGAAAATGAACGTTGGAACTGTTGTTAATAACACAAAATACAAAAAATAATGCTGTACACTAAAGAACGGATTGCCCGAACACAGCATGGAACACATCACATGACAACAAAACAATTCATGCACAAAACACACGAAAAGCACAATTGCATGCGTAAAACATGCTGATTAGGGGTATAAATGACCGTCGGCCAAAAACCGTTCTCATTTTAGCTGTACCTCCGCAAGTAAAGTTTATTTTGCAATGCCAAGATTGTCACCAGAGGAACGAGAAAGGGCGTTGGGCATGTTGCATGTTGGCACATCAAGCAGGATTATTGCCAGACGATCATTCCATCATCATAAGACTTAACAACAGGTACCAACAAACAGGAACCACCAGGGACCGCCAACGTCCTTGCCATGCACTTGTTACCACCCCTCGCCAAGATCGAGACATTGTTCGGCGTCATATTCGGGATCGTACGTTGCCGGCTGCCAGAACCGCCAACTCTGTTCCAGGCCGACGTGGTTTGATCAGTGCTTCCACCGCCCGACGCCGTCTTCGTGCGGGAGGATTACTTTGTCGACGCCCTTATGTTGGACCCATCCTGACTGATAGACATCGCCATGAACGCCGACGATGGGCTGAACAGCATCGTTTGTGGTTGTTATGACGTTGGCATGGTGTTGTGTTCTCCGACGAGTCACGTTTTCACTTGCGAAATGCTGACGGGCGTCTATGGGTATGGCGTTTACGGGTATGGCGTCGACGGGGAGAACGTTACCATCAGGACTGTGTTGTGCAAACAGATCGCTGGGGTGGAGGCAGCATTATGGTGCTGGGAGGGATTAGTTATCATCACAAAACCGCTCTGGTAGTTTGTCGTGGCAGAGTGAATGCCCTTTACTACCGTGACACCATTCTTCAGAACAACGTCGTTCACTTCTTTAACCTACATTAAGATCTGCACACGTTCCAGCAGGACAATGCTTGAGCGCACACTGCACGTGTTGCAACACAGTTTCTGGCAAACAACAACATTCCTCTACTTCCATGGCCTGCATTGTCACCAGATTTGTCTCCCATTGAACACTTGTGGGACTACATCGGCCACAGATCAACAACCTTGGGTAACTTGAGAATGCCTTGCAACAAGAGTGGAATTGCATTGCCTCAAAACATTATTCAGAGACTTATCAGTTCAATGAGGAGACGTTGCACAGCTTGTGTTGCTGCTAACGGTGGTCATACACGTTACTGACCTTCCAATTTGACTCCATCATTCTTTCATGGCCAGCTGAATTAAAACTTCACTGTTTTGCTGGATTGGTTCTTGTTTCTTTTCTTTACCAATCTTTGGACTACAAAATAATGTAACATTTACACCGATTGCTCATTTATGCTCTTGGAAATCCAAACTAATACAGGTGATGCGTTTTCAATGATGTTCAGTATATATTTATAATCAGAATACCTGATTGATGTTCAAGTATGCGAATAATTTGATTTTATTGATATCCTGTTTTACACAAGTTTCGGGCTTTTCCATTTTATCCCCGAAAAGAAAAACATATGATACATGTGCAACTCTATTTGCAGTTACGATAGAACGAAGATCCGAGTTAGGATTGGTCTTCAGCAACCATTTCCTGTCGTAAGAGGCGACTAACTAGATCGGGTGTTCAGGCTCGCTTACTTAGTTGATATACATGTCATCGTATTCCAGAGGTAGGTTGTAAATCGGTATTCATGATGTCGATCACTGGCTTCTCTGGTCCATTAATATAGCTTTAATATTGGTGACAGCAGCGTTAAACAACAAACAAACAAATTATAGAATCACGTGACTGAATTGCAAAACAAAACAGGACGCCATACACATGTCACTGTCGTACAAAAAGCTCACTGGACACATTGCAAAGCACGATTCTCTCAACAGCGGCAAAAGCAACATCCCTGTAAAATCAAGCACCCAAACCATTTCCATTGGTCATACCAAAGGCTAAACTGACATAGCTATGTAAAAACACAGTCATCGCTAAACCATTCAGTATGGCAGATGAATCACAAGAAGTTATAACTGGACATACAACAGTTTTGACTGAACTGTTAATGTCACAGTTACCAAAAAACAGTGTCACATATAATCTGGAGTTCATTGGTTGTTGTTTTCAAACATATATGCATATAAAACGAAATTCTCAAATCTTTGTAAATATGTTCAGTGCTTAATACACTCAAAGTAGTCAATCGTAATGTAATTGGATACCCTATTAGTCAAAGCATTGAAAGCCTGGGATTGTTACAATGAATGACAATTATTTCTTTTGATTGTTGTCTGATTACCTATGTTTGTTTAAAACATACTCAAAGATATGGTCAATTAATTATCATTCTTTGCTTGGTAATAAATTAAATAAAAAGTATTTGGATGTAAATATGTTGAGGAGTAGAAGGTCTGGTATAACGCAAAATGTATCCTACCACACAAATGAAATGACATAACAAGCAAATGGAAACATGTTTAGAAAAAATAGCTGTGTGTTACTATTGCATCATTCATCTTCTGTAGAATACATGTAATTTGGAATACAACAGTGACACTGACGTACACACACGTTTCCATAGAGTGTTCAATCTTTGTTTATATGGTAGTTGAGGAAACGTTCACCCCCCAATATAACAAAAGCTCCTGTGATTCCAGATACACACATGACCCACACACTCCGCAAGTCACTCATGTCAACCTTCGTCCTTGCAGGTACATACTCCTCAAGTTTTGAGCTGTACCATTTTCTTGCCATGGCGCCCTGCACTCCGTTGTCATACAGACGGATGAGTCTAAAAACAATAACATTCAAATTTGTAAGACCACCTATTACGATTTGACTACAGTGTTTTTTTGTCGTTTTGGTGTGTATCAACGTCACTAGTTTATAATTCAGTGCACATCGGTTAGTTCCGTTTATGTCTTCTAAAATCAGTTAATCATGAACGAACAAATAAGCAGACAGCAATTACGAAATAGTTCACAAATGCAAAACAAACTGCACCGATACATATGTTAATGGATAATATCATTCAAATATGTCACATTTGTTACAGTAGTACTTACTTGTCCGAAAATAACTCCACAAGAGGTGAATTGAGTGGAAAGGGCAGACTAAGATATTCCGGACCAGAGCCACATTTCATTCTTCGTAGGTTATTAACCGTTTTTTCAATACCACCAATGTTGGCTGATCCGGTTATGTAAGCGTAGTAGCCAGACTGTAGGAGCATCTTATAGTGAATATCCTCATCGAGAGAGTTTTGGATGTTTGCAGATCGGCTCTCCAACACCTTTGTCCAGATTTTCTTGCTTACACTATCATTAGAATGCTGAAAATGTATTGCATATCAGCTGATAGAAGTAGGTGGGCCTTAGAGGCTAAGTATCATATTCCTGACATCACATTTGTTTTATACAATGTGTAAAAAAACTTATATGTAAATGTTTGGACTATTCATCCCCTTTAAACTTTAAGAGTTCCCATCCATGTCCTAGTTACAAGTTTGCCTTTTCCTACGATATAACAAGGACAGTTTTCACAGCATTTGAGCTACCGACCTTGTAGATATCCTCATGAGGTGATCCTTTATTAATGATAATTTTGAAGTCATCATTTTTCGCCAGTTCTTCCATCGTATTGAAGGGTACTTTTTCTTTCACAACTGATATAATTGCAACCAGGTTCCCTGTGTAAACTGCGACAATGATGATGCAAAATAACCACCAGCTTGCATAGAATATACGGCCAGATTTGTTTTGTGGGAGATGCTGGGACCCTGTTGAAGCAACGTTTCTGATTATTAAAAGAAAAGAAGTTCACAAATATTTCTGACATTATCATCTCTTTCTAAAGGTGGTAAAATGAGTAGATGTTTGTAATTCCTGGTCCAGAACTGAAATATTGTATTGAGATTGTGTATATGTTGGGGTATTTTAATATATATACTCAGTGCCATTATTGAAGGGTCATATAGCTATAAGGTAATATAATGCAAATTAATGTATGCTGTGACAAGATTATAGAAAGAAGAGATATTTTATTTACTGAGGGGAGTGTTCGGTGCTAAGCTGTGAGAAAAGGATCAGGACTGTATCTACACGGACATCAAACAAAGGGATACCCCCAAAACGGAAGGTCACAACAATGGAGTCCATGACCAAACAGTATTTTGTGTAGCCGCCTCTCTGGTCCTGGACAGAGTTACATCGTGACCTCATGCATCTGATCAAGTTCATAAAGAATGCCTGTGGAATAGCCTCCCGTTCTTGCACAAGAGCTCTCCTAAGAGACTGTAGATATTGTGGAGCAGGGTGACGTCTGTAAACACGTCTGCCAAATTCATCCCATGCATGCTCGATTGGATTCAGGTCTGGTGAACATGATTGCCAGTCCATCCATTCCACACCCTGTTGCTGAAGATAATCAGTGACTATCCTGGCTCTGTGAGGTCTGGCATTATCGTCCTGTAGAAGAGGATCGCGACCATAAAATCCACGCATAGCGTGCAAAAAAGTGAATAACAATGGGGATCAAGATTTGATCTCGATACCGCTGACCAGTCAAATTGCCATCAATAATGTGAAGCTGTGTTCTTCCTGTAGCTATGATACCGGCCACAACCATGACTGACCCGCAACCAAACCTATTGTGTGTGACAACTGTAGCATCGGTGAACCGTTCACCTCTGCTGCGGAATATTCTCCGAAGACCATCATTAAAAGACAAGTTAAACCTGCTCTCGTGTAAAGAGCACGGTCGACCATTGACGTTGATTCCAACGACCGTGACGTCTGCTCCAGGCTAAACGTGCATGTCTGTGACGTTGCACAAGTGGTGGACGGACTGCTGGTCGTCTTGAACGGAGCCCACTGGCACCTTATTGGCATCGAATAGTGTTCCTGCTTATCCTGACACCATAAACATTCTAATGTTCAGTCTGAAGGTCACCGGCGGTCACGAATCGGTTATGTAAAGCGACGTTAACCAAGTGCCTGTTTTGCCTTGCTGTGGTAACTCTAGGTCGACCTGGTCTTCTTACATATTCCATCGATCCCGTGGCTTGACAACTTTGCCACAGTCTCCAAATGACACTTTGACTCACATTGACTGTGACCAGCTTGTATGAGACCAATTGCTTCACCCCTGTCCGCTACCGCCAGGAAACGTCTCATTTCGTATCAGAAACCATGATGTCAGGGTGAGACTACAGTTGACATTTATAACCTAAATCTGTGCATGGGAAGTCGCACTTTCTCCTGCAATACAAGACAAAATGCTGCCTTTCCACGATACAGACATTGACAGTGTTCACGGAAACAAAACATTTATCAAAATGATCATGTTTTTAAACACTGTATATCTTTACCTTCTCAATCATTGAGACATGTGCATAGCCTAATTTGTTCTATGGTGCCTTATGTCAACAGGGTTTTAACAGCATTGACTTCTCATTACTGATATATTCATAATAGGGAATTGATTCAAATGGCACATGACCCTTGAATACTGGCACTGAGTATATATATATTTATTTGGAAGTTTTAACTGAAAATTGTATATTTACATATTTACCCTGCCTCACTTAGTGTACTCGCTCTCTCTCCTGATTCGACAGCTGAGTGGAAACAAAGTGCAACAAATTTGTTGGGCCTCTCTTGTACTATTCGCCCAACACTCCCCTCTGCTCCCATTCATTGGCAGCTGGTTGTTGAATCTGGTCGCAAACAGGCCTATCTGAGGATTGGTGATCGGAAGGCAGATCAACCTGAAAGTCTGCGGATGTAGTTTCCATTCCGTTTGAGACGGTCGGCAGGATCGAGATAGAGCGTCTGCAATGACGTTATTGACTCCTTGAATGTGCCTGGCTTTTGCTACGATGTTCAGGGAGTCTATTAGTTGAAAGAACTGATTCACCCAATCCAGCAGATGCGATGAACCTGTTGATCCAAGGTGATTGGTGTACAAAACCACAGTTGATTTGTCCGATTGAATCAGAAGTCTGGTGGATCGAAAGTCTTGAGCCCAATGTTATGGCCAGTATCACTGCTTTGTGAAGGGACTGACCACAACCCTGCCATTTGAAGATCGTGTAAGTACCTTCCCCAACCTTGAAGTCACAGATCTACAGGTGGTGAGTAGGTTTGAATGGCATCAAAGAGACTTCTCCTCAAACATTCTGTTCATCGAACAACCATTGAGGAAACAGATGGAATGACGAAGGTAGACGGATTAGTGCATTGGGATCGTCGATTCTCAGGTTCGGCCGCAGAAACTTCTGCAGGTGAGGACTTCAGCTGATGTCTAAAGACCGAGCAACTCTTGCCATTGGCGTAGAGATGTCTCCTGAAACGTCTATCTTCAGCCATCTGTCTTGGGGCACGGACATAATCCTCAGATGGGTGTCAAAGACAGCCCCAATGAACTCCAAACGTTGAATCGGTACTAGTTCCGACTTCTTTGCGTTGATTAGCCAACCAATCTGCTGCAAAAGTCGATTGGTGAACTGAAGATACAGCAGCAGGATCCGTCGATCCTGATCGGCTTGAATGCAGTCGTCGATGTATGCAAATGGCAGGATGCAGGTAGGTATCTTGGAGATCGAGGCTGATCATGTAATCTCCTGTTTTCAGAATGGTTCTCAAGAAGCTGATTAATACCGAGCTTGTCCGAATCCTTCTTTGGTACCAGAAAGGTCGGTGAATAGAAGACGGGGCTGTCAGACGAATAACCGAGAAGTTGTGTAGCTTGCTTCTCTAGCAGATTACCTATTGTGGTTCGAAGCGTTGATAGCTGCGCCGCCGGATAGGTTCGCTGAATCTGGGTGACCGCAGAATCTGGCGGATTTCTAAATCATATCCCAGGAAATGTGTAATTTGATCCAAAACTGTCTGAAATTGCATGTTAATGATGGACATGGCTACTCTGATGTATGCCTGAACGCCAGAAGTCACATGATCTACTAAAGCAGAGACAGAATTCACGGTCGATAAGTTGATAGTCAGTAGAGTGCGCCGAATGGCCAAATTCATACGCAGCAGTTTGCGGTCTTCAATATGAAACGGAGAGTGCTTCCTTTTTAGACAAAGGGTGTGGATGTCTTCGTCTACAGCTGGTTAAGAAAAAAAAAGGCAGAACCATGGCTTTGCACCACCGAAAGTGAAAACCTTGGAGCCGTAAAACCATCCCTGACTCGTGAAAGATTTTTAAATGCCTAGTCGAGGGAGTGAGCCAGCTGGGTGATACACAGATGAGGAGGGAGGGTGATGGTAGACAAGTCTTGTTTGCGGTAAATCTTCCGGAGACTTGCTTCTGGGTAGTTCTAAATTGTCGACAATGCAGGTAAGTACACGTGACGGATCTACTAAGCCAATGCTGCCCCCAGAGTAAAGAGATCCTCCAAATTGGTATGGAGATACAGAATGACAAACTGGAGCCAAAGTCATAGGGCAGGATGGAGGCAGAACATGTGATCGAGAAGCGATGGTCGTCTCGGGCTGCAGGACTGAATGAGGAACCGGCTGCTCACTGAGTGAGGAGGTGCTTCAAAAGCAGTGGAGAAATTATGAAGCATCATATCAAACTTAAATGATTGATGTGGCTGACGATCTTGCGACGGATCCAAGGAAATGTGTAACACCGGAAAAGGTGCAATGATAGCATGAGATCCCGAACCTTCCGTAACAAGTGGAGGATTCGCTTAAGCAGGGTGAATCCCTGAAAAAAGATGTAGTTGCTGAAGTAGAGGGTCTCACATCTCCGGAGGCAGTTGACCCCAAGTCGGAATGGTTCAAATAAACGAATAAAATTTATTGAAAGTGAGTGATGAGCTGATCCAGAACGATTCGCCGAATGCAAGCTGGATCGTTGCTGCGAGCTGGAATGATGCACCAAACTGGACCACTTTGCTGAATCGTAATGGCTGGGCCGACTGGATTGTACGGCGCATGAAGCCTGGAACATCACAGTGAGTGCAAAAGCCAAACTGATAGAGACGGTCAGAGCGGTGATAGTCAGAGCTACAATGGGTCGAGGAGAACCCAGTGAACTGAAGAGACGAGGCAAGGTCGTCGAGTTATAGTAATTCGGAGAATCAAAAGTAGGATTAATCTAATCCAAGCCGTACTCTCTACGAGAGTGATCCAAGGGGTCGGTAGTATGGGTGAGTGAGTTTGTTTAGTTTTACGCCGCTTTTAGCAATATTCCAGCTATATCACGGTGGGGGGACACCAGAAATGGGCTTCACATATTGTACCCATGTGGGTAATCGAACCCGGTTCTTCGGCGTGACGAACGAACGCTTTAACCTCTACGCTACCCCACCGCCCCCAGTAGTATGAAGTGATGATCGAGATCATGTCAAACGGTTATGCAAACCCTGAGTTCCCGGCGAGTTAGAGGGCGAGTGGGGCAACTGCGTCGGCCGTCACACTACCATCAGTCTTGAGGCGACTGTGGGCTTAGGCGAAACATCTTCCGAGGGGCGTAACAAGAGACGCAAGTTCTCATTCAAGTACGAATCAGAAGATGCCTCCAAAAATCCTCTTGGTCTGACGAAGAGGTGACTGAACGCTTAGCAATCTTGACAGGGCGTTTTCTCTCTATCTGCAAGGCACCGGGTCCCAACCTTACAAAGGGCAGCACAGGCATCGTCAGATAGATCCTTGCAACGATCGCATCTTTTTCCCAGCTACAAAGTCCGATGAAGTCAATACACGTCGATTTGGGATCTGACTTCTTCTTACATTGAGCACACAATTTTCGGGTTTCTTTTTTTAAAGTAGAGTCTTCTTTACCCATGATGGAAAATGGCAATATATGTCCCTTCGTTTACAACACTTCTGTACTGCAGTTCGACAGGAAAGAGAATGATCAGACATATGAGTCACGATTGATGTGACATGCTCCACAGAGGCCGAGGTTGTCCATGAACGGGAGCAGAGGGGAGTGTTGCGCGAATGGTCCATGAAAGGCCAAAACTCTTCGTAGTAGTTCGTTTCCACTCAGCTGTCGAATCATGACTCATGAGAGAGAGTAAACTAAATGAGATAGGATAAGTTTATATTTAAATAGATTAATATATAACGCAAAATCCCACATTGTCCTAAATCTGTTTGACAGCAGGGTACCTTGATGTAGTGGCACACGAACCGCCGTCATGACATTGTCTGATGTTGATGGTGGACATGCAGGAATCTCCTCATGTTGATCCCCAGCACTGTATCGTTCCAGCAATGTGTACAGTCCTATACACCATGCCATCGTCAGCAGTCCGCTTACATACACTTCCCATTTAAATACAGACACCAACAACATCCAGTGGTTGTCATTAGTTGACAGTTTCGTATGGACAACCTCACATTCTCCTTGGTACAGCATGTGAGAAAATGCAAAGGTCTTGCTTCTCTTGAGGGAGATTACGTAAGGTATGCCAGAAAGGTCGACCTCCTGAAAGAAAACAAGGAAGAAAAGGCCCACTTTGTAATGTTCCAGTGAATTCAAACCGTTTGAAAACAGATGGACTCAAACATTTTTGTCTTACATTTCGAGCAACAATGCCAACACTTCCCATTTAAATACAGACACCAACAACATCCAACGGTCATCGTTATTTGACAGTTTCCTATGCACTACTTCTCATTCCGATTTGTACAGAAAATAAGAAAATGCAAAACTCTTGCTTCTCTTGAAATTGATTCCGTAAGGTATACCAGAAAGGTCGACCTCCTTGAATAGACAAAATGGAAAAGGATGAATGTGTAATGTTCAAGTGAATCAACAACGTTTACAAAGCATATTCAGTAAATTGTCTGCATACATATCAGTGTACCAGAAATGTCAACATCCTAAAATAAACATCGTGAAAATAGATCAATGTTAAATGTTTAAGATCTACATGTGCAAAGAGACCGACTTAATATATTCTTTCCTCACATTTCGCTCTACCATGCCAAGAAGACCGCTCCATGTGTCTGACAATTCACCCCAAGACTGGTCAGGTGGTTCAATCAGTTCATATCTGAAGTGAAATCGAAACAACTTGGACCAAACAAACTATTAGGAACTTCATTTGTACCACACATGAATGTGCGATGTCGTGACAGTTAAAGGGGTTAAAGTTTAGTACAATTACAGTCGGTGCCTGTGTTTATTTTCAGTAGCACTCTCCATTAGCTTAGTAGTTATAATTAGATGGTATAAGTAGTAGCAATGGAAAATATCAGACTGATACAACTAATAGAGATGGTTATGTATAAGACGTACGTAAAATTGAGACATTCGCCTAGGATGTCAAATAAATCCGTGCAGACTTGAGTGTACACATTCAACCCATTTGTTGGAGATTTCTTGCAATATGGTTCCCACTGCAGGAGAGACGTTTATATAAGTTAGTAACCGAATATTTTGTCCCAGACTCCATTTTGCATTATGATCCCAAATTGTTGAGAAAAGTACGTTTATGACAACTATTTCATGCGATATAAATTATGAAAAAGTGTTAAGAATCTACGAGTGTTTGCAGTTATTCACCTCCAAAACGGCAATTTTCAGTTTTCTTCCATTCAACATGTATGCTGTATTGGGAAAGAGAGGAGCAACGAAGTATATATCCCTGTTATTTGTGACGTTGCCGACTCGTGACCATTTTCGACCGTTGGGCTTCCACAAGAGAGTACTGATTATCACAGTAGAGATACCAGATATGTTGTTTTCCTGAAACGGATGTGAAAAAAAACAACAAAAAACTTAGTAAAGCACCCCCTGACATATCTCACGATTGAATGAGCCCCGATCTTAACCCTTTGATTGGACGTCGTGTGCAACAAAGGGATCCTCCTGTACAGAACCTGGCCCAAGTGGAAGCTGCCTCACATGAGGAATGGCGTAGACTGCCTCTTACCAGGATCAGGAGGCTGACATTAAGTATAAGGAGGAGAGTGATGTCTGTCATACAGTCACATGGAGGTTACACTCGGTATTGACCTTGTATCGTGTAAGGCACGCAAAATGACATTTTGAATGTTCACATTCACCAATAAATTCAACATTAAACATTCCAGGTCCATACTTGTACATACATGGTTTTGTTTGAAAATCAGTGGGTGGTTTTAAATGAGCAAGTATCATCATAAAATCAACATGGATTCCATTCATTGGGTCGTTTTCTTTTTGAGTCAAAGGATCATACTAGTCAGGTCAGAGAAAATCATGTTACTCCATCGTGGTCACCACGAGAAATGTATGTACGTGTTGAAAACCTACCACTGCAAAAATACAGAGGGTACTTAATTAAGTTCTTTGTGTACACTTAGCCGATAAAATGAATAAAATCATGATACTATTGTAAATGGTGGTTTTTATTCTGCTTCAGTCGTTAAACATCTGTAAAGTTTCTTGGCAGTGTATTTGTTATCTGATTACCTTGACTGCTATCGCTATGTTGTCCAGATCAGTGTCTACTTCTAATAACAATGGCGGGTCCACAGTGAAAAAGAGCCATTTCGAAAAATGACGAAGCAGCGTTCCTTGTCCATATTCCGCGTCTTTTCTGGAGGCCTGCAGCAGAAACAACAAACAATGAATGCACACTATATTAATGATAATGTTTGTATGTAATGATGAAATGGCGAACTTTCTCTCTGAACGATTAGTTGCTATTAAAACCAACATTTCTATTAGATAGATATATGAATTAATCTGTAAACGAAAATAATACGTGCTTTTGGGCGTAAACGTACGATGTTTGTGATGCTTGACAAGCAGTTTTTGATACCGTCACAGAAGACGACAAAGTTGAACAATTTGCGATAAATGTTGATTTGATTCTTCTGGAGAGTTTTCTCCATTAAGCCAGCAAGACTCTGTTCAAAGGTTGGCATTTGGAAGAACATTACAGTCACACCATGCTGTGTAGTCCAGTCCTCAACGGTGCCATGCATGTCAGGTCCTGTTAGGAAATGGAAACGTGCGATGTTATAGAAATGCTGTTTTGACGTTTAATAGATAAGTTTGTCCGAAATAGACACAAAAGGACATTTTTGCAGACGAATAACAGATTCAATGATGGTTGTGAATTTTCGTTCTGGAATGTTATGGACTATCAACATGTATAAAAGGTAAACGTACCTTTCATGACGCAAAATGGTGTTATTTCTGACCAGTAAAAGAGTCACTTACCCATTGATGAATGACCAACAAAAATCAAGGATGAGCCCGGACTGAGAGACATCGTACTTAACAGCTGATGTAGATCAGTTCTTTCAAGTATTATTCTTGAAGGTTCTGTTTCATAAACATGATAAGAAACCATAACACGGATTAGTACCTTAAACAGGTGAAACTGTGTCAAACCCCTCTTAAGCAATACTTCTACACAATGAAGGTGCATTTATTGAATGTCTTAAGGGTATTTATATTCGTATTAACACAACAAGAAGAGCTTAGTTGATGAGCCATCCAATGAACACTTAACAATCACATTAATGCCTCATATTATTCACGATGCACATCAGATAGCTTTTCCCTTATATACCAGAAAGAATTGTCCCTTGAGTATAGGATTTGCACGTCATAACCTTAATGATTATTAGAAAATACACAAGATGCAATTTAATGAAGATCGACGAGTGTAATGATTAATATGTAGAGGCACATTATGTGTCTACTCTGGGTAATGTGGACTAGAAGCGGGTATAATGCACGAAACCAATGCAGTGTAATATGAGTTAATAAAAAACATTTTATAGTCCTGATTTTCTACAAACCTGTCAAGTTCTTGAAAGGAGTACAGGAGGTACTGACGATAAGCATCAACTGACCAGTTACGTATATGTACATTTGTGCAATATCCATGGCCCTGGACACTGTATGCCATTCAAGAGTAATCCCTGGACCAACTTCCAATTGTCGACGTTTTGCAGGCAATGATTGAATAGTTCGCTGTGTTCACTGTGTTTGTACATGAAAAGCAAAATCAAGGTAAACATGATTCCCTGAGCAAGAACTGATAGAATGGAGATAACAGTCAAGAAACATCGTACCTTCCGATAAACCGGGCCGGTTGTTCAATACTTCATATGATCTTCTTGCAATATCTATCGATTTCAACAGCAAATGTGTAATGAAAACACACTAATGAGCAAACGGTTTTCAGCAGATTGATTACAAATATGAACGCAGCCATAACCACAAGTGTCATATCCAGAAATAATTGACATAGAACTACGTAGGCATTACACAGTGGCGAGGCGGGCTGTCTCGTGTGCTCAATACGTTACCGTGGTCGTTTTGTATTGGAGATAGCAAAGAAATCAGCTGCTGCAAGCTTATATATTCTGCTCACTGTGTAACTCGATTTTACATTTAAAACAAATGTATGGAAGCTTATTGTAGGCCACCATAATAACCATCAATGTTTCACATGTTAAAGCGGACAGTAGAACTACTGACGATGTGCATCAACATTCTTTTCATCTAAAACCCATGTATGGCTTTGTCCATGAGTGTTTCAATGATTTGGGAAGTATGTTTAATTATTCCGATTGCTTTTAATCCATTGTACAATACAATACAAAAATGAAAGCATTCCCTTTCCGTCGTTAGTAGCTGTGCTATGTATATATCGAAAAGGACACACGTTTTTACAGTAGGTGTACACATGCACATATGTGTAGGACCAGATTCCACACTGATTCATAATGTAGATCAGTGGATATACAATAGATGCTTTTGATTTAATAGTTTATTCAAATATTGAAATCTGTTAAACCAAACAATTAATAAGGTGTTGGGCGAAACTAATTGTTTTAATATTTGTCTGTCATAGATTTATGTTTTATGAACGGGTAGGAAATTGACAACTCTTTGTTTATCTAGCCTCTAGCATAATAGACCAACTAAGGGTCCTTAACGATCGAGAAGACAATCCACCCGCTACGTATTTATTTTACCTCATTCGTACAAATACAACAGTCCAGTAACACGTCGTTCAAAATGCATCAAGCAGCATTGGACCGTTCCAATGTATTACGTATTTTTCAAAGATGGACATACACATTCTATTGTACAAGCCATAACATTAATAAAAATCACAAGATTGAATTTTTCTAAACGAACTCAATGTAATATATAGAAAAAGGGAAAAGCAGACTAAACGCAAATGCATGATGACGTGTTAACGATTGTATGGCTAATCTCCATGGACACCAATTGTATGCCCATCCTTTTGGTTCTGTGAGACTATCTGCCAGGTCGGAAAAAAATGTTTACCTAAAGTTTTAGGTACATTATTGATCTAATATCGTTCAGTAACGATACAATAGCCAAAGCTCTTTCACTAATTTACCCACCCGAAATAAAGAAGACAAATGAGAACAAAAAATGAAGTAACGATGCCTTTCCCTTTTTTGACTTGAATATCACGTTCCCGAATTTCTTCAGGTGAACAGTTGATTTGTTCCAGACTAAACTTGAGGCTAAAAGCTTCTAAATATAGCAAATTCTACACCACTGCTTACAGATGGTAATACATTCTTCACATGTAATTATTGTTAATTAGCAATGGTACAAGTCAAAATAGGGAATTGGATCGGCGGTTAAAAGGAGAGGTTTAAAAGAATCAAACAAACTTTTACCAAGTACGCACCTTCATGGCGTAACAGTAGAGACATCCTTATTAATTATTTACCAAGTAGCAACAGTGGTCAAGTTTCCTGAAAAGGCCTGAGCTGGATATCCAGTGGGAAAAAATGGTCTACTTAGTCTTAAAAACTTTCCAGAATCTTATTCACGCTAATTTCTGTTGCATAATATTCCAGACCAAACTTGACCCTCAAAGTTACTTGATGTAACAAATTCTACACCACTGATTACAAGAAGAAGAAGAAGAAAAATAGTTTATTAACGTGTCTCGTGGTATACAATTTACATGTTAAAATCACAATAAAAAAAGCAGACCACCCGGCCCTAAGGCCTATGAGACACGATAACTACTTAAACTCCACATAAAAATGTGGAACTTATTGGTACAAGAATAAAAACATTTAAATATTAATATACATTCTGATAATTATTGTCCAGGACTAAAGCGTGTGTTTCCATCTAGTGTGCATTTGCGTTATTATTACGGCAAGAGGTTTGACATATCTTTCATTACGTAATAAGAATATAGATTGAGCTTTTGGAGACATTTCTGAAAATAGAGGATCAATACGGGAGATATCCTGCCATAACTTATATCTGATATCTGAATAAAAGTCGCACTCGGCGAGGAAGTGTACCTTATCTTCAACAGATTTGCTGCAACAAAATTAACAAATCATATCTTCTAAAGACGTTTTCGGGCGGGTATACCTGCCTAGTTCTATCTCAAGAGGCAAAGTGCCACAACGCAGCTTACTCAGTACACTACGGTGGGATCTTGTTAACAGTAAAGTGACATACTGTTGTGGCTTTAATAATTTCTTAAATAATCGATAAGTACGTAGTTTATTTCCGTTTAGTTGACCACGGTCGTTATACAGATCGTTGTACCAGGATTGACTATCAAGAGACTTAATCCAGACTTTAATATGACAAAAATCAGCTCTTGAGATATCATTGAGATCGAATGATAAATTCAGATTATCAATCAATTTAGAATCAGTACTGTTCCAGAATGTGGGTACTGTTTGACCATCTAAAGATCAGACTTGGTGATGTGGATTGTTCCAATTTCTGTAGCTTACTCCAAAATGATAAAAAATTCAATGTTTTGGTTTGTAAAAGGCAGTGTCTAACCCATATCTCCACGGACGGCCAGTACGTTTTGGTTTAACGCCGTTACTTAGTATCTATGTTTTTTGCCTGCGTTTCATTGCGTAGTGTTGGGCCACTAAGATTTGGCGAGAATGAGTCTGTGGGCATGGTTCTACGCCACATATCCCAGCAATAACATGAAATGGGCTACGTACTACCAAGGTTTGTTTTTTTTGTTATGACGCCGCACTCAGCAATATTCCAGCTATATGGCGGTGGTCATGAAATATTTGAGTCTGGACCAGACAATCCAGTGAACAACAACATGGGCACCGAGCGTGTATGATAGCATTACGATGACATGTGTCAAGCGAGCCTGACCACCCGAAGCCATTAGTCGCAAGTAAGTGGAACCCTTACAACAAGCAACGGTTGCTGAAGATCAGTTCTAACGAGGATCTTCGCGGGTACGGTTTAGAACTGATATACGAAGTTTTGCTTAGCAATGCATGGAACGGTGTGTTAACTTACATTGTATATGACTATATGACACAACTATTTTATGGACAAGTATCCCTTGTAAAGACGTCCCAGTACCGCGGTGAATCTGACACGGCATTACAAAACAGTGGTCGTTGTCATATGAATTGTCACGTATTGATGTTTTTAAACTAAATGACTATGAAAAACGTAATTGCGTCTCAGACGTTAAGCACGCGTGAACAGTGTCTGTCAAGGTTTAGTCACACAATCTGACCTGACATGCCACCAAGGTATCTAATGTGTGATGTTGCATTGGTAAAATTGGCTTGGATGTCGTTATCTCAGCTAGCCTGACGGCAGCCAGTGTTGTTGCAGACATAATGAGCTTCGACTAATTTGAAAACCTCATATTTGTAATTTGAAGTTTGTAGCATTGATAATTTTAACCAGTAAACACTGGAATTATGATTATAAGTTTATTGCAGTTACATTTTTTATATAGAATACATGGATTGGCTAAACACAAGGCCACATGAACTATGAACAACGGACCACTTTATCTACCTCACAATGGTAGAGGTTTAACCTTGAACCTGTTAAGGAAGGATAACAATGTATGGTTCAAAAACTTCTTGATATAGTGGGAACAGTGTTTCGGTGTACATTCTAACACTGTCATAAGCGAGTGATGTTTATCCATATATTGTTATCCTTCCTCAGTGCCCAACTTCAAAGGCCTCTCAAAAACGTTCAACTGTTAATTCTTAACAAACGCTTACCATTCACCACCGATGCCTTGAACAAATCGAAAGCGAGCATCTGGTACCACTGTTTAATCGTGACTCTTGCCAATGATAATCGTGGTCGTCCAACTGACTCTGTGTTAGGCAGAAGTGTCTCATGTATATGGAAAAGATTTCGGCGCTTTTATGAGCAATTTAAACTGAAACCATCGTTTCTGTGAGGTCGGAATTCGTTTTTGCTTTTTCGTTTATGTTCTGAGGCAAACAGGGACCGTGGGGTAGCCTAGTAGTTAAAGCATTCGCTCGTCACGCCGAAGGCCCGGGTTCGATTTCCACATGGGTACAACGTGTGAAGCACCTTTCTGGTGTACCCCGCTGAAATATAGCTGGAATATTATAGCTAAAAGTGACGTTAAATGCAACTCACAAAATAAGAATACATCCTTCATAATCTAGAGGTAATACCCACGCTGGCGAGACATCATCTCTCAATGATAAAATTCACATTTCGGCCTAAAGATACCTTATGTGAAAATATCAACGTAGCTGAACATACTATTATAGATCATATATTATTATCGAACCTCGGATAACTCGAAGTACTATTTTTTACGCCACACAAACGTCGACACAACAGTGTTTGAGTGTCTTTGCTTTCTCAGACACTTACTACCTGTAATTCTTCTCCTGGGGTCTGTCACGTGTGGTCTAGCAGATCAGAAGGCTGCAAGACAGACGAGGAACCTATTCCACTATATGAAAGACCTTGGAAGTAACTCGTCTGAAGTGATGTTCGGACATCATGAAGACACGTGGCTTATTTGGTGCAGACTCTCACCCATGACGGAAATATACAGGCTTACATTTTTTGGACTAGTTAAATATACTAATTTTACTTCTAAAAGGTATTCAAATGTCACATTTAATTATTGATTTAGTTGTCTGTCACTTATAGAAGTGAACTACCATATTATTGGAATATTGCTGAGTGCGGCGTAAACTAGACTCACTCACTATAGACGTCAAAAGCAATTTTAAATTGGATCTCATATCAGTTTTTGAGTGGTTCAAGTCAAAATATATGAACCATTATTTTAATCATATATTTTTAATGAAGACATATTCCGATATTGTTGACCCATCTTGATATTTCATGATCTTCAACGGATAAAGAACAAGAGGTCCTTATGAACAAGAGGACGTTCTTTGAGAGGCATTTTAGAAGTTGTGAAGGTGAAGGAAAACTAAGTTCTATGGATAGTCAACTTCTTTATTGTAATGATTGCGACATTTCGGTGTAGGTACTAACACCGTTATCAAGCAAGTGATACAACAATTTGAAACAAGTACAATATATACATTGCTGCATAGTAAGTATATACACTTAACAAGGTTGATGTTCATTGGATATTTGATAAGTGATTTAGCAGGGGAGGTTGAATGTACAGAGTGGTTGATTGTTTGATATCAAATATCCAATGCACATCAACCTTGTACAAACTCTGCCGCCTGAGTCTGTGAAGTTGAGAACCCAGTCGACAATCTTGTCCAGATTCTCTTTATAGATGTGGTTCTTGTCCCCACCTGGAAGGATCCGTCTGACAGTGTGAAGAACGTCTCCATTATCCTTGCTGACCCAAGGGGAACCCCGAACCACGGGGTTGTCGATGCTGTGATATTTGCCTATTTGCCCTCGAGCATAAGCATGCTTTTCCAAATACGTAAGGGTGATAATATGTACATCAGTGAACTAAGCAAAGTCAAAACCGGATACTGCAGGATACTGTCAAGTAACTCCTTTTGTGTCGGAGAGTTCATCCGGATCCCCATTTTGGGGTTTTTGGGCCTTAAATATACTATCCAAAAAAGGAAACGCATAGGCCAGAAATTTGTTGCGAAAATGTATTTTCAAGCATGTGTACTAAGCAGCAAAAAAACCGTCAGTTTGGAATTTCCTTCGCAGAAACAGATAACTGTAAACTCATTTAATGTTTTGATTGTACATTCTTGACAACATCTCCAACTCAACCAGACCAAAGACATTCCTTCCCAAACTCAGAATGGAACCCAGGAAATGGTCTCAAAAACGCAACCTCATCTCGGAGATGGTACGGTGTTTTCCATGTTTTTCATGCAATTCATGCTGCACGTGTTGTTCACAAGGACCAAACCTGGTTGAAACATTCACATTACAACATCAGCAGGATGCCGCGACTAACGACAGCTCAGAGGAACCAGGCGTTAGGAAGACTTGAAGCTGGCCACACTGCACACGTCGTTGCCAATCACTTCCACACGGAAGAACAATCAGTACTGATACAGTACGCCGACCTCTTAACAGCGGGAAAGAGACTCATTGGGAGGTGCAAACATCATGGTATGGGATGGAATAGGCCTGACCAGAGAGTGGGTCCTGTGGTGTTCCAGAACCTTCCTCCAGGGACAGGAGGCGGCATCACAGTGGTGCCCTACATCGACCAAGCTGTCAGACGCCACGTCATACCACATTTCGCACGTCACTGGAACAACATTTTCCAGCATGATAACGCCCGAGCCCATACTGCCAGAGCTACACGGGACTTCCTACAGCAGAACGCTGTCAACATTATGCAGTGGCCAGCGCTTAGTCTTGATTTAAACTTAATTGAACATCTTTAGGATGGAATTCAGAGGAGACTAAATAATGTCATACCAAGGCCGAACACAGCCGAATGATTGCGCCAGGCTTTCTCAGAGTGTGGTTCCAGGTACCAATGGCCTTCATCAATCGATTGGTGCACTCCATGCATAGACGCTGTGCTGCAGTCATTGCCGCTCGTGGTGGTCACACTACATACTGAAGTCAAGAGTCTGAATGGACTTCAAACGTTCACGTAATGTCTTGAAATTAGTTATTGATGAGTTATTCATTGATGTGTCAAGATATTGCACACAAAAAAATGTTTTTGATCTGCTCATTATGTCAATTTCTGTAATGATTTGATTACAATGCCTATCTAATTTTGAATTCGTACTGACGTTTTTTCTGCTGCTCAGTATATAACTCATCCACAAATAGGCTTTAGTACATCCGGGTACTACATTTGCGTGATCGTACTGGCACGGGTGAGTGCACAGAAGCCAGGGTGCCTGGACTTCGGAGGATATCTGGTCAAACTGTACGGAATAGGCTGAGAGAGATTGGACTGAGAGCCAGGAGACCCGACATCGGGACCGTGCAACGTCGTCACCATCGCGCTCAACGTCTCCGTTATCTAAAATTATCCACTTGGTTGTATAGACATTTCGTTCTTCTAAACTGATGTAAACAATTATGCACTAAAGCCTATTTGTGAACGTGTTATACATGTTTGAAAGTACGTTTTCGCAACAGATTTCTGGGTTATGCGTTTCTTTTTTTGGATAGTATATTTAAGATCCAACAAGCCAAAAATGGGGATCCGGATGAACTCTCCGGCACAAAAGGTGTTACTGGACAGTACCCTGCAGTATCCGGTTTTGACTTTGCTCAGTTCACTGATGAACATATTATCACCCTTACGTATTTGGAAAAGCTTGCTTATGCTCGAGGGCAAATAGGCAAATATCACAACATCTCAACAACCCCGTGACTCGGGGTTCCCCTTGGGTCAGCAAGGATAATGGAGACGTTCTTCACACTGTCAGACGGATCCTTCAAGGTGGGCACAAGAACCACACCTATAAAGAGAATCTGGACAAGATTGTCGACTGGGCTCTCAACTTCACAGACTCGGGCGGCAAACCAACTCCTTTTTTTCCGCATCCTTCATGACCTACATGGTGGATGGTTTTGGTGGGGACTTTCGAAATAGACCCAGAATACTGCACATGATTTAATTCCTCTGTACAGATGCATCGTGACCTACCTAACAGACGTAAGAGGCGTCCATAACATTCTTTATTGCGTCAGCCCAGATTAATTCAAGACAAAAGATGTCAACCTCACGGTGTATCCGGGAGATAAGGTTTTTGATGTACTCGGTACTGACTACTACTTCGTCAACGAGAACTGGCCTTCTGTATCCGGTCCAAAGAGAACTTTGGACGAACTGGTGGAGTTTGCTGAAACAGAAATAAAATCCCTGCATTGACAGAGACGGGAATCTTCATGATCAACAATGGAACCGATTGTGTACACAACTGGAATAACCACGTACTGGACATCCTGAAGATCGACTCTTAAGCAGAAGAGTCGCTTATATTCTCACCTAGTCTAACCATTGTTACGATAGCCACAAGTGCGATCTCTGAGTACAAAATGATTACGTATTTTATGAGCGCTTTATGTAAATTCCCACTCAGGTCATGGGAGGTAACTCTAATTCAGTTTTGCTTTGAATGTAGTGCCGCATGCTCACGCGGATATCGTACAGTGTAGACTGCAGGGTAGAATGTGGAAAGACACGTGTGGAGGGAGAGGTGATACAAAATGGTATGGAAACACTTCATTTTCTCAACATAATACATGTATTTAATGTTTATTTGATAAGCAACAGTTATAAACAATATATTCTATTCTGTTGCAGTCAATTGTTCCTTTGCGTCTTTTGCGTACTTTTCGTCTTGACAGTAGTTGTTTGAACCAACGCGCAAGTTGTCAAGTCTGTGCCACATGTATTCAGAACGTGTTCAGAACAAGATGTAAACCAAATGAGAATAAAAATAAAACAAAAAGGAATTGACTGTATTTTCACACGTCATCTATGAATGTAGCCTACACTGATGATGGTTTCATGTTTGTGAGGACCATACCCCTGCTTGCGCTCTGAACCAAAGTAGGAATTGTATCTATGCCCTATATCATTTCGGGATTGATGGCTGATTTGTGTCTAGATGTGTTTGGGTGCGTGTAATAGAAGTCAGTGTCCAAGGTATCGACGAAGTCTTCTTCAGGATACACCTTAAGGTAGTCATCTTTTGTCTTGGACTTACCTGGGCTGATGCAATACAACATATTGTGCACACCTCTTGTATCCCCTAAATACGTCTCGATGTACTTGTACAGATCTTTCAAATCATCCGCTGTATTCTGAGTCTGGGTAGAGAGACCCCACCAAAACCATCCTCCGTTTAGTCTGTGAAGTGGTCGGAAGATAAATGAAATTAGTTTACCACTGAAGTCGGTTAGGTTAAGAGCCCTGTCAGCAATCTTGTCCGGGTTCTCCTTGCATTGTATATCAGGTTATAGTCTCCTCCAGGGAGGATTCCTTTAACTGTATGAAGAACATCCCCTGAATCTTGCTTCACCCATGGGGACCCTGCAGTGACGGGTTTCTTGAGATGTTGGGAAAAGGTTATAACTTGGCCTCTTGCATAAGCAAGCTTGGCCAGCTAGGTTGTGGTCAGGTTTGGTCATCTATAATTTAGTGTTAAAATGTTAAAATACACAGCTGGGTATTGTCCTGTTACACCTCTGGTGTCAGACAACTCATCGGGATACTCAGACAGTGTCCGTTTCTCCTGAAAATAAATACATGGTCTTTATTTTTTCACAAATGTAAATAGAACGTCAACGCTCGATAACAGCCTGTCTTGACGCTCTACCGATACGAATACCATTGGGAGCAAGGTAATTCCGGGGCGATAATTACATGAAACGGCTAACTAAAGATCACTTTCTACAAAAAGACATTGTTGGCGTAATGTCCTGGTGAATACAGGTTCAACACTACCAGACAATGTTGAAAAGTAAAGCATGGGAAGGGACAAGCTTGTACTCTGAGACATCGAAGTTCGACACAGCGGCTTTTGACTATTTGATATGCTTGAAAATATTTGGGTTTTGGCTTTGTTGATTTCGTTTTTCCGATGGGCATTTTGAACACCTACACCAAAGATGTATCCCTGCACATTGCCGTAAGCGTTTGGACCAAATATGGAGGATGCTCTTCTTGAACTCCCAATGTTGTGTCAGCATGATAGCCAAACATCACTTTAGAGAAGTCAGGGCTTTGATGTTCTTGTACAGGTTTTTAGTCTCCACCGTAGCATGCGGATCAATTGGCTCACGCTGGGTCACTCACCCATCGAGAAACCATGCAGCAGTTGGACACAGATGTCCCACTTCAGATAAAGCATAATGATTCCAAGCCGATTGTGATGCTGAGCAAGTAGCATTATTTAATGAGTGAGTGAGTTAATATTTATCGTCATAACGGCAATATTTCAGCCATATCGTGACGAGAACATTTTATAATTATATTAAAGATGAATAAAGTTAGAAATTAAAAAACCTGTTGACGAAGAACAGTAAAACTACTAGTGTATCACAGATATCCATCTAAAACTAGCAATTAAATCTAAAATATTGGAACTAGAAATGACAATACAATATAAAAACAGGCTGTAGATTGCTAACGACTGAAGGTAGATCACCATACTAGGGACCATGGGGACTTGGATTATAGTAAAATAAACACCATATCATGTATAGAATGGTTTGCCAATACATTCATGTGTGGAGTGAGTGAGTCAACAGTCTTCCATTCATATCCACAAGTGTCACGTTAATGGAAGGAAAGCCCGACAAGATGCAAACCAGTTACCACTTTCGTGAATCTGACGAGCACGGGTGTGGTGCTGACAAGCCCAGAAACATAATCGGGGCGAACAAGGATTCTAGCTCACAGGTGGACGAAACTTTCGGTGTCACTAGACGATTGGTTCACCTTGGCCCTCCAATATTTGCTACATGCTGCAATGAGGAAAAGAAGAGTGAGTGAGTGAGTTTGATTTTACGCCGCTCTCAGCAATATTCCAGCTATAGGGCGGCGCTCTGTAAATAATCGATTCTGGACCAGACAATCCAGTGATCAACAGCATGAGCATCTACGCAATTGGGAACCGATGACATGTGTCAACGAAGTCAGCGAACCTGACCACCCAATCCCGTTAGTCCCCTCTTGCGACAAGTATTGGTTGATGAAGACCAATTCTCACCCTGATCTTCACGAGTACAGCGAGAAGTAAATGAAAATACTCCCTACAATGTATGAATCTATGAGTTTAGTATTGTTGCAAAAAGCATTACAAACAAGAGACAGCTGCAGGATCCGCTTATACAATGCTTTTAATGTTACACAGTTGATTGTTGCCCGTGCATGCGTAAGTACATGTGCATATACAAAACCAGACGCATGTTCTCGCATACACACACAGACACATGTGCACACACCCGCACAAATACACACACATGGTTTCGTATCTGGTGTTGTCGGTTTATAATTTTCCTCATACAGGTTCACGGCTCTACGTTTAATGCCATTGCCCACAGGTTTGATATTCAATCAGATGATAACTACGTGCTGAATCCACAGGTTAAAAAGCCCTATATTGAATACACAGAAGTCTATTTACATTCTAAACAAAAAAAATTATTAGAAACGAAAAATACTATTTCGCTACCCTGCTTCAAAATGCATAACGATAAGTGGAGATAATGGATAACGAAGCATTGTTTTGTGTAATTTGGAAGCACAAATAGTAGCAATAGGACTGTAACAAGATGTTTATTGATAAAGCCTACAGTAAACTAATAATGCAGCATCGGCTACATGCACTATCAAATATGCAATCTTAAAAATGTTTCCTGTGTTTTAGGAGATGGGACCATAGAGAGAAAACATGATGCGATTAATACATTTAGGGAACCAAACACATAAGTAAAGCAGTCGCCCCCTCCATACTGACTGACTGGAGAGTATGTGCCACAGTGTTATGTGTTACATCAACTGCACCTACAATAGGAGAATAATAGCTACTGTAGTAGACGGTGTCTCTATACAGTCTCATGTTCCATGGGGTGGTGTTCAGTGTGGTTACCTCTGTACTCACATTATTGGACACAGTCATCTTCAACAATATTTTCACGTCATTAAAATACAACACACCTGCTGTCTGATCCAGGGTTACAGCATATATTTGGCTTCCTGTGGCTAATGTTGTCAGACCTTGACCATCATAGGTCACAGTGAACAGTTTCCCGCCATTACACCCGTATATCCTCTTTCTCTTCGCATCAAGAGCTATTTGCCTTGGACTACCACCGTACTTGGAAAGGTCAATGATAGCAGTGAAGTCTTTCCCCTGTGTAGACATGCGGCTGATTGAATGTGGAGTGTAGGTGGCTATGAATACGATGTCCCGATCTTCATCCACTGCCATGCCATATATCTCTACACGTTCTGTTAATACCGTCACGTGACGTGTATCCAGGGTGGATGACACAATCTTATTAGGGTTATATAATCCTATGAGAAGTCTGTTTGTCTTTGCTATATAGGCAAGGGAAGTCACCTGCTCCACGGTGTGATAAGGATAGACGCTCAGTGAGTTACTGTGAATGTTGAGTTGACGGAACTGATGTGGGGCGCTTGACCAGAGTGGAGCTATCAAAATCCTACTTTTCTCCTCCTCTGGTCTGGGTGTCGTTGTTGACACAGATGTCCTGGAGGTTGATGTAACATTTAGAGAAGCGGGGGTAGAAGGAGACACGGTGACATTCGTTATCAGCTTTGCCATTTGTGACTGACATGTCTCCTTCAATGTCGTGCATCGCTTGACGTCAGCTTTCAGACTGACAGTGGCAACATCACACTTCTGTAGTTCTATTTCCAGTCTGTGCTTTTCACTGATATCACTTGAGTTCTCTTGATTCCGTCCGTCTGTTTTCTCCAGGAAAGATTTCTGAAATACGACCATCTCGTCCTGGAATTCTTTGAGCGATCTTGAGACGTGATGAAACTGCCTCTTCAACTGATGATATCCCTGTTTCAGATGTCGCAATTCAGAGACAACCTGACCTTCCACCATGTCTTGAAGAGACTCTCCTTGTAGAATCTCGACCATGGCTTCTCTCACTTCATCCCGTATGCTTTCCTTTAACTCAGCTCTCAATGACATACCTGTGACATCTATGGTGTCAAGTAGTCTTTTCTCCATACGAAGTATATCCATCTTATTATCCAACAGATCCTCTTCAAACTGTTTCAGCTTGTTCAGGACAGATGCCATACTGTCCTGGCCACTGCAGGAACAGATTATGGAGGCACATGTCAACAACGTTGGAAGATACTTTAAGTCGGCCATCGTTAGGATTGTACAGTACTGAGATGTATTTGTCCGTAAGAGTGATGTGAACGTGCACCCCTCAGTATGGTTCAATGATTTTCTGCTGGTGACAGGTCGGCCTGAGGTACAGGTTTTATTTAAGGTTGTTTGGCTACCACGTGATATGCCAGAACACTCACGTATCTCTGTGTACATATATGTAGGACACAGCTCTGTCATTTCTCGTGATACATGTGCACACATCTTGACCCCTACCCTCAACGCCATTACCAGCTGTAGACCTACTCTAGTCTTGATTTTCCGTTATCAGTTGACCTGCTTACGCCCAGGAGCCTTAGTGATAAACAAACATTGTCATGAGGAATACAAAGTCCCGCGTGACTGGGTCGCGTTACATCTATAGACTATAGACTCATGGATATTTTATCCGGTACGTTCGTCAGATTGCGCTCATACCTCAAGACCTTAACAGTCATTGGTGGGGTTTGTTGGTTTGTACCCTGACTTTGTCCTTGTATCAAGCGATGTCAGTTTACACACTGTTGTAGTTGAATCTAGAGTTGTCAAGACGTATCACTGATGGTTACACGTTTGTGACACTCACATCTGCTGTAACAGTGACCACCCGGTGACGGTGGCATGTCTGTAAGTACAGGGGACCTAACTTCGTGCAAACTGGCAGCCCTGCCAAAGCCAGTAATTTCACTGAACCACTTCCTTTGTGTAAGTCAGTCCAACATGTGGTAGTTGCTCTGATGTTGTGTGGGTGTACTGTACGTGTTACCTATCTACAGTGAGGTTGTGTCGGTGGGACTTGCTTTGGTGAGGTTGTTAGTTATGACTTGCATGTTACTGAAGTCTATTGTTGGATATGGTATGCACATGGCTGCATTCTAGGGGTGTTGTTGGATCATGTGTAATGTAAGTTACTGAAGTCCTGTTAGTGTGGGTGTGACATACACGTTGCGAACTCTAGTGAGATTACTGGATGTGACATGCACGTTCATGAACTCTACTGAGGTTGTTGGGTGTGGCATGCATGTTGCTGAAGTGTAGTGAGGTTGTTGGGAGTAACATGCACGTTGCTGAAGCTTCGTCAGGTTGTTGGGTGTGGCTTGTATGTTGTTGAAGTCTGTTGAGGTTGTTTGGTGTGGCATGCACGTTGATAACGTACAGTGACGTTGTTGGATGTGGCATGCACGGTGAAAGCGTATAGTGACGTTGTTGAGTGTGACATGCACGTTGATAACGTATAGTGACGTTGTTGAGTGTGACATGTCCGTTGATAACGTATAGTGACGTTGTTGGGTGTGACATGCACGTTGATAACGTAAGGAGACGTTGTTGAGTGTGAGATGAACGTTGATAACGTATAGAGACGTTGTTGGATGTGAAATGCACGTTGATAACGTATAGTGACGTTGTTGAGTGTGACATGCACGTTGATAACGTATAGTGACGTTGTTTTGTGTGACATGCACGTTGATAACGTATAGAGACGTTGTTGAGTGTGACATGCACGTTGATAACGTATAGTGTCGTTGTTTGGTGTGACATGTCCGTTGATAACGTATAGTGACGTTGTTGAGTGTGACATGCCCGTTGATAACGTATAGTGACGTTGTTGAGTGTGAAATGTCCGTTGATAACGTATAGTGACGTTGTTGAGTGTGACATGTCCGTTGGTAACGTATAGTGACGTTGTTGAGTGTGACATGCACGTTGATAACGTATAGTGACGTTGTTGAGTGTGAAATGTCCGTTGATAACGTATAGTGACGTTGTTGAGTGTGACATGTCCGTTGGTAACGTATAGTGACGTTGTTGAGTGTGACATGCACGTTGATAACGTATAGTAACGTTGTTGAGTGTGACATGCCCGTTGATAACGTATAGTGACGTTGTTGAGTGTGACATGCCCGTTGATAACGTATAGTGACGTTGTTGAGTGTGACATGCCCGTTGATAACGTATAGTGACGTTGTTGAGTGTGACATGCACGTTGACAACGTATAGTGACGTTGTTTGGTGTGACATGCACGTTGATAACGTATAGTGATAACGTATTAACAGTCTCTACGTCGAGGCAGATGAACCGTCTCTTACACAACGCCGTATAAAATTGTCCTTGCAGTATATAACGAAACTGTATTCTATCGAGTCTAACCCTGCATTTAACTTTGTCTTTAATCCTCTTTATGAGGATTTGTACAACAAAAAGCCTACTCTAGTTTTAAATGGATATCTGTGATACACTAGAAGTTTTACTGTTCTTCGTCAACAGGTTTTTTAATTTTTAACTTTATTGATCTTTGATATAATTATAAACTGTTCTCACTCACACACTCAAATCACTAAACCTTTTCAGATAAAACCTCAATTTAATTGTTATGACAATGGCCTACCTTATTAACGTATCACATTTCTTAATATATGTATTTCCTCAAAATGTTAGTGATAATACGGTGAACTCTGCACAAATGCAAATGGTTTTTAGGTCATATGTGATATAAGGCCATCCAATCGCTGTGTATCGCTCGATGGCGTCCTCTAATTGCTAAAGAAGGACACAATGTCCGGTCAGGGTCTGGAATCAGCATGTCCTGGCGTCATCAGAACATGCTTGGTTTCCGAATGAAACATGAACTTGAACGGTTCTGACAAAATTTGGTTACAAGAGTTCAGGTTCGGTTTCAATTATGGTGGTGAAATGGTGCAAAACCCAACTCAAAAATAACTTAAGCAAATTCCAGCTCGATTCTGACTAGATTTCTGACAAAACGTCCGGCAAATAGGTTGTAGACAGCTCACACATTTACGGCAATGGGACGCCGACAGGATAACAAACCCGATTCTTACAGCATTTGAATAGAAAGAGATAACCAACAAAGACACAAATAGGCATAGGCACTTCATCGCGGATTATTGAAACACCCTGTTATCGAATCGTGCTGATGCTTAATGTTTCCTTATTATACTCACGTGAGTGTACACGTCTTGATATAGGGGTAACATTAATTAGGAGCATGGCTACTATACACCTATAATATATTAAGCAACTTCCCATTTATTTCTATTTAGAATTTCCATTTTTGTAATTAATTTCTTGTGTATATTTTCTTAAACGCATTTGTTTTTGCTGGATGATGATATTGAAATGCAGAAACTGATAAGAGTCATTCTCTGCCAAACCTTTGGGAATAGCTGATTTGGACTATTGGACTCACATGCACACATATAATAATAAAAGGAAGAACCTACTTGCATGTGCTCGTGTGTGTGTGCGCGCGTGCATAGTCAGTCACAACGACTTGGGCGTATGCATGAGTTCAAAGCTCGCCCTTTATAATACCAAACACTGGTTCGGCTTGCTCAGATATAACTGGAATATTCTGATAGCTGCGTTCAGCAACACGCACACAACACAATTAATCATCTTGAAACAAATTTAAACCTCCCCTGAAAAGCGTCTTTACCACGATAGTGGTGCCTTGATAGGTTTACGACTTCAACAACCATCTACATGCAATTCGGAGAAAGACTTTTACTCGATGGAATTCTGTTAAACGTGTAATCGTTTTCTGTCATGTTTTACATTGTAGTATTAAAATCAGAAACAAACAAAAAAAAAACATTAAAAAAACGTCATTGCGTTTAAACCAGTGCCGACTTTCTCTGTAAGTCAGATAGGAAATGCATACTTATTTTGATTCTCACAGGGTGAGTGAGTGAGTGAGTGAGTGAGTGAGTGAGTGAGTGAGTGAGTGAGTGAGTGAGTGAGTGAGTGAGTGAGTGAGTGAGTGAGTGAGTGAGTGAGTGAGTGAGTGAGTGAGTGAGTGAGTGAGTGAGTTCAACGACGCTTTGATAAGTACTCCAGTTATATTGTGTTGGATGTTGGAGGAAAGCGTAAGTGATGCTTGTCTCAGACATTTACCATTTAAGTAAAACCAAGGAACAACTGAACGATGATGACAAGCCGAGAAAGGTGACCCTAGATTTCAACATATGATTCAGGTTCCTGGAGCTGCTTGGGATCTTGCTGAGGTTGGAGGATGACGAAGGTGTCATCCACTTTGCGGTACCAGCAGGAAGGTTTGAAGGGTGCAGTTTCTAGGGCCTTATCAACAACAACCCGAAATGTGTTATTTATAAAATAAACTGTGATTGTGGACAAAGCTACATAGGTGAAACATCCCGACCCATCAACACCCGAGTCAAAGAACATCGCACCTCTGTTGCTAACTCCGACACCAAATCAGCTATCTCTGACCACATCAAAGCAAACCCCAAACATCAAATAGAGTGGTCCGACTTCACCATTCTCGCCAACAACCAAACGGACTTCACTAAACGCAAGCTCACCGAAGCCATTCACATCAAACGCCATAAGCCCACCATCAACCGTGACCAAGGATACTTCATTCCATCAGCTTATGATCCACTCCTCCACCAAGCCCAATCTATTGTATAAACATCGCACCTATTGTATAAACATCTCCTTCATTGTACCACTCCTGTATTTATACATCTCTGGCTTCCATTCACTATCCTTTGTGTACTCACTGGCTTCATCAGCTTACTGCTTAACCAATTATGGCAATTATGTTGTTTCCTTTGTCAATTACAATGTATGCAGTTTCATTGTTATACACAGTATAAATATGCAGCTCCTCCACTTCATGTATCACTCTTGCTTGACAACGGTACAAGAATCTGTATCGAAACGTCGCACCTCACGAAATAAAGAAGTTGTTATCCATAAAAACGTCTCAACTTCTAAAATGCCACTCAAACAAGTTAACTGAAGGTAGATCACCAAACTAGGGACCATGGGGACTTACAGTACTTTTGCTACTTGCATGGACCCTAGTTGGATTTATATCTCCCCTTCAGCCGCTGGCGATTGAAGTCAAATTTAGCCAAAATTAAAATGACAAGAATACTACATTTAAAACAGCTGGTAATATTTAAATTTCCTTTGAATATTTCGGGACGTACGTACCCTCTCAGGAAGACGATAATTTTACGCTACTTCAACCCCTTCAACAAATCGGTTAACAAGTGTATATCTTTTACTATGTATATTGAGAAAACGAAGCGATCGTATGATAACCAAGATGTTTGAAGGGAGGTAAAAAGCTGCGGTTGAAAAGGGAGTTAGTGCAAATTGAATATCAAACATTTTTAAAACAGCCATGTACATTTTAATTTATCTGTATCCTCCATCTGATTTAACAACAGAGTATGTGTTGAATACATTTAAACATTGTTAACAATATTGCATATCTTGCATTAGTTTGGGATAGATACATACATTTAAACCTTTTTAACAATATTGCATATCTTGCATTAGTTTGGGATAGATACATACATTTAAACCTTTTTAACAATATTGCATATCTTGCATTAGTTTGGGATAGATACATACATTTAAACCTTTTTAACAATATTGCATATCTTGCATTAGTTTGGGATAGATACATACATTTAAACCTTTTTAACAATATTGCATATCTTGCATTAGTTTGGGATAGATACATACATTTAAACCTTTTTGATCAATTATAAACATTGCAATTAAATTATCTTGCATATGAATTAACCAGAGAGTCAGTGTGGGTTGAACACGTTAAAACCTTTTTGATCAATAATGAATAGTGCAATTCATCTGCATCTTCCATGTAACTTAACAAGAGGGTAAGTATGGGTTGAACACATTTAACAATTTTTGAACAGTTGTATCTTCCCACAAACTATGTGATACATTTCCATTGAATAAAAACATGCATGTGTGTTACCCTTGGGCAGCTTGTAGTCATTCAATAACTCTTAAATAAGTGTTACGTTCATTCCCATTTTCAGTATTGACAACAGTATGTTTTGTTTCATGGATTAAAAGCAATTATTGTGTACGTAATCCCATTGGAGATTGTAACTCACCTTAGTTAGGTGCTAATTTATGCCCAGGCTCGCTGACCTGGTTGACACATGTCGTTGTCTGCCAACTGATTTGCTTACTCTGTTGATCACGGGTCCAGACTCGAATATTTACAGACATGCGGCACTAAACCCCCCAAAAATTAAAAATAAACAAAGCTAATTTAAACCATGCAATTTGTGTTCTACAAACCATTCTTTATTTTACTGTCTTCTGAAATACAAGTATTAACATATGGGAGTCAACGATTTTGATAGAAATCTTTGGAGGCAATGAATCACTGCCTCCTATTAATCGTAAAATATCCTCAATGACCTTGAAGCAGACAGTGTCACTGTGCCAGGATTACTCAAGGGTTTGACAAACTTTTCACCAATGACGTCACTGTTGCTCATCAAGGGTTTTGAGTATGCCTGCTAAACTACTTAATGTGGACTGCAACTGCTTGTTCGTCCCGGAGACAATTCAAACCTTGTAATACTATTTGCAATACAACCTGTGTTGTATAAGTTACAATAACTCCTCACGAGAAGAGGATTTTTATATACGGACATAAATATGACCTGTCTATGTCACTCAATCCTATCACTGACATAATGTCCGTCCATCAAGTTGGGATTCATTATTATTTTTTTAATTATTTTACGATATTTCTATAGCGCACATATCCAGGCAACTAGTGCTTGCTCAAGGCATATACTAAACTTAGTCAGATAATCTGACTCCAAATTCATTAAGCAACTGCTGTCAATGTTTAGTGAGTATAATGGGATGTGAGACGCATGCTGTTTAAGTCTAGTGAGGAGTCAGAAGGTAGTGTTAGGAGGCACAGGAGGGAATGAAGCAGGCTGTGGATTCATCCAGCAGATGGCCTCCCCACTCTGACAGCTGGTAGCTAACGTCTTGTGGACGGCTCGTAGCTAACCTCCGATGGTTAGTTGTTTAACGCCCCACTCAACAATATTCCAGCTGTATGGCGGCGGTCTGTTTTAACCGAGTCTGTACCAGACAATCCAGTGATTGGTCACACCATGTATATTGGTACTGGGATACGATGGCATGTGTCAACCAGGTCAGCGAACCTAACCAACCGGTAACCAAGCACGGGTTGCTGAAGATCAGTTCTAACCAGGATCGTCACGGGAACAGCGAGAATTAAATAAATGATCCTTGCAATGTCTGAATCCACCAGTTGAGTAGTTGCCAAAAAAATGACAAACAACTGACTGCTGACGGATCTACGTATACGATGCTTTTAATGTGAAACAGGTGAATAGTGCAAGTGTGTGAATAACTATATGCACATATACAAAACCAGATGCATGCTTGCACATATATACATGCATGCGCACACACACAAATCCAAAGATATGATTTTCTATCTGGTGTTGATGATAACTACTTGTAGAATCCACAAGTGAAGTAAAGCTATATTGAATGCAAAGTAAGCCATCTCCATTTAAAACAAATAAAGCCTGTAAGAAACGAAACATTCTATTTTCCTGCCTTGCTTCAAGATAATATATAAAGATCAGCGGAGATAATGGGATAATGAAGCATTGTTTTCTGTAAGTTGGAAGCACAGATAGTAACAACAGAAGTGCAAAAACACATTTATAGATAAAGCTTACTGTCATCTAACATTACAACATAGGGTACATGCTACAGATGTAATCTTAAAATCAGTTTCCCAGGTTTAATGAAATCGGAATATAGATAGAAAACATGATGCTATTGATACATTTAGGGAATCAAACACATACAGTAAGTTGCCCCCCATTTCAGACTTATTGACTGGAGAGTATATGCCACAGTGTTATATGTCACATTAACTGCACCTACAATAGGGGAATTTTTGGAACTGTAGTAGATGGTGCCTCTATACAGTCTCATGTTCCACGGGACGGCGTTCAGTGTGGTCACCTCTGTACTCACATTATTGGACACAGTCATCTTCATCAGTTTCTTCTCTACACCATAATACAACACACCTGCTGTCTGATCCAGGGTTACAGCATACACTTGGCTTCCTGTGGCTAATGTTGTCAGACCTTGACCATCATATGTCACAGTGTACAGTTTACTGTCAGTACACACATATACCCTCTTTTTCTTTGTGTCAAGAGTAACTTGCCTCGGCACGCCCCTGTGCTTGGATAAGTCAATGATGGAAGTGAAGTCTTCACGCTGTGTAGACATGCGGCTGATTGAAGGTCGTGGTTTATAAGTGGACATGAAAACAATGTCCCGATCTTCATCCACTGCCATGCCATATGTTCGTACACGTTCTCTTAATACTGTCACGTGACGTGTATCCACGGTCGATGACACTATCTTATCAGGGTTGACTAACCCTATCAGAAGTTTCTTTGTCTTGGGTATATAGGCGAGGGTACTCACCCCTTTCATGTTGTGATACTGATAGACAGTAAGCGAGTTCCTGTAAATATTGAGTTGACGGAACTGATGTGGTTTACTTGACCAGGTTAGAGCTATCAAAAGCCTACTTTCTTTCTCCTCTGGCCTGGGTGTCGTTGTTGACACAGGTGTCCTGGAGGTTGATGTAACATTTAGAGGAGCGGGGGTAGAAGGAGACACAGTGACATTTGTTATCAGCTTTGACAATTCTGACTGACACGTCTCCTTCAATATGGTGATTCGCTTGATGTCTTGGTTGAGTCTGGTAGTGGTAAGATCGGCCTTCTGAAGCTTTATTTCCAGTCTGTGCTTCTCTTTGACACAGATGTCACTGGAGTTCTCTCGATTCCACAAATCTACTTTATTCAGGAGAGATTCGTGAAATACTGTCGTCTCATTCTGAAAGTCTTTGAATGATCGTGAGACATGATGCAACTGCCTCTTCATCTCATGGTAGCCCTGTTTCAGATGACGCACTTCAGAGGCTACCTGACCTCGCACGATGTCTTGAAGAGACTCCCTTTGCAGGTTCTCTGCCATGGCTTTTCTCACTTCATGCCGTATGTTTTCCTTTAACTCGGCTCTTAAGGATGCCCTGACAACATCTATAGTGTTGAGTATTCTTTCCTCCATAGCGAGCATACCCATCTTATTCTCATGCAGATCCTTCTCAAACTGTTCCAGTTTGTATAGAACAGACACCATTATTGCCTGGCCACTGCAAAAACAGATTAGGGAGATAGACGTCAGCAACCATAGCATGCATTTAAAGTCGGCCATCTTCTGAACTGTAAAAATCCTGTTAGAATGATGTTCTCCGCCAGAATGATATATACATGAAGCCCTTGGGAATGGGTCGATGTTTTCCTGCGAGTGACAGATCGTTGTGAGGTACAGGTTTATATTTACTGTGTTATCACAACGTAATCAGGGTTAAAGGACGGTTGGTTACCAAGTGATATGCCAGAGCACTCACGTATCTCTATATACATAATTTGTAGAGGTCTATCATTAGTGACTTATGCATGTCACGTTGCACTGCATAAGTAATGTACCCACGTAGTTGAAACAACTATGTAGAGTCACCCCCTAAAGAGCACATGGCGAGCTTGGCATGCTCCGTCATTTGTAATGTGTGTCAGAAGCAGTAGTCCATGCCAGACCAAACGGCGACACAGAAACAGACAGAGACAGAGACACATGCCCACACAAGTTACCCAGTGACGAGTTTGTCCTGTCCACGTAGTTTTGTTTTGTAGACTCAAATCAAATAACGTTTATTTAATTATCAAACCTTTTCTTGTGTTGATACTCGTGTTAATGTGTCCAGGATACATGAATGTTATGCTGGTACTTCAGAGCATCGGTCTATGGTCCCCCAACTCCCTTTCGACCATGCTTGTCGAAAGAGTAGTGCCCTAAACTAGCCATTGCCACTCCAAACTCCATTTCGCTAAGGTACCTGGTATGGGGCACTGCTCACTCACAACAATACCTCAGGCAGCCACAGTAAATATTAACTCCGAGGCGACGAGTCTTTGTTTCACCTTTAAACCCAAACGCCAGACAGGGTAACAATCAGTAGCTTCTTTACCATCTGGAAATGGGATCGAAACACTCGTCTTTCTCGTGTGTTTCTATTTTCCGAAAATGAAGCAACTTTGTATTTTCAATCTTTGGACACGGGTTAGAGTTACCCAAGCTTGGATAAAGGTCCACAGTGAAAATAAATGTGGTGTTCAAACCGATTATGGGGATAATAACGTTGAAGTCGTTTCTTAATGACTTATATATATCCCCAGGAGAGCATTTTGTCTAGTATAGTTGCATTCTTCCATCTTCTTTTCAGTGGTTTAAACGATGACGATGCTTGTTGTACTGTCAGTATTTACAAGGATAAAATAGGACTCTCCCAAACACATAGACACATACACACACGGACACATGAAGACACACATGCAGGCTCAAACATACACGTACACATATACGTATATTTCACGTGATATAAGTGCACACATCGTGATTGCTACCTTCAACCCCAATACATGTCACCCCTCCCTAACTTTAAACCTACTTCAGTCATGGTCACCCCTCCCTAACTGTACACCTACTTCAGTCTTGAGATACTGTGAACACCGTGTTTACGAGGGGCCTTGACCTTGACTTGAGGAATACAAATTCCAGCGTAACTGGGTCGCGTTACACCTGGAGACTCTGACATCATGGGTATTTTATAGCTCATGGCCAAACTGTTTACAGGCTCATCAGATGGCGCCCATACCTCACTACCTCAATACTCATTAGTGAGGTTTGTTGGTTTGTATCCTGGCTTTCTCCCAACCATTACCCCACAAAGGTAACGGTTGTCTGTTGATTATAGAGTCTGGACAACGCAACTTGGTGATTGAGCATCCATCCACGCATTTGAGATACGAGGACACACATCAACCCAATCAGCTGGCCTGATCCCCAGATGCATTTAGTTGCGTCTTTTCTATCAACTTGGGTTCGTTAGAGAAGGACGTGTAAAATTAGGTTGCTGTGGATGAGCACGGCGCACAATATCGACCTACCTCATTGTGGTGTAGGTTGTGATAACATGACATGCATGCTGCTGAATTCTAGTGAGGTTGTGGTAATATGATATATGCTGGTAGAATATAGAATGCTACAGAACACTCATGAGGTTGTTTGGTGTGACATGCATGTTGCTGAAGTCTAGTGAGGTTGTGGTAATATGATATATGCTGGTAGAATATAGAATACTACAGAACACTCATGAGGTTGTTTGATGTGACATGCATGTTGCTGAAGTCTAGTGAGGTTATGCTGTAGTAATATGATATATGCTGGTAGAATATAGAATACTACAGAACACTCATGAGGTTGTTTGGTGTGACATGCATGTTGCTGAAGTCTAGTGAGGTTGTGGTAATATGATATATGCTGGTAGAATATAGAATACTACAGAACACTCATGAGGTTGTTTGGTGTGACATGCATGTTGCTGAAGTCTAGTGAGGTTGTGGTAATATGATATATGCTGGTAGAATATAGAATGCTACATAACACTCTTGAGGCTGTTGGGTGTGCCATACATGTTACTGAAGTCTAGTGGGGTTGTTACAGGATGTTTGCATGTTACCGAAGGCTAATGAGGCTCTTGGGGGTAGATTGCTTGTTGCTGGCATGCAGGTTTCTGACGTCTAGTGAGGTTGTTGAGGCGGCATGCATGTTATTGAAGCCCTGTGGGGTTGTTGTGTGTCACGTGCATCTTGCCAAAATCTAGTGAGGTTGCTGCGGGCTACTGAAGGCTAACGAGCGTCTCATGGGTGGAATGCATGTTGCTGACGTGCTGGTAACTGAAGTTTAGTGAGGTTGTTGGTTGCCACGTGCATGCTAGTGTAGTTTAGTAAGGGTATCGGGTGTCACGTGCATGTTAGTGAAGTTTGGTGAAGTTGTTGGCTGTCACGTGTATAACTTATACTGTAGTCTGTTGAGCTTGTTATGTATGGCATGCATGTTCTTGAACTATATTGAGGTTGTTGGGTGTGCATGACTATATTGAGGTTGTTGGGTGTGGCATGCATGCTGTTGAACTATATTGAGGTTGTCCTAACTATATATATTGAGGTGGTCCTAACTGCCAGTTCACCTGATGAAGGGACCTGGAATGGTCTCGAAACGTCGTGAGAGAAATTAAAAAGAATTTTAATCCATAAAAACATATTGGACATCAATGTACAACTTCTAAATGCCACTGAAAGACATTATATTGAGGTTGTTGGATGTGGCATGCACGGTGATAAAGTCTAGTGAGGTTGTTGGGTGAGGCACTTTCCAGAGAACACATAAATGAGTCACATTTTGCCCAGGGGCTATGGGTAGATTTACAGAGCACTGTTTACAGGCTCGACAGAGTATTTGATATCGGTCAGCACACAATCTTTGGACGTTGGCAGGATTACCAACAACGTGTGGCGGAATCAGGAGACGGGAATATGTGTTGCAATCATTTCATCATAGCAGTGCAACGATGTGAGCGGGAATATCCCATACTTGCAAAAACAAACCTGGTGCAGGTGCAAGTCGTCTTGTCAGGCTACCGTCATTGTGATAACAGAACGACATCAACAGCTACACATTCTGTGGAACCGCAATGTGCCAGGTCATAGCCATCCTAAATCCTAAATCACAGACTCTGCAACATGTACAATGTAGCACGTACGGTGTATACGCCGAAGGGCTCACCATTCGTTGTAGAGTTGGGTCCGCCAGGGATATAAGATCCTGGGTTCGAATCCTGGTTTGCATCGATCATGTTTCTACGTTTGTCTTCACCATACCAGTGGTCGTGGTTTTCACCAAAGTGTTTAACGTCTAAACGTCTGAGGTCACGTGGTCTTCCAACATTGTCGCCGCGATTAACTGTAAACAATATTCACTCACTCACTCGTCCCACAATGACAGGCCGTGACAAGTATTTCCTCGTTGGTGTCTAAGTGGTATCCGCCTGAGATCCGGGATTTCATCTCACACAAAGCTGACATGCCGAAGAGTGGAATACTGTATAAAGCGGCTTTAAACTCAACACACTCAGTCGCTATATACGTAAATGGAAAACCATTGATATGTGAAACTCTTTACACTGACACTCATTTTCCTTGAACATGTAAAGGTAGCTGACCATGAATAGTATCTAAAACATCAGCATTGTTGCTATACGATACTGTTTTTCAAACATACAAATCGTGGGTTTCCAGTAAGCACAAACAAAATGGATAGAATGGTCGCAGAAAAAAATGTCTTCTCAAGGACGCACAAGGAAAATGACGAAACTTAATTCTAGGCATGTAATGTATAGTTCCTGCTGTATACACAATGATAACATCTTACAGAACAACTATTCCATCTGATAACTTTACAGAACCCTTATATGTCCTGTGAGGACCATTCAAATTCGTCATAAGTTGTTCTGGTCCAGGAAGACCCTGATACATGCTTCTTCACAAGAGCTCTTGTGTAGAGTTCACGACGACACTGCGATGTCCCATGACTAAATGAGAAGGGTGACCATGTACTGTTCGTCCATCACGTTATTTGTTAGATTGTGTTTGTTATTATTATATCTATCGTTGGATGAAATCTGTACTAAAAGAGTGTCTACTGTACAACTCCGAGGACAATATATACATGTGTGTATGGAATTCAATCAAAATGAAATCAGGGTGATACCAGGTGCGCAAATAAATTAGCATATCCTGCCCCACTGGTGTTACCTTTCATAAATATATGAGCATATCCTGCCCCACTGGTGTTACCTTTCATAAATATATGAGCATATCCTGCCGCACTGGTGGTACCTTTCATAAATATATGAGCATATCCTGCCGCACTGGTGTTACCTTACATAAACACATGAGTATTTAAATATATGAGCCCCACTGGTGTTACCTTACATCATCACTGGTGTTACCTTTCATAAATACATGAGCATATCCTGCCGCACTGGTGTTACCTTTCATAAATATATGAGCATATCCTGCCGCACTGGTGTTACCTTACATAAACACATGAGTATTTTGTGCCCCACTGGTGTTACCTTTCATAAATATATGAGCATATCCTGCCGCACTGGTGTTACCTTTCATAAATATATGCACATGCTGTGAAAGTGACAAGCATTTTAATATTCTCGACTGACATTCTCAGATTTTAGAACAGGTAGAATGCCATCGCATGGCACTGTTTCTTTTAATAGTGCCAGATCATGGAGATTTGTTTCCAGTCATTTCAAGAAATACTCTTCATGTCATGACATAAACTATACTATCGATAACTCATCAGCATGATCTGTATCTGTATTTAGCATGGTGTTTTTTTTATAAGAAAGCACCATGGTCTCTCGTGAAATACTTAATTCAATATATAGCACCGAATGCTTGTTAAAGAGAATGTGTATGTCATTCGTTTGATTCTACAAAACTGGCAATATATTTGAACTGCCCCACACCAATTCAACACTGTATTTAAAAATGCAGCTACAATAGACATGTTCTGTGCGTACAGATGGATTATCATCTCGATCTAACTGGTCAATAATGCTAGAAGAGTGTTAACCAAAGAGCCATTAGTGTGGAACTACTTATAACACAAATCTATGACAGGCAAATGACAAAACGCATGAGCCTCTGGAAATATTACGGGTGTCGCCAGCCACTATATTCTCAGGTTTAACACATTTGAATATGTAAATAGTGTCTGTAGTTCATAGCATTAGTTATTTATATATTTACATGCATTATGCACTGATGTGGATTCGGGCGCTATGTATAAATGTGTACACTTACTTTTAAAGTTACAATGTTTCCATGGCTGTTTCAATAATAACAATCGATTCCGTTGAAAACAATTCCTCTATTTGCATTTGAAATCATGAACATAGTAAGTTAATCTTGCTTACCTGTAACAAGTGATTTATCTTTGCCTTGACAAGGTACCCTACACACGCGCCAACACGCCAGGAATTTACAATGTTTGGACTTCTATCTCCGTCCCATTAGTTTTACTTACGAATACAAATTTACCCCCAATGCATGCACATGTCTTAACACCAGTAAGTCAACAACCGAACGCTGGTTTATACAAGATATTCAAAACATTCGCAATATTTCTGCAATTTCTGAAATGCAATGGAAACACATTAACAACGGTATAATTACATGGGTTTGGGATGAAGACGGAAGCCAACAGCAGTCCTGCTGCACATTTGATCAAGATGCGTGAAACAATGTCGCTTACTATGGTGAAGGAAAATGAAATAGCAAAAAATTTAGATCGAGTTACATTTTCAACCAATTATACTTGACTTTAGGAATTGACATTTTGGCATTGTTTTAAAAACACACACCCAAACCGCCCAGCATGGTGAAGCATTGAACGCCCACAACAGCTCGTGAAGAATGTACAAGGCTTATTTCTTTGCCGGTGGCCTTTGTGTTTATGACTGTGTCAATACTTCCAGCTGATTTATTTGAAAACAATTCCTCCATTAGTGTGTTTTGAAGTTGCTTTTGAAATCGGCAAACGTGCAAACCTTCCATTATGGATTTTGCTGACGAAGGAGCACCCCACAAAACACCATGAACAAGTATTGAACGCAATCGCTGGCCCGCCAGAAAAAGACGTTTGCTGACTTCTATCTAATAGTTTTACTTATGAGTGCATATTTACCAAGCAATTCATACACAGGAATCACATCAACTAAATGCCAACACCGTCTAATTTTTAAAAATATTCGTTTATTTCTTGTAGTTAGTCGATAATTAGAGGCTGGTCTGGACATTTCTGTTGAATATTGTATAAACGTCGAGAGTCATGGACGTTTTACGCATGTACCTGTATGTAACTGGTCATTTGCTAATTGTGGGTTGCTCCTGCACTCGTTTCGAGAACTTGACAGGTTTGTAGAAACTCAGTTATCTTTATAATTGGTTCTCTTTGATATTGTCAAAGTTGAATATTAAGTGCAGAGTAATTTGTTGAATATAATGCTGGATGAAATTCCTGAAATATGTCCATTGTGCGAATCTTGTCTAGAGCAGACACATAATGTGCCTTTATTTATGCATAAATAAATGAAGCTTCATTAGATTGCCGTCTTTTGAGTGAAATATTATACTCTTGCCATCATACTTTCTGATATGTGGAGAAACTATCTGATATGTATCCACATTATTATAAGGCATATTAATATGGGTTTTAATTGTGCATAAGATGGTTTCTAAACTTGACACCTCTATAATTGTATGAGTATGAATACACTTAAGACATTTACATTGAATACATCCGTAATGATATTGCAGAAGTATTGAAGCAGTTACAGTGGTTATACAAACTGAATACATAATGCGAGATTTCCTTTTTTCAGGTACCAATGTACAAAATATTTCATTTCATTATATATTTACAGTGCATTCCGGACTAATATTTGGAGGAAATGAACTGCATCACCTACTAAACATGATGTCTCTCAATCCGGGATCATCCTTGATTTTTGTTGGAGATATATCGATGAGTAAGTGAATCGTCCTTTCAATTGAAGACCTATTTCTTAGCTAAACAAAATATCACGTACTCTTTGATCTCCGATTGTATCAGATTCGATCTTTGTAGAGGTTAATATTATTCCTGTCGTGATCCCGCATTTCCATTTTCTAACAGGAAGAGATACACATGACATTATTGAGGAGTGGACTACACAGCGTGGTGTGACTGTGATGTTCTTCCAAATGCACACCTTTGAACAGAGTCTTGCTGGCTTAATGGAGAAAACTCTTCAGAAGAACAGAATCACCGTTTATCGCAAACTTTTCAACTTTGTCGTCTTCTGTGATGGCATTAACAACTGCGTGTCACGCATAACATACATCGTAAGTTTCAAGAAGTTCATGTACGTTAACAAAATTATTCAGACATTTTACCTGGTTCATAAGGTGCTAAATTTGTAAGAACAATCACGCACGTTTTTGACATTACAGTTTATCAAAAGGAACATTCACCAGCGCGTCCCACGTGCCCAGGCCAAACCCTCTGACGCATCGACTCGTACACAGGCATATTTGCTTACATATGTATTTGTGTAAACATGTAGATGTAATAGACCCGTGAAGATCCGGGTAGAATGGGTCTTCAGCAATCTATGCTTGCCACAAGAGGCGACTATGCTTGTCGTAAGAGGCGACTAACGGGATCGGGTGGTCAGGCTCGCTGACTTGGTTGACACATGTCATCGGTTACCAATTGCGCAGATCGATGCTCTTGCTGTTGATCACTGGATTGTCTGGTCCATACTATTTACAGACCGCCGTCATATAGCTGGAATATTGCTGAGTGCGGCGTCAAACTAAACTCACTCACTGTAGTTATAATATATATGTTAATTCCTACGAGCACAGATTCGTTTTGTGGCTAGTACACATCCATGGTTTGTTCTTTCTGTCCCAGTCCTACAGTAAAGACAAGGAACACGGACAAAGAACGTTGCTACGTCATTTCTCCAAATGGCTCTTCCTCACTGCGGACCCGCCCTTGTTATTTGAAGTACATGCTGATCTGGACAATATAGCGATAGCAGTCAAGGTATTAGATTATTAGATATAATCTGACATGAAACTGACATTGACCAATTACGCCAACCACCATTGACAGAGCATACATATTACTGATTGAACATTACTTCAAAGAAGTGTTTTACCTTTGGTTTCAGGAAAAGTGTTTGTCTGGTAGCTCTATTGTGAACATCAATACTCTCCTGTGGAAGCCCAACGGTCGACAATGGTCACAAGTCGGCAACATCACAAATAACCGGAAAATATACGCCGCCTTTGAAGCTCCTCCCTTCCCCAATACTGCATACATGTTGAATGGAAGAAAACTGAAAATTGGCATCATGGAGGTAAGCAAATGCCACCGCAGTTAGATGTTTAAATGATTTTGAATAATTCGTATAACATAAAAAGGTTGTCACAAACCTAACAGCGATCTGGATGATATTTCAGAAAGAAGAAATAACAACGTATTCACCGTATTGTAACAGTATTTATTAAAGACATTAAATCAAAACCTTCAGTCAAACTGCTTCACATACTTAATAACCTCTTCGAGAAAACAGATAAAGTAAAGTGCAAACTTAAACAACTTCTCACGTGCATTTGGATAGAAAATGAACATAACTAATTGGTTTTAGAATACACTTGATCTTAATGCATGCTTGTCTGCAGTGGGAACGATTTTGCAAAGAAACAACTTCAACAAATGGGTCCATTGTGTACATTCGTGTCTGCAAGGATCTATTTGACAGCCTTGGTGAATATCTCAATTTCACGTACGTCTTTTCGATAACCATTTCCGTTATTTGTATCAGGCTGTCTGTAAATAATCAGATCAAGACAATCCAGTGATCAAACTCACGAGCAATGATCTGTCGTAAATCAAGTCGCCGAATCCAACAACCCGATTCAGATAATGGCTTCTAATGGCACACATGGACCAGTTCTAACCCGGAGGATCTTGTTATTGTGTATTGCCAATATCACCACACAACTAGAACAACTGAGCTAATGAAGAGTGCAACTGAAAATAAACATTAGTATTAGATGTAATTATGTTAATATACTGTCACTGTCATGCCAGTTCACTTTCATCAAGTACTTATGTTTTACATTTTACAATGACCAATACGTTTTGATTTCACTGCAGATATGAGCTGATCGAACCACCTGACCAGTCTTGGGGTGAATTGGACGGAACATGGAGCGGTCTCCTTGGAATGGTAGATCGAAATGTAAGGACGGAATGTATTGAATCAACCTGATTGTATATGTAGATCCATTGGAACATTACACATTCAATCATTTTGACTTTGTGTTTTTCAGGAGGTGGACCTTTCTGGAATACCTTACGGAATAAACCTGAAGAGAAGCAAGTCCTTTGCATTTTCTTCTATTCTGTACCAATCAGAATGTGAAGTCGTCTATAAGAAACTGTCAGCTAATGACAACCAGTGGATTTTGTTGGTGTCTGTATTTAAATGGGAAGTGTATGTATGCGGACTGCTGACGATGGCATGGTGCATAGGTCTGTATACACTGCTGGAACGATACCAGAGTTAGAGAGCATATTGGGACTGATGAGTTTCCTACACATCCACCATCAACATCGGACAGTGTCATGACGGTGATTCGTGTGCCGTTCAAACAAGGTATTTAGATTTGTGGACAATGTTGGTTTTCAACGTTTGAGTAAAGAATTAGTATTATCATTGCTTAAATGATAGGAAATACAAATTGTTAACATATCTGAAAATTGTGCAAACTTATGTAGACATGTTTTCAATTTATGTATTTATTATAAGCGTATAACTATATTTTGTAGCTAAACTTTAACTCACTCACTCAAGCATGATAAATATCTGCTAAAAGCAGCGTCATACACTCTGCAATAGTGATTCATCACAGAATCATCACTATTGGAGAGTGAATCACGTGTTCGGGAAAAGGTAGTCACCGTTGACCTGGAAAATATTGGGAATACACAGTATATATGTATTATATATATGTTATTTGCATCAGTTATAAAATTTGTCACTGATGTGTCAAATTTGGAAAATATTTTCCACATCTAACATCAAATGTTTTAATGAAGCCTTGAATGTTGTAACCTTGATCAGACAACATCCAAGCAAGAGTTGTATGGTGCTCAATGAATTCTCTCTTTTAAATGTAAAACACAACTGTAAACCACAATTGAGGCCAGAGGTTGACCCAAGGCAAGGTCAGCAGGTTATGTATCTGGTGCAGCTTCTTCCATTACCTACATGCGTGAAATGAAGGGGAATATCACAGGAAAAAGTCATGATTCGTCAAATGACCTTAAGAAGTATTGTTCCTGGAATGATCTTAAAGGTTGAGCGTCTCTGCGCATCCGCCGCTGAAGTTCCTCATGTAAATGTTATTACAGAACATAAGTAGGAGGATGCCATTTTAGTTACAATATATACAAGAATTTCTCAAACCACCCAAAGTCTACTCCAAAGAAGTTAAGTAACACGCGATTCTTTCTTATGACAGCAGTTAATCTTCAGCGATATGAAAGTGCCAGGTGTTTTAATTCCTTTTGAGTAGTAAATTTAACAACAGTAAACTTTGCATCCACAGGTTCCCTGCATCTCCCACAGAGCGTACCGGGCCGCATATTCCACACAAGCTGGTGGATGTTTTGCATCAGCATTGTTGCAGTATACACTGGTAACCTGGTTGCCATTATATCAGTGGTGAAAGAGATAAACCCTTTTAATACAATGGAAGACCTTGCAGAAAACGAAGACTTCAAAATAATTATTCGTAAAGGATCAGCCTTTGAAGATCTGTACAAGGTATGTACTGTTTGTACGCTGTGTAGTTGCATTGACCTCGCCTAGCCATACTGTTGGGAAAGACACACAAGGAAATAGGACATATATAGGACTTGATTCTCAACCCAAATGGTCAAAGCTATACGTTTACGCACCGTTGTAGCTGAACATTAACTTTTGTCGGCGGAAGTCCCATTACAATCCCCCAAAATATCGCTTTACTTATCTATTGATCACATTTTGAGAATGTAATTTGATGTCACGGATGAAATACGGATGAAAGTTTCTCACGCCCCATATCTGCAACCGACTTATATCAGATGCTATCTAACAAATGTACTTTTTAAACGTTTTTCAGAATTCTACTGATAGTGTAAGTAAGAAAATCTGGACAAAGGTGTTGGCCACCCGATCTTCAAACATACAAAACTCTCTGGACGAGGATCGTCACTACAAGATGCTCCTACAGTCTGGCTACTACGCATTCATGACCGGTTCAAACACTGCTGATGGTATGGAAACTACAATCAATAACCTACAAAGGATGACATGTGGTCTTGGTCAATTTTATCTGAGCCTGCCCTTTCCTCTCAACTCACCTCTTGCAGAGCTTTTTTCAGACAAGTAAGTACTAATGTGTATGTTTATATTATAGATATTATCCTCTGATATATACTTTGGTGCAATTTGCTTCCATTTGTCGCAATTGTGGTCCTCATTGCGATGTGTTGATGATCAAATAATAATGTTTTGGAGATGCAAACGGGAAAGCAGAATGTGCCGTTAAATACAAACTAGTTACGTTCCTAAACCCTAAACGAAAAGAATATTTAAGCAATATTAAAGCAAATCTAAGTGTTCTAATTTCAGACTCATTCGTCTGTATGATAACGGTGTATTGGAAGCCTTGGCAAGGAAGTGGTACAACACACAGCGTGAGGAATATGTACCTGCAAGGACGAAAGTGGACATCAGTAGCTTGCGGAGTGTTTGGGTCATGTGTGTATCAGGAATCACAGTAGCCTTTGTTATGTTAGGAGTCGAATGTTTTCTCAACTACTGTATCAAATAGCTGATTGAATATTATATGAAGATGTGTACATCACTGTTACTGTTTAAAACAATCCGTTTCAAATATATGTTCAATAGTAGTTAATTAATCTGTCGTAGCATACCAAAGTATACACTACTGTACTCATGGTGTAATAACGATTCGGCAGATTAGGTATAGCAATATGAAAGAATTGGATATGTTTTGGGTAGAATATCAGCCATAGTGTTAGTAACTGTATCCTAAATTATGACATAAACAATGGTTGAATTTAATTTATGAAACATGCACTAATCGCCCATTGTTATCATATATGTCTGTCATGCCATTTCAGCCATATTTTAAAATCGAAATACCTTTCATGCTGTTTGCAACACATAAGAATAAATGTTTACTCCTATCTGTATGGTAGTGAGGGAATTAATGAGCATGGTTTTACGCTGTTAGTAATAATATTGCAAAGAAACTGACATCCATAAATTCTCACCTTCTCCTAAAAAAATGGTTATGCGCTATGCGCCAATCCCAGGTCTTCAGCAAGGGATAATAATGAGGGTCTTCTTAATAACAAGGGTGTCCAAGTCAACCACCATTGGACCTAGGAGATGGACGACAAATTATCTTTTGAAGATTATGAGAAAATATATATATATTATATATATATATATTAGATTTTACAGTAAAAATACTAAAACTGTACAATCAATAAAGGCTACAGTAGTATCATAATCGACATAACTAATGCCTGTGTGTTTCCAAATATAATATATGTTGCATTTGACCATTTTCTGAGGCCAAAGCTTTCTTGTGTAGGAGCCGTTCTGATTTAAGGCATGGGTATAAAAGTGTAATTACAAGAAATCCATTTTTGTGGTCACTGCGATGCATGAGATATCTGACTTTGTGATTCAAACAACCGTACAGTTAGCAGTGAATCATCAGTTCCCAAATATATGTTACATTTATGATACATATCACCATGTCTTGTTGTTGTTACACAGCCACAATGTGTTATGTATTTACATTTACATCATCTGCACCATTGACACAATTTCACAGCTGCTTGACTTTTCCCCAATCTGAATCTGTTTCAGATGAACCGAGTTTAGTATTCTGTGGCGCTGACGTGTTTTAAGTACTATGAATATTGTGTAATGTCGTCTTTATTGACTGAGTGTAATAAATAACATGCATATTTTCTGGAAGGATTTACCTCAACTGTTGTCTCCAGCAAAGATACAAACAGAGGCAGATGCAGTATGACAACAAGATTAGTCAGAATCAACAAACCAGATTATTGAATGGGTGCTCGACCCAATTGAGTTTGTAGCGTACGTCAAAAGAAAACTGTAGTTCTCAGTTTGGAGTGAGGCAGTGAGTGAGTTTAGTTTCACGCAGCACTCCAATATTCCAGCTATATTTCATATTATACTTATTCTGGAGATACATAGTTGTTAAAACTTATAATGTCACAAATGGATACAGGCGTTTTATGCATGTTCACTATTATTTCATATTATAACATGAAAAGGCTTATTCTGGAGATACCTAATTGTTAAAACTTAGAAATATGAAAACGAGGAAAACAACGACATATGGTTTGGCAAACGATAGAAGGGTGATCCTGATCACTGCTACATGAATATCACTGGAGTCATACAATCTCTATAACTGTTGTAGATGACATAGGCTGGCTCTAGGGCGGGATCTAGATCAGCCAATAAAATAAAGGCGATCATGGTCCCCATGGTGCCTAGTATGGTGATCTACCTTCAGTTGTTGGAGAACATTAGCCCATTGATATATTGGATTGTTGTGTACAATTTTATGAGAGTGTTGTTTTTTCTAACAATGTAACTTGTAGTATCACATTGATTATCTGATAGTTATTATGGGTCATAAAGTTTAAAGTTTTGAGTGTGGGTTTTGGCTCACATCTCCCATCATGTCTGTTCAATGGCAATAAATTTTTATCGGCATGCCATTTTGAGACTGAGGGATGCCTGCCTTGGCTGGGTTGTTTATTTGTTTTGACTTCCAGCGATGACGTTTCGTCGTGTTTTCGATGGCATTCCATAACGTTCTCAGAGGATAGTGATGGAGCCTAGCTTTGCTAGAATGCTCGAGAACTGTGCAAGAGCTATATAAAGTATGATTGTTGAGTTGTGTGAGGGGACTAACACATGACTTTGAGGACTTCGGATTTATACACATCTGTCTGCCATCGTCAAGTTTATCAACGTTTCAAGATTGACCGTGCTTGTCTATTCTACTGCTGTCATTGTCAACAAAGTTCAGTCAGTATATCTGTGACCCAATATTTTAGATTTGTGACTCAATTGCACTGTACTAGACATCAATATTGTTATTCATTGTGAATTACTCACTGTTTGATCAATATATCATTGAATATTTTAGACTTGTCTGTGTTATATTTTTCTGGTTGAAAGAGGCATTCACAAACCTTTTGTCACTCCAAATTATCAACCGTAACAATAGAATTATCGTTTTATGACATAAGGCTCGTTTTAAGTCTAAATCTGTGATGGTCTAGTTGTTTACTGTCCTTGGTCGACAGGTATTTACATTGTCTGATTATGGTTTTAGTAATATACAACTTTCATAGTCACGATGTGGCTGAAATAATGCCAATGTGACTATAAATTTTAGCTCACTCAATTAGTCACTGTCCAGGTTCGTAAGAAATGTATGCTGAAAACAGTGCCAACTGTAAGATCCCGACTATGAGAAGAGCACATGGTCATGAATCATGAAAACATTATTTGGGTGATGTGTCCATACCAAAGTACAACATTGACACACTGGACACATCCAAGGTCGATACTGGTTAGTGGCAGAGCCGTGGCCAACCGATGGCGGGAGCAGAAGATCGGGCCACATCGCCAAGCGACACTCCAAAGTCCAGTCCCGAATCACCTACATGAACGCCTTGCTTTGTGTAGACATTATTTGAGGTTCAGAAGATATTTTTTATCACTTTATTTCTTTTTTGTAGGTATCCCAACATGTACAACATACATTTTCAACATAGCGTACCTTGTAGATCAAGAAAATTTTATTTTATGACATACATTTCGAAAAGGAATTATGTAAAAAGGTTGTGGCATGAAGACCAGAAGGAGATGAATCTATAATCTGTGTAGATGAGCTGCTTACTGATGTTATAGGAGTTATAGGAGTCTTGTAAAACTAATTTAAAGCCATTTATGTGCGGAGTTTTTTCTTTCCATTTTTTTATTTTTGGGGTTGTTTTTTTTTAGTACATAGCGTCTTCAAATATGATGAGTGTTACACTTGGTTCTAGAGTGATTCCAGTTTTATATTTGATCCATTCCAACAAGTGTTGCCATAAGCTTTTTACATGTTGACAGTCAACTAAAAGGTGTGTAATAGTTTTATTTGTAGCCTTACAATATGTCCATAAAGGAGACTCTTGCAGTTTGTATTTTTTTCAACATTCATTTTGAGGCCGGAGAAGGACGCGTATATATTTAAAGTATGAATAGTGGCATTGAAGATTTTCTCAGTGCCATCAAGTGATGGGTTCATTGTGATTTTTTTGTGATTTTTTTTCATAAAATTTATTCATTTACAATAATTATACAAATTTGGACAGCAGTTTCTGTCACTACTCCTAATATAAAAACGTTATCACAGTGTTCGGGTAGTGGCACTAACATGTTAAAACTAAAGAAAATGAAGAAATACTTTACGAGAGCTTGAAACACAAACAACAACATATTTACAATTGAAGGCTATAACAGCATTATATTACAATTTTGTAATAACACCAACATAATGAATCTATGAAAACTACAAACAACTACATATTAACAACAACATATTTACAACTGAATCACATATTTACATTGATAAAATTAAATGAGTGCTTATGTAATGGACAATAGATTTAATGTTAGAATATGGTTAATGTTTGGGGCATATGGGGTTAATCATGTGGTCATATCATTTGATGTACAATTCATACATTGCATTACTATATTTAAACATTTAATATAATGTGCATATATGTATAAATAGATAAAAGTAAATTAAAACATTTATCACAATAACAATTGCAAGGCACCTTGATTTACTGAGCAGAATATGTTAGTTGAGAGCCAGAAGTTAGCAAACGAAGATCTAGATAGACGAAAGAAGTCGACCCTTATACGCGTTTTTAAGAGTGACAAGAAACGTAAGACAATATCGTCTCCATTTAGCTGCTTGTGTTCGAATTTATTTACATTTCGTACCCACCAAATACAATATTTTGCCAATGATACCAAATACATACAGACAGCAAAATTTGATTGCTTTGGGATTTGCGGACACAGTCCAAATTTAATGATTTCATAGGATTGTATTAGCATCTAGTCACATGTCACGCATCGAGCAGATGTCTAGGAGTAGCTTCGTCTTATAGACGGGTGAGCAAAGTTTGAATATAATGTAAACGTGTAAATATTTCATTTTTCTCTGGAAAATGTAACCAATATGCAAAGTTCTTATTTCACACTCAGTATGGTCATATTTGTCAACCAACTGAAAAGGAAAAATATTTGTTATCAATGTATTTATTTCGTTCAATGTGATGTGCATATCGCTCAATGTGACCATGATTTATATGTGCTTCAGTTGTCTCCCTTTTCTCTTAATCAATTGTTACAAATGAATCTGTGCTAATACCCTTGTGATAAAAAAACAACAAACCAAAACATGTGATATTATATATATATATGAAATGTTTACAGGGTATTCTTCTGCTACCTCTTCCTGTGATGTAAGGAATAAACGGATTCGCACCATACAGCAAGTCGTTCTTTTCTCGACGTTAAAGGGGTTACATAGAATGAAACAAAATATACACAGGATTTTAGGAAAGATCTGCAACTGAGAAAGAGGAAGAGTGAGGATCCGAAATTTCGGGGCCAATTGGCTCTATGCCGGAAGAGTTTCCACCAGGAAGAGGAGAGAGGTTAACGCGGACGTCCATCAGAAGTTTTGGTCTGCTGCCACTTGAGCATTCTGCTCATGCAAAGGTTGCTGACGGGCATCAGTTATGGGTTGAACTGGCTCACGGGGCAAGAGATTTTTAAGCCGCCGGAATTGATCTCGGAGATTCTGCTCCGTCAGGAAAGCATACATGGGCATGGCATTGTCCCAATGCAGCTTAAGCGACTAGCCGTTTATTCGCGGATTTGCAGGCCATCCTGTCGCTCTTGCACACTCTAGTAGTATGGTTTTCATGTGGTTTGACCAAGATATTCTTTATCGGGTGCTGTGCCTTCCCCTGGGGCAAGTCCCATCTCCAGTGTGGTTGGTTTGACTACCGGAGGAATGCTGACTGGGCTGCGGAGGTAAAAGATGGTATTCTCCTTGGCTTTCGGTAACCCAGTATATAAACCAGCTTCGGAGGGTCAGCCCTAACTGGGTGATGTACGTTTGGTTCAGGGAATAAAATTCCCCTATCTAGGCCCACCACGGAGGACGTACATCATCAGGCCCTTATTACTATTACTATTATTATTATTGATAAACCGGTTTACTTCACGTTGTCTCAGCTATCAACTGGCAGAGTAGTCGTATTTTGTTTCCCTCATGATGGTGGTGCGAAGTCTTTTTGAAGACGAATGAAGAAGAAAAAGCACAACTCTAAAACAGATTTGGCATATCTATCTGAACATCATTGAGTGTATATCCTCAATCAGGTAAAAGCTGGGCCTAAAATGGTCACACGTAGAAGTTGATAATATTCTCTAGGCAACATATCACATAACTTCACCTAGACGGGGGGTTGAATGGGCCCGGTTCAATCAATCGGCTGGTCACGCCAAGCCTTTCTATTTGATATTGCCCAAATTTGATTTCTATAAAGGATCCTGATAAGGGCACTATGTTGAAAAGCCATTCTTTTTGCAATATTCCATATGGCGGCGGTCTGTAAATTTGAGTCTGGACCAGACAATCCAGTCATCAACAGCATGAGCATCGATCTGATTGGGAACCGCATGACTATGTCAACCAAGTGAAATAGCCTAGAGTCGTATGCCCAGAAAGTGGTGGCTCATGGGCCAATCTAGGTGGATATAATTATCCTTGGTGCTGCAAGTCGGAGGCCCACTTGTTTTTAGCATTGTCATTGTGATACCCGTGGTGGGTGGGGCGCACAGATGATGAACCATACTACACTAACTATGGCTTACACAACACTCCTTAAAAGAAACAAACGTCAGCTTGACAATGATGATGATGAACCACGACCGTCTATGTCAATCGAATATTGGTCACGATTTCTCGTGATTGAGACTCTTGACAGGTCACCTTTGAAATTAAACCCTTTTGCAGTATCAAAAGGTATACATGGTATCGCAGGTGAGGTAAGAAATATAAAAAGATTATGTAGTTCCCTAAAAAGATAATGTAGCAGGAAAGAGCAATCAACTAACCTGTCGTCAAACAGTGTTTCAGTTTCTCCACACATAACTCTGAACACGAGCAAAGGGATTGTCAGAGATCGAGATCAATTATTTGCTGATATGACTGAACTAAACATCGTATCAGAAATGAAAGCGCAAGGAGTGACTTTCGTTAAAAGATTTACAACCCGAATAAACTCTGAAACAAAACCTACTTATACCTATATCTTCCACGTTTCTTCTCCAAACATTCCAAAATCAGTTAGAGCAGGATATTGCAATATCAGTGTTGATACCTATATTCCAAACCCATTGAAATGTTTCTAGTGTCAAAAGTATGGCCATGGTGTCAATACATGCACAAACTCTGTAAAATGCGTTCATTGCAGTGAGAAAACCCATGTTACTGAGGATTGCAATAACGCCCTTCAAAATGCACCAACTGCTCTGGAACACATTCATCTTTTTCTAAACAATATCCAATTTGGAAGCAACAAATGGAGATTAACAGAATATCAGTTTTGCTGATGCTTACAAACGTGTTGTTCCCACAACAGAATCAAATGCATCTTATGCCTCAATTACGAGAACACCCTCTGTAATCAGCCACAAAGCAACTACTATCACTGTGTCCACTTCATCAACACTGTGCCAAACGGATTCGACATGGGTGGATATACAGCTAACCCTGAAGTATACACACCCAACCAGTCCACTCAGACTGCTGAATCCCTCCCTAAAACACTTGCTCATGTTCAGTTTCAATCTTCTACACAGGAACAATCAGCAGCAGCAGCAGAATCAAAGACCATACCAAAACATCAATATCAAAATACTGTGAAACATCAGTCCAAAATTAAAATCAAAACTGGAAATGATTCGCAAAACTGTCAAAGTGGCACAGCCTCCAAAGGTTCGAATGACAAAATCCAACTTTGTAATAAGTTCAGATCCTTAGAGGACATGGATGCGTCCGAAAACATCCAAATTAGGGCAAACAGCGTGTCGCCTCCAAGGAAAGCAAAGGGTAGATCCCCAATAAACCCTCCGAAGAAATAGTTTCTTCACATATTATTCAGTGGAATTGCAGAGGCCTGAGGACTAATCTTAATGAACTTCACCTATTAGTTCAAGACTTGAAACCTCAGCATTCTGCTTACAAGAAACTTAACTAAAGCAGACAGATACTTTTAACTTCCGTCAGTATAATGAATATCATTAGTTTTCTCAAAAGAGCGAAAGGGCCACTGGAGGATTGTCAATCCTTGTAAGACATGATGTTATTCATAGTCCTGTGACACTACAACTAATCTTCAAGCAGTTGCAGTGCGAATTACTTTGAACATTACACTTACTCTGTGTTCACTGTACATTCCACCTTCATCAACTCTTCAGCAGGCTGATCTGCAAAATTCTCTATAATCAACTACCCACGGCATGCGTACTCATAGGTGATTTAAATGGGCACAACCCACTCTGGGGTGGTGTGACCACGAGCGCAAAAGGTAATATTTTGGAGGATTTCATTTCGAATAATGATTTATAATGATGGTTCCAACACATATTTACACCCTGGCACAGGAAGTATTCAGCTCTTGACATGTCCATTACAGACTGAAACGTGCTAAATGAATTTGAATGGTCAGTCCACGATGACTTCTGTGGAAGTTACCATTTTCCTACAATACTAAAGCCTATAGCCCCATCTGATGTTACTCCATCATCAAGATGGAAGGATAACTGGCCTTTATATGAAACGACGTGTGCTGCCAAACTGTAAACCTGAACTTTTTATTGATGTTCCTGACGCTCTAAAGTGTTTTGTCGATGAACTGAATAATATAGCTGACGAATCCATCCCAAAGTCTTCTGCAATTCCTCACATTCGAAAACCCTGGTTTAATGATACCTGCAAACATGCTAGGAAGGAATGGATATATGCAGAACATTATTTCCGTCGACACCCCTTGGTGCATAATTTGAATAAATTTAAGATTCTAAATGCTAAAGCACGGCGAACATTTAAAAAAAATAAACGCCAATCTTGGCAAAACTTAACTCACGTATGCCGATGTCAAAGGTATGGAATATGATCCATAAAAACAAAGGAAAGGGCTCCAAAGCTAGCATTCACCATCTAAAGGACGGAAACCAGATATTAATTAATAAATCTGATATTGCTAAAAACTTTGGCGAAACACTTTTCCTCATCTAATTATGTGCATAAATTCCAAAAGTACCAAAAAAAGCATGAAAGGAAAAATTTAAATTTACATTCAGATAATGGGGAAGATTACAATGAAATCTGTTCTATTCTTGAGCTCCATACTGCTCTTGAACAAGCACACGATACTACCACAGGAGGTGATAATATACCTTTTCAACTCTTGAAGCATTTACCAGAATCCTGTTTAGGGACACACTTACATATTTTGGATGGTATTTGGACCTCTGGTACATCCCCTTCTTCATGGCGTGATGCAATAATTGTCCCTATTCCTAAACCTGGACGTGTTCATACCGATCCTTCAAATTATAGACCCATTTCACTTACTAGCTGCGTTTGCAAAACCATGGAAGGCATGATCAATAACCGTCTCGTTTGGTATTTGGAAACTAACAATCTTCTCACTGATATCCAATGTGGTTTCCGTAAAAACCGTAGTACCATTGATCATTTGGTACGTTTGGAATCCTTTGCCAAAACTGCCATAATAAATAAACAACATGCAGTGTCGATTTTTTTCTATCTGGAAAAAGCATATTACACTACGTGGAAAAATGGTATTTTAAGAGATCTCCACGATTTGGGATCGTGGGACCGTTAACCTCTTTTTATATACTCAGTTTTTAAATGACAGACAATTTCAACCCTGTCTGATTATTACAAACAATATCAGGGTCTCCCACAAGGTAGTATTTTGCAATTTGTAGTTCTTATTTAATATAAAGATTAATAGTTTGTCAAAATTTTAAATGATTCAATTGATGGATCGTTATTTGTGGATGATTTTAACATTTCCTGTAGTGGTAAAAACATGCATACTATCGAAAGGCAATTGTAATTGTGATTGCATAAAATTCATAAATGGTGTCTCGAAAACGGTTTTAAATTTTCAAAATCAAAAACAAATTGTATCCACTTTTGATGAAAATATAAACCTCACAAAGACCCGGAATTAATTTTAGATTGTACTCCTATTAAGATTGTAAAAGAGGCCAAGTTCCTGGGTCTAATGTTTTATTAACATTTTAACTTTTGGCCACATATAAAATATTTGAAAAATAAATGTCTGAAGGCTCTCGATATATTGAAAGTTGTTTCCAACACTAAGTGGGGAGGGGATAAGAAAACCCTCCTCAAACTGTATCGAGCACTTATACGATCCAAACTGGATTATGGCTCCATCGTCTATGTTGGAGCCTGCAAAAGTAACCGTAAGCTGTTAGATACTATCCTCCATCAAGGCCCGAGACTATGTCTCGGATCTTTCCGAACTTCTCCTATTGATAGTCTCTGTGTCGAGGCCGATGAGCCTTCTCTTAACCAACGGCGTATAAAATTATCCTTACAGTGTATTACAAAACTATATTCTAACGAGTCTAACCCTGCATTTAACTGTGTCTTTAATCCTCTTTATGAGGATCTGTACAGCAAGATGTTTTCGCTTATTCCGCCACTAGGAATAAGAATTAAACCTTTCCTTTCGGATGCTGGCACTGAGCTACAAAATATCGCTCCTTCCCGCCTTCTCTCTTCCCTTAAAACGTAATTATGATACATACAAATCTTTATTTACAGATGGGTCCAAGGATGGTGGCGCAGTGGCCTGTGTTACTGTCGTTGGATCCAGAACAATATCTTCTTGATTACCGGACAATTGCTCTGTTTTTACAGCAGAAGCAAATGCAATACTAACAGTTCTTAAATCATTCGTGACCAACTTGTGTTATTCCGGGACAAGCCGAATAGCGACTCGTGCCCCTCTGGAAGGATTTCATATTGGCGCATGAACATCAGAACTAGTTTAAACAAGAACGATAACTCTAACCCTGTTTGATTCCAATGGTACTTAATACCACCGAAGCACTCGTACATTGTATTGCTATTTTTGATTTTGCTTATTTAATTTAAAGAACTAAACCTCTTTGATACAACTAAAAGAAGGAGAAAAACATATTTGTTAAAGACATATTATAATGTAATTATTACCAGCTGTTCAGCTTATATTTCCAATTATGTTAAATTTCTTAATAGGGTTTAATCATCACAAATGGGAATTTGTCTTATTGAATATGCAAATAAAATAATATTTTTCAGCTACATTAAATCCCAAAGCAGATACTGAAAAATGACTTTAAAATATTTCTCAAACTGAACATTCGTGTAACCTCGCTGTCACACCCCTGGTGGAATTTTATATAAATTTGCTGAAAAAAATATGAATGACCAAAAAATAGTCAGACTAAAATATCCCCAGAGCTCATAAGCCCAATGTTAATGATTAAGGTTGATTAGTTACATACAAATACGATATTATTGTTTTGAAACTCGTAGCGATTATAATTACATTTTCTAAAATTGGTCGCACGTACAATCTCGATAACAAGCCCGCAAGGTCGTCAGAAATACACTGAGTTGGACCCATGAGAGCAGTTATGTCAACAAACGCACGTTCGTGTTTTTGAATCTCTCACCGTCAATCGCATGATTCTTATTAAAAACTTCATAAAGGCAGCAAAATCATTTTAGCTACGTTCTTTGTACTTTCAATATGACGATATATATTTTTCATGATATTTTAAACAATGACATTATGCCATAAACGATTTAAGTACTTGGGTTTATTTTTATCAAAGCACCGCGCTCATTATGCGCGTTCTGATTGGTTTGTCGTATTTTCGCACATAACAAGTATCGAGTGGGGGACGAGTCTTTTTGGAGGTTACGGAAAGGGGCGAGTGGTGACGAATGTTCTTAAATGTCAATATCGCATTGGCCATACGTGTTATACTCACAAATTCCTGTCAAAAGGTGAAGATCCTTCGTTTTGTCCTGCTTGACTGCGTTGAATTCTCCATCATAAAGAATAGATATTTCAATGTAAAAACAGTTAGGGATCTTTTTACAACTGTTAAGTTTCATTTAATTATTGGTTTAAAGATTGGAAGTTTAGATAAGTAGCTTAGATTGTTAGTGGCTGTACCCTCAAAGGGGGTTAAAATTATTGTCCTCCTGAGAGGGTCCGTAAGTCCCAAAACTTTCAAAGTAAAACATAAATTTGCCACATTTTAAACGTAGTATTCTTGTTATTTTAACTGTTGGCTAAATTTTCCTACAATCGCCAGCGGCTGAAGGGATGGTGTAAATCCAGCTAGGATCCATGCAGGTAGCAAAAGTAACGTAAGTCCCCATGGTTCCTAGTATGGTGATCTACCTTCAGTTGTTGGCGATCTATAGTCCGTGTTTTATACTGTATTGTCTTCTTTAATTTTTTAATGTTTTAGTTTTGCTCGCTAGTTTTATATTCATACCTGTGATTCTCTAGTATTTTTACTGTCCATCGTCGACAAGTTTTAATCTTCCAAATGTTTTTACTTTTTATTGTATAAATTGTTTTCGTCACGATATGGCTGCGATATTGCCGATGTGACGTTACATATTAACTCACTCACTCACTCACTCATGCTGTTGATCACTGGATTGTCTGGTCCAGACTCGATTACTTACAGACCACCACCTAATAGCTGGAATATTGGCGAGTACGCCCTTAAAAAACAAACCAACCACCTACAATCTGGATGACTCTTTCTCAGTAAATTTCATTTTCAGTTTACCGGATTGATCTCGAGCTTTGTTTTTTCGTCAGTGACAATTGTGAAGGGGTAAATTATCAAGTCTACCGACGTCAACAACTGATCAGTTGTCATTCCATGTTTCTTGGATTGCTGTTTAACTCAGGAGTATTCTAGTCATATGATCGTAATTGTTGGGTCCAGGTAAACCAGGGAGCGATATAATGAGCAACTCTCCACGGGAAACAATGACAGGCTACCAACCAGGTCATCGACCCCAACGATTCATTAGATGACTTTTAGGTTGCTAGGGATCGGTCAAGTTTCGCTGACTAGCTTTATGCACATGCTCATTTTCGAGTGAGAAGGATGCTCATGATGTCAATCACTTGGTTGTCTGGCTGACCACCCATTATATACAGACCACTGTCATGTAGGTGGAATATTGGTAGCAAAACCTTGGGATCTGATACTGCTAGCACTGAGTTTCAAGGGGGTTGAGTTTCTGTCACCTCCATTATACCCCCGCCTGTGTGGCGCTGGAACGTTAATAGTCATTTGACTTATTCCACTGTGTGAACAGAGGCAATTTTAAACAAAGTCACCCGTCACGTGCCTAAGTTGAGACCATGTATGCTTCGTTGCAGTGCGGGACTGAAGTCCTAGATACTCTCATCAGTCAAGCTGCCAAACACGGTCACCCATCCAAGATCTCTCCGTGACCAACTTTGCTTAACTTCAACTGATTTGTGACCTGGGCTCAAATCATAACATATAAAGCTACGGGGCTCAGAAATCCACATGAATATTTATATTCTGTAGTCAATGAGTGAGTTTAGTTTTGTGTCGCTTTTAGCAATTTTCCAGCCACATCCGTTTGACACCGGAAATGGGCTTCACACATTGTACCCATGTTAGGAATCGAATCCGGGTACTCAGCGTTTACCACTGGGCTATCCCACCGCCCCATGTGTTATGGAATACACGTTGCAAAGTTTGACACCATGAGCATCGATCTATGCAGCTGTAATGCTATTCAGAGCCTGACCAGATCCATCCCGTTAATCGCTTCTTACGACTGAGAACGAGGCTCCCAGCATGCAGGTTGGGTGTGAGTTGGGTGTGATGATCGTTGAAGCTTTAGATATTTCTACCGGCTCAGATGAATTAAACGCTTTGAAACTGAATAACTTAGTTTGGAAACACGCTCTTTAATATTGAAGATCCGGGTTAGAATTGGTCTTCAGCAAACAATGCTTGTCGTAAGAGGCGACTGACAGGATCGGGTGGTCAGACTCGCTGACTTGGCTGACACATGTCATTATATCCTAACTCCGTACATCAATGGCATGCTGTTGATCACTGGATAAGACTCGATTATTTACAGACTGTCGTTATACAGCTGGAATATTTACGGTGTTCGGCGTTAAACAACAAACAAGGCAACCTACACGTACGTTTCTCGTGAGGTATAGCAATATTTCTGTGTATTTAGTATTTGATCAAAACATAAAGGGTCTTTCTGTACATTTCAGTTGGTGACTGTTAAAGCGTTTGGCGACATATTGTAGCTATTTTCATAATCCAGACTCGCCAATGTCTCATTAGTAAACCCAGACATTTGGGAAGTAAAGTAAGATGATGGGTTTCCGTGTAATTGCTATCAAATACAATTTACAGTGAATCCAATGTTGGTATTTATCAGCAGTTTCCTCATGCAAACAAAACAAAGGACTTGGGATTAAGCAGTGAGTGGCCAGATTAACACGTACAGAGATTATTCAGTCTCCGAAATTGAAAAGAAGTGATGCTACAGCTGCCTTTAATGATTGTCATTTATCATCCAAAACTGTGTTCCACAGGAGATATCGCTTGTGTGAGATCAGACGATAGCTCCTAGGAGATATCGTTTGACAGTAGATTTTGCACAATGCCCTGACAATGCTATGACGTCATGAACTTGATGACGTCACGCTGCTATGAGATCGCTGCACTGCAAATCTAATGGCAGTACTGTGTTCAGAGATGTACATTTTTTATTGAAAACTAATGAAGAGTGATATTTGATGATAAATAGAATCTCACCCTCGTGTCTTCTGATATGAAATATATCAACACTTGTTGATAAAAGGAAAAATATCCTCGGCAAGCCTCGGATATTTGTTACTTTATCAACGCGTGGTGATATGTTTGATATCAAAAGACACTCGGGTGAGATTCTCTATATAACGTGTATAGCTTATGAAAACACAGATGTTTAGATGGAATATTGAGATTTATTAACTCAAAATAGAATTACAAATTCATTTATGTCTAACTACGTGGGACTTTTGTCACAAAACGGATACCACAGATACAGTAAAATTAATTTGTTATAATGAAATCATGTAAGATGTGAGTTTTCTGAGACGGAATTGTTCTTCAATTGTTCCACTGACTTATCACTAAATTATAGATAAAATCTGCGGCCTCAAATCTCTTTTGGAATCAGAGATTTGTATTTTCCTCAATCATGTTAGAATGTCAGTTACATAATTTAGGGAATTAGACACATGCATACACCATCAGTCGTCACCACACGAATTGACTGGAGAGTATATGCCACAGTGTTATAGGTCACATCAACTGCACCAACAATAGGAGATTTGTAGCTACTGTAGTAGATGGTGCCTCTATACAGTCCCAGGTTCCAGGGGACGGCGTTCAGTATGGTCACCTCTGTACTCAAATTTTTTTGACACAGTCATCTTCATCAGTTTCTTCGCGTCACTATAATACAACACACCTGCTGTCTGATCCAGGCTTACAGCATACACTTGGCTTCCTGTGGCTAATGTTGTCAGGCCTTGACCATCATATGTCACAGTGAACAGTTTTTCGTTATCACATCCATATATCCTCCTTCTCCTTGTGTCAAGAGATATTTGCTTTGGATAGCCCCCATGCCTTGACAAGTCAATGATGGCAGTGAAGTCTTTCCCCTGTGTAGACATGCGGCTGATTGAGAGTCTTGGTTCATAGGTGGACATGAACACGATGTCCCGATCTTCATCCACTGCCATGCCATGTGTCCATACACGTTCTCTTAATACCGTCACGTGACGTGTATCCAGGGTAGATGACATTATCTTATCAGGACTGCGTAATCCTATCAGAAGTTTGTTTGTCTTTGCTATATAGGCAAGGGAGGTCACCTGCTTCATGGTGTGATACTGATAGACGCTCAAGGAGTTACTGTGAATATTGAGTTGACGGAACTGAAGTGGGGAACTTGATCGGACTGGGGTTATCAAAATCCTACTTTTCTCCTCCTCTGGCCTGGGTGTCGTTGTTGACACAGATGTCGTGGAGGTTGATGTTACATTTAGAGGAGAGGGGGTAGGAGCAGGCAGATTTGTCATCAACTTTGACATTTGTGATTGACATGTGTCCTTCAATGCCATGCATCGGATGATGTTAGCTTTGAGATGGGCAGTGGTAGCATCACACTTCCGCAGGTCTATTTCCAGTCTATTCTTATCTCTGACACAGATATCACTGGTGTTTTCTCGATTCCACACATATCCCTTCTTCAGAATAGATTCTTGAAATACGTTTGTCTCGTCCTGGAAGTCTCTGAGCGATCTTGAAACATGATGCCACTGTCTCTTCATCTGGTGATAGCCCTGTCTCAGATGCCGCAATTCAGACACAACCTGACCTTTCACCATGTCTTGAAGAGAATCTTCTTGTAGAATCTCTGCCATGGCTTTTCTCACTTCATCCCGTATGTTTTCCCGTAACTCAGCTCTCAGGGATGTCTTTGCGACATCAATAACATTTACTATTCTTTTCTCCATGCGGATCATATCGACCTTGTGATCAAGCATTTCCTCCTGAAACTTGTCCAGTGTTTGTATGATAGACACAATGCTGTCCTGGCCATTACTAGAACAGATCAGGGAGGTACATATCAGCAACCACGGAAGATACTTAAAATCAGCCATCGTTAAATCAGAATGTGTACAGAATCCTTTGGGGTGTGTTGGTCCGTTAGAGAGATGTGAACGTGTACCTCTTGGTATGGTTCGATGTTTACTGCTACTGGCTGGCTGATGTGAGGTCAAATATACATCTAGGGTGTTATCACTACGTAATCAGCGTTGCAGGCCACCTGTGGGCACCACCTAGCTATGTGTAAAGAACACTCGGTTATCACGGTTTGCTTGATTTAACAAACAGCCGCTAAGTTTATCTTTGTCATTGATAATATATGTCGCAGTTTCAACGCGGGCTAGTTCAGGTACATAGACGCTCAGCTAAACCGACGCACACAAACATACACACGGAAATACATGTGCACACAGATACACACAGGCGCACAGAAAGACACGGAGACTCACAGTATCGTGCACACAACAGACACATACACAGATACACACAGGCGCACAGAAAGACACGGAGACTCACATTATCGTGCACACAACAGACACATACACAGATACACACAGGCGCACAGAAAGACACGGAGACTCGCAGTATCGTGCACACAACAGACACATACACAGATACACACAGGCGCACAGAAGGACACGGGGACTCACATGGTCGTGTACACAACAGACACATACACAGATACAAACAGGCGCCCAGAAAGGCACGGGGACTAGAAGTATCGTGCACACAACAGACACATTCACAGATACACGTTTCGTGTATAATGTGTACTTCCGAATGCCTACCAACACTGAGACAGAAGTACTATCCCGCTTATGTCACCGAAAAACGATTTGGAAGTTATTGTCAGTTGAATCAGAATCTTCTGACTGTTTTCTTAAACATTGACGTTATCTAGAACATATAACAGTCGTCTTCCGTTTTCTCATTCTTCACTTTGCCGGAATAAAGAATACTTCATTGACAGAAGAGGGAATTTTGTACAACAATTTAACAACCTAAGATAAGTAAGGACCCAGTAAATTCACGTCCCCAGCGGTATATGCTTTCAGTGGGAGCTGACTGATAACATGTGCATGCTGGTGTCTGTGATCTACACAAGGAGCTAAGTTCACTGTCAAAGTTATTACTGTAATTGAGATATTATTCTTCACACAGTCAGAATGGAGTATATTTATGCTCCAATAGATACATTAAACTAATCTTTTTTGTTATTTACGCTCAACTGTTTGCTAACATGAGCGCTTCAAGATTCACCGTTAAACTGGCCTCGTTTATTTTGAACTTTCAACAGCTGTCAGCAATCTTCAATCAGCACATCTGTTTACTAGAAATATCAAGATATTGATGCCTCAATATTTTAGATTTGTCACTCAATTGTATTGTATTGGAAATATGTACTGTCATTCATTGTAACTTTGTTTATTGTTTATTCAATATATTATTGAATATCATAAATTTATCTGTGTTCTAATTTGCTGGTTAAAAGGGGACTCACAAGACTTTTGCCACGGTAACCCCTTATATACATATTATACAGTTCTCGAGAGTTCTAGCAGTTGCCCCATTACGACCAGTTAGACCACACTACAGCCTTATAGAAATCACTGAATCCCACAGTCTTCTGCCGGAAGAAACAACAACAACAACAAAGAGGCGGTAACTCTAACTAATTATACAGTTCTCGAGAGGCGGTAACTCTAACTCCTTAGCTTACTCTATTAACAGGTGAAGTTACATAGACCAAGTTCAAAGTGTGAATTCAAATTCCCGCACAGCGCTTTAAGTTTTTGTAACCCATAAAAACTAAAAGTTAATTAATGTGACATAATTAACAAAAACACATCCTCATAACAAACGATGTGAACGATAATCTCCCGTACTGGCAAAAACAATGCTGGTGTAGAAGTAAGTCGTCTTGTCGACCCAGTGTCATTGTGATAACACTTCGACACCAGATGACACACATTCTGCGGGACAGCAGTGTATCAGGTCATCGCCAAAATCCTACATCACAGACACTGCAACATGTAGCACGTACGTTGTATACGCCGAAGGGGTCATCATTCGTTTTAAAGTTGGGTACGGCAGGAGTATAAGATCGTGGGTTCGAATCCCGGTTTGCATCGATCATGTTTCTACGTTTGTTGTCACCATCCCATATTGTTTCTATGTTGTGACGTTAAACGCAACACACTCACTCGCGATATTTGTGAGATTTGCTATTGTTTCTATGTTGCGACGTTAAACTCAACACACTCACTCGCTATATTTGTGAGATTTGCTATTGTTTCTATGTTGTGACGTTAAACTCAACACACTCACTCGCCATATTTGTGAGATTTGCTATTGTTTCTATGTTGCGACGTTAAACTCAACACACTCACTCGCTATATTTGTGAGATTTGCTATTGTTTCTATGTTGCGACGTTAAACTCAACACACTCACTCGCTATATTTGTGAGATTTGCTATGGTTTCTATGTTGCGACGTTAAACTCAACACACTCACTCGCTATATTTGTGAGATTTGCTATTGTTTCTATGTTGTGACGTTAAACTCAACACACTCACTCGCTATATTTGTGAGATTGGCTATTGTTTCTATGTTGTGACGTTAAACTCAACACACTCACTCGCTATATTTGTGAGATTTGCTATTGTTTCTATGTTGTGACGAAAAGAGAAGCAAGAAACACCATTTCTATCATGAGATGAAATCTGTACTGAAAGAGTTTCTACTACCGAGGGCAATATAAGCATCTGTTTACAAATTCAATCAAAATGTCATAAGGGTGTTAAGGGCAATGCCCCTCTGTGTATTTGAAGGGAATATGAACAGTGAGCGGTACACAGATATTCTCGAGGGACATGTACTTCCATCTGCTCACGTGTTCTATGAACATTTTTGGATTTTCCAGCAGGACAACGGCCCAAAACATCGTTCAAAGCATTCACAGGCCTGGTTTCGGACCCAATATATGACATTATTAGATTGGCCAAGCTATAGCCCTGACCTAAATCCAATAGAAAATGTTTGTGGACTTATGAAGGAAAGTGTCAATAGAGCGAAGAGCTAATGTTACAAGCTCATTTAAGATATCACCGGGAATTCATTCTCATTGAGAAACACAGCATAATATTAATTCATCTAGCAGTCCTTTAATGAAGTTGTGTTCTGTTTGTAGCGTAAAAAAACCTAGATATTTTACTTTGAGTGTGTGGAAGCTTTCGACCATGCTTGCTTTGTTTACAGGACATGTACGCAGGAAACAGCTATTTGATTGGTCGCTATGTATATATTGGCCAACCAGTGAAGGGTTAACAAACCATGACTGGTATTCTATCTGCATTGCGCATCTTAATTGCGTTTAGAATTATTCAAGAATATTTTAATCGCGAATATTTGGAGATGGAAAACTTTGTTTCGATTGGCTTGAATTGATACGATACCAACATAAGTTTGATGTATTGGGTAAATACGCATTTTTATTTTGACATAGCGAAAACGTAAATATTTAGTGTTTTTTCATACGCTGACATTTATATTTCTTGCGTATTATACGCAAATACACAGCTTATCTGGAGCTCTGGACTGGTGTTACCTTTCATAAACATATGCACATGCTATCAGAAGGACAAGCATTTTAACTTTGTCGACTGCCTGTTTCCAGATTTTAGAACAGTTAGAATGCCATCTCTTGCTACTGTTTCTTTTAAAAGCGCCGGATTTGTTTCCAGTCATTTAATAAAACAATCCTCACTAAACATGTCAGTGTTCATGACATTAAGTATACGATTGATAACACACCAGCATGAATCTGTATTTAGCATGTTGTTTTAATAAGGAAACACAATTTGTGTCTCTTTTGAAATACATTGTGCTTAATCATACGATTTATATCTATTATAGCACCGAATGTGTATGTCATTCTTTAGATTCTACAAAACTGGCAATATACTGAAACTGCCATATACCATTCCAAGCTATACGTGTGGTGTTGGTAAAAATGCTGGTACAACAGATATGTTCCGCATGTAAATAGAGATTATTACACGAGCAAGTGTGTCATACTACGAAAGGAGTGTGAAATTTTGCATTGCCCGAACGAGACCGAGGGCAATACACAATTTTGCACGAGTTTCGTATAGGTCGTGTGGCACACTTGCAAGTGTAATAATTTCTTTATTATCCATGTTATTCATGTACAGTTGTGCAGTAAAACACGGTAAGCAAGTGAGACAGCCCTGTTTAACGATGGTATACGGAAACAGTGGTTGCTAGACAAAAGTGATATGTGCACATGTGCACATGTGATATATAGGACACTGGTTATGTTTCACCACAGGGATAATACAGATGGATTATAATCTCGACCGTCAAGTGTTTCTTTATGTGCCAATTATGCTAGAACAGTGTTTACCAAAGAGTCATTAACATGGAACTACTTATAACATAAATCTATGACAGGCAAATGCAAAACGCATGAGCCTCTAGATATATTGCTGGTATCGCCAGCCACGATATTCCCTGGTTAATATTTGAATATGTAAATAGTGTCTGCAGTTAAAAGCATTTGATATTTATCGATTTATCTGTATTAGGCACCACTGGGATTCGGGTGCTATGTATGTAATGTGTACACCTACCGTTAAATTTAAAACCAGTGTGTCATGTTTCCTGATCCAATAATTACAACGCCAGTTACGACGGAATACCAACTGCTTCCCATTATATGCTACGGAAGATACTCAAAACACTCGAATATATGTGGACTTTGTCTTCATGGCTGCTTCAATACTTCAAATAGATTCCGATGAAAACGATTCCTCTATTTGTTTCTGAAATCGACAACATAGTAAGTAGATCATGCTGACCTTCAATAAGTGTTTTTTCTTTGTCTTGATTAAAACACAACCAACGAAAAGACATGTCAAGTACTCTACACACGCGCCAACTCGCCAGGATTGTAAAATGTTTGCTGACTTCTATCTCCGTTCCATCTTTGTTCTTACGGGTGCATATTTATCCACCAATTTATGCACAGGAAGCACATCGACTAAAGGACAACACCAGTAAGTCAACACTTGGAAGTTGGTTTATACGAGATATTCAAAATGTTTTAATTATTTCTGCAATGACTGAGATATCATGGAAACACATAAACAACGTTACAATTACATGCATTTGGGATGAAGACGGAAGTCTCTTATAGTCCTACTGCACATCTAACTAAGATGAGTGAAACAATGTCGCTTACTACGGTGAAGTAAAATAAAATATCAAGATATTTAGATCGAGTTACATATTCAACGGATTATACTTGACTTCAGTAACTGACATTTTTGCATTGTTTTAAAAAAACCCCACACACAAAACGCCCAGCACGGTGAAGCATTGAACGCCCACGACAGCTCGTGAAGAATGTACAAGGCCTACTTTTTTGCCGGTGGCCTTTGTGTTTATGGCTGTGTCGATACTTCAAATTCCGTTCCGTTCAAAACAGTTCCTCCATTAATGAAGTTTGAAATTTGCTTTTGATATCGGCAAACGTGCAAACCTTCCATTATGGAGTTTAGTTACGAAGGAACACCACACAAAACACCACGATAAAGTATTGAACTACTCACTGGCCTGCCAGAAACGTACAATGTTTGCTGATCTTTATCTCGGTTCTAGTAGTTTTACTCATGAGTGTATATTTACCCAGCGATTCATACACAGGAAACACAACCACTAAATGACAACAACGTCTCATCAACCAAACTATTCGTTTATTTCCTGCAGTACTTCGGTTGATCTGAACATTTCTGTTGAATATTGTATAAACGTCCAGAGTCATGGACGTTGTACGCATGTATCTGTATGTAACTGGTCATTTGCTCATTATGGGTTGCTCCTGCACTCGTTTCGAAAACTTGACAGGTTTGTAGAAACTCTATTATATTATAATTGTTTCTCTTTGATATTGTCAAAGTATAATATTAAGTGTAGTTGTAGCATAAATTGCATAATATAATGCTGCATTCATTTGCTGAAATGTGTCCATTGTGCGAAACGTCTTTAGAGCAGACACCTGACGCGCATCTATTTACACATAATTAAGGCGAGCTCCATTAAATTGCCGCCTGTTAGATGAAATCTTATATACATACCATCATCCTTTCTGTGGAGAAAATATTTTATACGTATCTATATTATTATAAGGCTTATTAATATGTTTTTAAGTGTACATATGATGGTTCCTAATGTTGGCTCCTCTAATTGTATGAATATGAACATGAATAACCTGTATTTAATACATTAATACATCCGCATCCGCGATAACATTCCACGAGTAGTTCAGGAGGTACAGTGGCTATACAAACTGAACACATAATGCGAGATCCTTTTTCAAGGTACCAATGTACAAGATATTCCATTCCATTATATATTTACAGTGCCTCCCGGACTAATATTTGGTAAAAATGAAATTCAACACCTATTAAACATGATGTCTCTCAGTCCGGGCTCTTCCTTGATTTTTGTTGGTGATACATCTATCAGGAAGTGAATCTGTCACTGGTCCTTACAATTGCAGTCCTAACTAAACAAAGCATCATGTATTTTTTATCCTAGATTACATCACTTTGCGCCCATCGTGAAAGGCAAATTCGATCATCGTACATGTTAATATTATTCCTATTATGATCTCGCATATCCATCTTCCAACAGGGAGAGATACACATGACAGTATTGAGGACTGGACTACACAGCATGGTGTGACTGTCATGTTCTTCCAAATGCCAACCTTTGAACAGAGTCTTGCTGGTCTAATGGAGCACATTCTCCAGAAGAACCGAATCAACAATTATCGCAAATTGTTAAACTTTGTCGTCTTCTGTGTCGACTTTAACAACTGCTTGCCATGCATCACAGACACCGTAAGTTTAACGAAGTACATGTACGTTAACAAAATCATTCAGATATTTAATCAACCTGTTTCATAAGGTGTTAAAATGTATGCACGATCACTCGTCCAAAAATTAGACTTCCCAAATTGACAACAGTTTTAGGCATTTCATTGTATCAAAAGGCACATTCATTAACGCGCCCATGCCAAAACAACTGACGGAACGAAACGTACACATGCATATTTGTTTATATAAGTATTTGAGTACACATGTAGTTCTAATATATATGTTATCTCCTATGAATACCGTTTCGTTTTGTGGCCAGTAAACATTCATGATTTGTTCTTTCTGTCCCCGTCCTCCAGAAAAGACAAGGAATTCGGACAAAGAACGCTGCTACGTCATTTTTCGAAATGGCTTTTCTTCACTGTGAGGCACCCATGAAGAGCCACCTCCTCGTGGTGGGTGCTGGGTAACGCCAAGAGCTCTTCGCCCCCCCCCCCGTTGTGGACCCGGGGGGATATTTGGTCCACCAACCTGTTTGCCGTGGGTTGCGCCCCTGTGTCGGTGGAGGACGGGATTCTGGTGGTTGAGGGCACTGGGTCCAGGAACAGTGTTCCTTTGCTACGCAAGACATTAGTTTTGCAGAAGCCAAAAAACTAGTACAAACATCTGAACTACCTGAAACTTATGCTTCCAAATCTAGACCTCCTTCTGATACAGTCAATGTAACTACAACATCTGCAAGCTGTCAAACCAATTTGACATGGCTTAAAACTGATTCCCCTCAGACTCTCTCACCTGAAATACCAACTCAAACTGCAGAAGTTCTTCCGGAGTCAACCCGTGTTCAGGATGCATCTTTATGTAAGTCAACTCAATCTCAATCCATATCTGATTCTCAAACACATGTCAAAGAAATCGCACATCCCAAAGTGAAATCAAGAAGTGAATCTTCACAAAAATGTGAAAGTGGCAGAGCCCCAAAAGGATCTACAAACAAAATCCAGCTTTTCAATAAATTTGGATCGTTGGAGGACATGGATGTGTCCGAAAACATCCCCAATAGGACACATAGCGTGTCGCCCTCTAGAAAGGCAAGGGTTAGATCCCCAATATACCCCGGAAGAAATAGTTTCTTCGAACATTATTCAGTGGAATTGTAGAGGCCTTAAAACTAATCTACATGAACTACATCTATTGGACCGGGAGTTTCAACCGTCAGCGATCTGCTTACAAGAAACATATTTGAAGCAGACAGATTCTTTATATTTTCGTCAGTTCAACACATATCATTATTATTCTCCTACAGGTGATAGGGCCACTTGAGGATCATCCATTCTCGTAAGACATGGTGTTATCCACAGCCCCGTGACACTCAAAACAAATCTCCAAGCAGTTGCAGTGCGAATTACCTTGAACGTTGCACTTACTCTGTGTTCATTGTACATTCCGCCATCATCGACTCTTATGCAGGCTGATCTTCAAACACTTAATGATGATCTTCCCAAACCATGTGTACTCATGGGTGATTTGAATGGCCACAACCCACTCTGGGGGAGTGCAACCGCAAACACTAAAGGTAAAATTCTGGAGGAATTTATTTCAAATAATAATTTATGTATATATAATGATGGTACAGATACATATTTACATCCTGGTACAGGAGCATATTCAGCCCTTGATTTGTCAATAATTGACTCCAACTTACTAAATGAATTTGAATGGTCAGTCCACGATGACCTTTGTGGAAGTGATCATTTTCCTACTATCCTGAAACGTGTAACCCCATCTGATGCTCCTCCATCCTCAAGATGGAATTTAAAAAAAGCTAACTGGCCTTTATATGAAACGTTGTGTGCTGACAAACTTAAACCTGAATGTTTTATTGATGTTCCTGATGCTATCACATGTTTTTCTGATGAACTGACTACCATAGCTGAGGAGTGTATTCCAAAGTCCTCTGCAATTCCACACATTCGAAAACCATGGTTCAATGATGAGTGCAAACAAGCTCGGAAGGCACGGAAAAAAGCAGAACATTATTTCCGTCGCCACCCTATGGTGCATAATTTGAATAAATTAAAAATTTAAAATGCTAAAGCGCGGCGTGTCTTTAAACAGAATAAACGCCAATCTTGGCAAAATTATGTATCAAAAATAAATTCTCGAACGCCCATGTCCAAAGTATGGAACATGGTCCAGAACATTAAAGGTAAAGGTACTAAATCTAGTGTCCATCATCTTAAAAATGGAGATCAACTACTTACCAATAAATCAGATATTGCGAATAAACTTGGTGAAACTCTCGCTAAACACTCTTCCTCTTCTAATTATGTGCCCAAATTTCAACAATATCAAAAACAACAAGAAAAGAAAACTATTAACTTCAATTCAGATAATGGGGAAGATTATAATGAAACATTTTCTATTTATGAACTCCATACTGCTCTTGAGCAAGCTCATGATACTGCTACAGGTGCTGATAACATACATTATCAACTCCTGAAGCACTTACCAGAACCCTGCCTAGAAACTCTTTTAAATATTTTTGATGAAATTTGGACATCAGGTAAATTTCCTCCCTCATGGCGTGACGCTATAGTAGTACCAATACCTAAACCTGGACGCGATCATACAGATCCGTCCAATTATCGATCTATTTCACTAACTAGCTGTGTTTGCAAAACCATGGAACGAATGATCAATAATCGACTTGTTTGGTACTTGGAAACAAAGAACCTCATAACAGATATACAATGTGGTTTCCGTAAAAACAGAAGTACTGTCGATCACTTAGTGCGTTTGGAATCGTTTGGTAAAAACGCTCTAATTAATAAACAACACGCTGTGTCTATCTTTTTTGATCTTGAGAAGGCATATGACACAACGTGGAAATATGGCATTTTAAGAGATTTACATGATTTTGGATTACGAGGCCGTTTGCCTCTATTTATATCCAACTTTTTAAATGATAGACAATTTCAAGTCCGCGTGGGTTCAACCCTGTCTGATCATTATAATCAGGATCAGGGTGTCCCACAAGGCAGTATTTTGTCTGTCACCCTGTTTAGTATTACGATCAACAGTTTATCCAAGGTTTAAACTGATTCAATCGATGGAACATTATTTGTGGATGATTTTAATATTTCTTGTCGTGGGAAAAATATGCATACTATTGAACGGCAACTGCAGTTGTGTTTAAACAAAATACATAAATGGTGTCTTGAAAACGGATTTAAATTCTCTAAATCCGAAACTAATTGTATTCATTTCTGCCGTAAATACAAACCTCATAAAGACCCAGAACTATCTTTAAATGGCACTCCCATCAAAGTTGTTAAGGAGGCCAAGTTCTTGGGTCTAATTTTTGACTCTCATTTAACATTTCTGCCCCATATTAAATCCCTAAAAACTAAATGCCTGAAGTCGTTTCAAATTCTAAGTGGGGAGGGGATCAAGCTACCCTCTTACGTTTGTATCGATCATTGGTACGTTCCAAACTTGATTATGGCTCCATCATATATGGTGGAGCCTGCAAAAGCAACCTACAACTTTTAGATTCTGTCCACCACCAAGGCCTGAGACTTTGTCTTGGGTCCTTTCGAACTTCTCCTGTTGACAGTCTCTACGTCGAGGCAGATGAGCCATCTCTTGCACAACGCCGTATAAATTATCTTTACAATATATTACTAAACTATTTTCTAATGAGTCTAACCCTGCATATAACTGTGTCTTTTCATCCCCTCTATGAGGATTTATACAACAAAAAACCTTCTCTTGTTCCGCCTCTTGGGCACAGAATTAAGCCATTCCTGTTTGCTGCCGGAATTGAGCTGGAAAATATAGCTCCTTCCCGTGTTCTTTCTTCTCCTCCTTGGCAACTGGTTAGGCCTGAAGTTGACCTAACTCTGACAAAGTTTAAGAAATCTGAAACTAATGAATTACAATATAAACAAGAATATAATCAACTAAAAACTAAATATAATAAACACAAATCCTTATTTACAGATGGGTCCAAGGACGGTGGCGCGGTGTCATGTGCCACTGTCATTGGATCCCGAACAATATCTTCTAGAATACCAGATAACAGCTCCATTTTTACAGCAGAAGCCAACGCCATATTAACGGCTCTTAGATATATTCAACGCCATCCTAAACATTAACAGTATATAATCTTTTCCGATTCTCTTTCGTGTCTTCAGGCTATTAAAAATCTTTCTTGTAAACATCCACTTTTATTAGAAATTATTGAATTGTACAATCAACTTGCCACTGGCCAATGCGACATAGTCTTTTGTTGGTTACCCAGTCACGTTGGCATTTCTGGGAACACAATGGCCGATCTTGCTGCCAAGGCAGCCCTCAACAAATCTGTGACACCACTTCTTATCCCATACTCTGATTATAAAGGCACCCATGAAGGGCCACCTCCTCGTGGTGGGTGCTGGGTCACTCTAAGCGCCCTTCAAACCCCCGTTGTGGACCCGGGGGGATATTAGGTCCACCAACCCGTTTGCCGTGGGTTGCGCCCCTGTGTCGGTGGAGGACGGGATGCTGGTGGTTGAGGGCAAGGGCTCCAGGAACAGCGTTCCTTTGCCCAATACACCACTTCGACCCTTACTTCACCTAGACGGGTGGTTGAACTGGCCCGGTTCAACCAATCGGCTGGTCATGCCAAGCCCTGTGTATGTATATTTTGATACACACGTTTTAGACACTTTGGAAAATGTTTTCTGAAATGACTTGGCTTCATGTTTATGTTTTGAATTTGAAAATATTTCACTTTTGTAATTTGCCTAGAGTACTATACCCAGAAGGCGGTGGCTCATGGGCCAATCTGGTGGAAAAATTAATCTTTTAGTTTTTCTGCTTGAGTATATCATCCGAGTATCCTTGGTGCTACAAGTTGGAGACCCACTTGTGTTTAGCATTGTCCTTGTGATACTCCGTGGTGGGTGGGGAGCTCGGATGATGAACCATTAAAAACTAACCATGGCATACGAAACCCCCCTTAAAAAAAAACAAAACGTCCACTTGACACTGATCCAGATGATAACGAACAACGACTGTCCACATCCATTGATTACTGGCCACGTTTTCTCGTGATTGAGACTCAAGATAGCACAAGACTAAAATTGAACCCTTTTGCAATACAGAAAGGCATACAAGGCATTGCCGGTGACGTTAAAAATATCAAACGTTTACGTTCAGGTGCATTACTTGTTGAGTGCAGCAAAAGATCGCAGGCTAATAACCTGATGTCAACTGAAACATTCGTCGGCATTCCAGTGTCAGTCTCTCCTCATAGAACACTGAACACCAGCAAAGGAATCATCAGAGATAGAGATCGATTGTTTGCTGACATGTCTGAACTTGATATTGTTTCCGAAATGAAAGATCAAGGGGTCACACACGTTAAGCGTTTTACAACACGTAAAAACCAGGAAACCATTCAGACTAATACGTACCTGTTTTCGTTTTCCTCTCCAAATGCTCCCAGATCAGTAAAGGCAGGATATTGTCACATTAATGTCGACACCTACATACCTAATCCTTTAAGGTGTTTTAAATGCCAGAAGTTTGGTCATGGGGTTAGTACTTGCACATTGTCTGTTGTGTGTGCTCACTGTGGTGAGAAGACACATACAACAGAAGATTGTGACAGTGACTTTAAGAAATGTACCAACTGTGCAGGTTATCACTCATCATTCTCAAAAGATTGTCCGATCTGGAAACAGCAGATGGAGATCAATAAGATCAAGTTCACCCAAAACATTAGTTTTACTGATGCCAAAAAGCTTGTCTTACGATCTGAAATTAAGGAATTCTATGCATCCATAGCCAAAACATCGTCTGATTCAACTCCTCCACTAACCAAATCGTCTGTGAGCTGTCAGACGAATCTAACCTGGCTCACAACCGATTCTCCTCAGATATTGTCACCTGCTATGTCTACTCCTCAGATTTTGTCACCTGCAATATCTACACAAACTGCAGAACCACTTCCTGGTACGCCGCAAGTCCAATCAGACCCATCTCGTGACCGTGGCACCTCTTCTCAGTCAACTCAACGGTCTCAATCAACGTCAAAGGTTCAACCAATCGTTAAAAACAAAGGCAAATCGAAGCCAGATTCAAAGAAACAAAGTGGCAGAGCCCCCAAGGGGTCAGATGATAAAATCAAGTTATTTAACAAATACGGATCACTTGAGGACATGGACGTGTCCGAAAACGTCCATTCTAGGGCACATAGCTTGTCGCCCTCGAAAACGGTGCGGGGTAGATCCCCAATTAATCCGCCTCCAAGATAGGTATATCTACCAATATCGTGCAGTGGAACTGTAGAGGACTCCGGACAAATTTTAATGAAATACAGCTATTGCTCCAGGATTTAACGCCATCAGCGTTCTGTCTGCAAGAGACATATCTGAAACAGACGGATATTTTTAACTTGCGTCAGTTTGAAGCCTATAATTATTTCTCCCCTCCAGGTGATAGAGCCACTGGAGGTTCTACTATCCTTATTTGACAGAATGTAATTCACAGCCCTGTTACTCTTAACACTAATCTCCAAGCTGTTGCAGTGCGACTTACTCTGGGTGTAGCATTTACATTGTGCTCTCTGTATATCCCACCTTCATCGACACTTCAGCTGACTGATCTTCAATCACTCTATGACCAACTCCCAAAGCCATGTGTTATCATGGGTGACCTAAACGGTCACAACCCACTCTGGGGCAGTACTACCACTAATACTAAAGGTAAAATAATTGAAGACTTCATTTCCAATAATGACCTGTGCATATTTAATGATGATTCAAGCACCTATCTGCATCCTGCAACTGGCACTTATTCTTCTTTGGATTTGTCTCTTGCAGATTCACACCTCCTGAATGAATTTGATTGGTCTGTTCATAATGACCTTTGTGGAAGTGACCACTTCCCAACTATTCTTTCAGAAATAACTCCATCTGATTCTCCTTCGTACACGAGATGGAACTTTTCGAAGGCTAACTGGTCTTCGTTTCAAACTAACTGTAAATCGAAACTGCGACCTGATTGTCTCAGTGATATAACTGATCCCATTCAGACTTTTTCTGATGTTTTAAATGAAATAGCTGATGAGTGTATACCAAAGTCCTCTACGACTCCACATGTACGAAAGCCATGGTTTAATACAGATTGTAGACAAGCCAGAAAAGCGAGGAAAAAGGCAGAGCGTTATTTCCGCCATCATCCAACTGTCCATAACTTAAATAAATTTAAAATACTCAATGCAAAGGCGCGTCGTACCTTTAAACACAACAAACGACAATCTTGGAGAAATTATGTCTCCAAAATTAATTCGCGCACGCCAATGTCTAAGGTTTGGAACATGGTTCAGCGAATAAAAGGCAAAGGTTCAAAATCAGCTGTACACCATCTTAAAGATGGTGATAACTTGATAACTGATAAATCTGACATTGCAAATAAAATTGGCGAAACCCTTGCCAAAAATTCATCATCGGCAAATTATGTCCCTGAGTTTCAGAGCTATCAGAAACAACAGGAAAAGACAAAACTTAATTTCGAATCAAATAACGGTGAAGATTATAATGAAGTGTTTTCATTAGATGAGCTACATACTGCTCTTGAGCAAGCTCATGACACTGCAGCGGGTGATGACAATATACATTACCAGCTACTGAAACACTTACCGGAACCATGTCTGATGACACTTTTAGATATATTTGACAAAATATGGACGTCTGGAGAATTTCCTCCTTCGTGGCGTAATGCCATTGTAGTCCCAATACCAAAACCTGGCAAGGATCATACAGATCCGTCTAATTACAGACCGATCTCTCTAACTAGCTGTGTTTGTAAAACCATGGAACGTATGGTGAATAATCGATTAACTTGGTATCTTGAAACCAATAACCTTATAACCAATATTCAATGTGGTTTCAGGAAAAATCGTAGTACCATTGATCATTTGGTACGTTTAGAATCCTTTGTTAAGAATGCTATAGTAAGTAAACAACATGCTGTATCAATTTTCTTTGATCTTGAGAAAGCTTATGATACGACCTGGAAGCATGGCATTTTGAGGGATTTACATGACTTTGGTTTGCGAGGCCGTTTGCCTCTTTTTATATCACGGTTTTTGAAAGACAGACAATTTCAAGTCCGAGTGGGTTCAACCCTGTCTGATCATTACAATCAGGATCAGGGTGTCCCTCAAGGCAGTATTTTGTCTGTCACTTTATTTAGTATCAAGATTAACAGTTTATCCAAGGTTTTAAACGATTCCATTGATGGATCACTTTTGTGGATGATTTTAATATTTCTTGTCGTGGTAAAATATGCATACTATTGAACGGCAATTGCAGTTGTGTTTAAATAAAATAAATAAATGGTGTCTTGAAAACGGTTTTAAATTTTCCAAATCCAAAACTAATTGTCTACACTTTTGTAGAAAATATAAACCGCATAAAGATCCAGAACTATCTTTAAATGGCACTCCTATCAAAGTTGTTAAGGAGGCCAAATTCTTGGGTCTAATTTTCGACTCCCATTTAACTTTTTTGCCACATATTAAATCACTTAAAGCCAAATGCCTGAAGGCACTCGATTTGTTGAAAGTTGTTTCCAACTCAAAGTGGGGAGGGGATCAAGCTACCCTTCTCCACCTGTATCGATCATTGGTCCGCTCGAAACTTGATTATGGCTCCATCGTATATGGTGGAGCCTGCAAAAGCAACCTAAAACTACTTGATTCTGTCCACCACCAAGGCCTAAGACTTTCTCCTGGGTCCTTTAGAACCTCTCCTATTGATAGTCTATATGTTGAAGCAGATGAGCCCTCTCTAACACAACGCCGTATAAAATTAACTTTACAGTATATTACAAAACTTTATTCCAATGAGTCAAACCCTGCATATAACTGTGTCTTTAATCCACTATATGAAGATCTGTATAACAAGAAGCCTTCTCTTGTTCCGCCTCTTGGTATAAGATTGAAACCTTTCCTTTCTGCTGCTGGCATTGAGCTAGAACATATAGCTCCTTCCTGTTTTCTTTCTTCTCCGCCTTGGCAGTTGGTTAGGCCTGAAGTTGACCTTACATTAACTACATTTAAAAAATCAGAAACAAATGACTTACAGTATAAACAAGAATTTAGTCAATTAAGAAATAAATATAATACATATAAATCCTTATTTACAGATGGGTCCAAGGATGGTGGCGCAGTGGCATGTGCCACTATCATTGGATCCCGAACAATATCTTCTCGACTACCAAATAACAGCTCTATTTTCACCGCAGAAGCAAACGCCATCTTAACAGCTCTTAAATATATTAATAAACACCGTAAATATAAACAATATATCATCTTTTCAGATTCTCTTTCGTGTCTTCAGGCTATTAAAAATCTTTCTTGCAAACATCCACTTTTATTAGAAATTATTGAATTGTACAATGAACTTGCTACTGGCCAATGCGACATCGTCTTTTGTTGGGTACCCAGCCACGTTGGCATTTCTGGGAATACACTGGCCGATCTTGCTGCTAAGGCAGCACTCAACAAATCTGTGACACCACTTCTAATTCCATACTCTGATTACAAAGCCAGCATTAGAACACACATCCGCGATCTAATGCAGAAGAAGTGGGACACCCAAGTAGGTATTAATAAATTACATGCAATAAAACCCTACATTGGTTACACCTACTTGGGTTGTCAGTCCAGATTTGAAGAGGTCATTATGCGACGATGTCGCATTGGCCATACTAGATATACTCATGAATATTTGCTTAAAGGCGAAGATCCTCCGTTTTGCATCCCTTGTGATGAAAGAATCACAGTCAAGCATGTCTTGCTTGAATGCATTGAATATTCCATCACAAGGGATATCTATTTCAAATCCAAAACTCTGAAGGATCTTTTTAATAATGTCAGTTCTCATTTAATTATTGCCTTTTAAAAAAAATTAGACTTGCTAACTGATTTGTAAATAGATATATATTTTATTATTGGTAGTTTAAATTAGTAACTGAGATTGTTAGTGGCTGTACCCTCAAAGGGGGTTGAAGTAGCGTAAAATTATTGTCCTCCTGAGAGGGTACGTAAGTCCCAAAACATTCAAAGTAAATTTCAACTTTCCGTTTTTTAATCGTAGAATATTTGTAATTTTAATGTATGGCTAGATATGTCTTAATTGCTAACGGCTGAGGGGATGATATAAATCCAGCTAGGGCCCATGCAGGAAGCTAATGTACTGTAAGTCCCAATGGTCCCTAGTATGGTGATCTACCTTTAGTTGTTAGCGATCTATAGCCCATTTTTAGATTGTGTTGTCCCCTATGGTTAAAATGTTTTAGATTCAATTACTAGTTTTACATATATATATATCTGTGATACTCTAGTTGCTTTGCTGTCCTTCGATGACAGGTTTTATAATATATACATATTCCATTACAATGTAAAATGTTCTCGTCACGATATGGCTGAAATATTGCCGATGTGACGTTAAATAATAACTCACTCACTCACTCACTGATTATAAAGCCAGCATTAGAACATATATCCGCGATCTAATGCAGAAGAAGTGGGACACCCAAGTAGGTATTAATAAATTACATGCAATAAAACCCTACATTGGTTACACCTACTTGGGTTGTCAGTCCAGATTTGAAGAGGTCATTATGCGACGATGTCGCATTGGCCACACCAGATATACTCACGAATATTTACTGAAAGGTGAAGATCCTCTGTTTTGCATCCCTTGTGATGAAAGAATCACAGTCAAGCATGTTGGTAGTTTATATTAGTAACTGAGATTGTTAGTGGCTGTACCCTCAAAGGGGGTTGAAGTGGTGTAAAATTATTGTCCTCCTGAGAGGGTACGTAAGTCCCAAAATGTTCTAAGTCTATTTAAACTTGCCAGGATTTTTAAACGTAGCATTTTTGTCATTTTAATTTTGGCTAACATTTCGCCAGCAGCTGAAGGGATGGTGTAAATCCAACTAGGGTCCATGCAGGTAGCAAAGGTACTGTAAGTCCCCATGGACCCTAGTATGGTGATCTACCTTCTGTTGTTGGCGATCTATAGCCTGATTTTATATTGTATTGTCCCAATAGTGCTATTAGTTTTAAACTTTCAACGCTAGTTTTAATTCTAATTGTGATAATCTAGTTCTTTTACTGTCCTTCGTCGACAGGTTTTTATAATGTACATGTGTTTCATTTCAATATCAAATGTTCTCGTCACGATATGGCTGAAATATTGCCGATGTGACGTTAAGTATTAACTCACTCACTTACTCTTCACTGTGAACCCGCCCTTGTTATCAGAAGTGCATGCTGATCTGGACAATATAGCGATAGCAGTCAAGGTATTATATTACATGAGATAAACTGACATTGACCGATCATAGCAACCACCATTGACTGAGGATAAATATAACTGTATTGAACATTATTTTGTTCCCTAAGAAGTGTTTACTTTTGTTTTCAGGAAAATTGAATATCTGGAAGTTCTATCGTGAACATCAGTACTCTTTTGTGGAAGCCTAACGGTCGAAAATGGTCACCAATCGGCAACATCACAAACAACAGGGAAATATACGCCGCCTTTGTAGCTCCCCTCTTCCCCAATACTGCATACATGTTGAATGGACGAAAACTGAAAATTGGCGTCTGAGAGGTAAATGAATGCAACCAAAGTTACGTGTTTATATGCTTTGATAATGTGTGAAACTTAAAAAGCAGCAAATTTGGATGGAATTTCAGAATGAAGAAACAGAGTCACTTACTTGGGCAGCTGGTCATCTATAGCCTGTTTTTATATTGTAATATCCTAAATAGTATATACTTTTAAGTCACATGCTAGTTTAAATCTCTCACTGTGGTATTCTAATTACTTTACTGTCCTTCACAGAAAGATTTTAAGATATAACATTATGAATTGTTTAAACGTGACCCTTTTAAGTAACGATATGGCTGGAATATTGCCAAAGTGACTGTAAATTTTAACTCACTCAGTCACTTACTGGTCAAAATATTTGTTTAACAACGTTATCACTGTATTTAAGCATTATATATTAGAGAAATGAATTAAAACATTTTAGTAAATTTCACATAAAAGGTAAACTCTTCAAGAAAAATCATAGCCTAACCTTCAGCCGGAGACAACTTTATTTTAAATAATTAAGATTCCTTTATGAGCCCAATGTTATTGAAGTGATCAGTATCTTTTAATCTGTGACTAAACCATAAAGGCTTGGCTAGAATATTGTCAATGTTACATGCATCAACTTCAGTCTTTTTACAATATTTAGTCCATACTTTTAGAACATCAATCCAATAAGGGTTTTGGATATCAAAAACCTTTGCAGCATTAGCCCCAAACTTGAATATATCATTTAAGGGTATATTACATGGATTGTTTGCAGTGATTTTTCTATAATGTAATCACAAAATAGAGATTTTTAAAGCTTCAGTAAAAGTTTGTACTTCAGTCATCTGTAGCCCAACCACTTTTTTAATCTTTTCAGTCTCTCTTTTAATTTCATCGTTTTTGCCATTCCAAATGAATTTGAGGAATATTCTTTCAAGTGAAGCAATAAAAGTGTTGGGTGGATAAGGTAATGTTTTAAAAGAATATGGACTAATTTTGTAACTGCTAATGTCTTGGTAACTGTTATCTTTCCTATTAATGTTAAATGCCTTTTTCTAGTCTATTTTTAACAGTCTATTATTTTTTTCAAGCTTTTTTCTAGTATTTATCACCCATAAGTCATAAAGTGTTGAGGTAAATTTGATACCTATTACCTCAAATTCATCTATGTGCCATTCTATTTTTATATTATTACAATAATATTTCATCACTACCAGCTTTTGATCACATCCAGATTGCTTTAGTTTTATAAATATTTACCTTAAGACCCAACATATCGTAAAAGGTATTCAATGTATTGATAGCAGCATACAGACTTTCATCTGAGCCATCAAGACATAATTTTGTGTCATCAACATATTGTCCAAGTTTGTATTCTTTATCATCTATAGTAATTCCTTTTACGTCCTTCTTTGCTCTTTGCATGCAACCTAAACTTTCATGTATGGTATGGGGATATGGGATCTCCTTATCTGCAGCCTCTTTCATTTGTATAAAATTTGATAAATGGTCATTTTGAATTCCTCAGGATGTTGTGTGTAAAGTCAAGAGGTCTATCCAGCTTCTAAGTTGGGGGGCCAAAACCAATTTTTACCAATATTAAATCAATAAACCTTCTAGAGACACTATCAAAAGCCTTTTCGAAATCTGTCAAAATCAGTAAACCTGGAACATTTCTTTTTGGGGGGATTTCAAACATAATATCATAAAGTAGTCTTGTTTTTTTTACTAAGGGTTCTGCCTGGAATAAATGCAGCCAGTTTGATTACCATAAATAAGTGAATCTAATGTTTTCTTTAACCGGTTTGTAATACAAGTGCTGATTGTCTTATAAAGGGCATTTAAGATTTATCTTTATTTGGTTTACGGATACCAGTTATAACTCCCCTTTTCCTAGTCAAAGACAATTTCCTTTTAATTGAGAAATCTAAAAATCCCAACATTTTAGTTTCAAGTTCTGTCGTCTTATTGTTTTTTTTCTTTTTAAGGAATGATGAAAAATATATTGATTTTCCTCTGAACTTCACTAAAATCGTCTAAAAAAATAAGCCGTCATCAATTTTAATTTTAAGCACTGTAATCAGTCATTATATTCTTCTATTGTTTCCCTTAAAATGGATTTTACCAATTTTCCGTAATCAGAATGAAGCAGTAATGAAGTGTTGAATTTTCAGTACCCACGCCCCCTTTCCTGATAGTGTTTAAAAAGGTAAACGATACTGCTGAGTGATCAGGTTTAAAACCTGGTAGGATGTCAGAATCCAGTTCTTATATAATACATGTATGTCCTGGAAAAGTAAAATATTGTTGTCTGGGATTTTTTTCCAACAAGTGTTCTTCCTAGAAGATTTATTTAGGTCCCTCCAAACATCTATAAGGTCATATTGCACATTCTGGATTTTGGATTATTAATATGTTTATAAGTTCCTAAATGTATCCATGGATCAAGCACCAAAGTCCAGTCCCCAACAATGACTAAGGTGTCATTTTCTAATGAGAATATATCTTCAAATAAGTTTGGATTATCATTGTTAGGTCCATATATATTAGTAAATGTAAATCCTTTACTATCTAACAGATACTATGTCTGCGATTATCAAGTTACCGTTTTCATCTTCAATGGATCTGTGAATAGTGAGGTCTACATCTTTATTAAATAGTATTGCCACTCCCCTTTGCATTAGACCTGAAAGGTGCAATAATGCTTTGTAGGCACAATTCATTTCTCATGATATTAATGTTATCTTTAGCTAAATGGATATCTTGTAAGCAGATAATTGAGTAATTCGTTTTTTCTACATACTGACTGACTGACTGAGTTTGGTTTTACGCCGCTTTTAGCAATATTCCAGCAATATCACGGCGGGGGACACCAGAAATGGGCTTTACTCATTGTACCCATGTGGGGATTCGAACCCGGGTCTTCGGCGTGACGAGCCAACGCTTTAACCACTAGACTACCCCACCGCCCCTTTTCTACATACATACATACATACATACATACATACATACATACATACATACATACATACATACATACATACATACATACATACATACATACATACATACATACATACATACATACATACATACATACATACATACATGACATACATATATATTCATGACTAGCCATTCTAGCCATCTGATTGTAACATCAAACGTTTTGTGAGGGGATGGTCAGAATAGTTGCCGGGTAAATGAAGTTTAAGGCACGGCATTTCACGTATGTATTGAAACGACAACATTAGTATTAGATGTAATTATGTTGATATACTGTCTGTCCGCCTTCACTGCCATACCATTTCACTTTCATCAAGTATCTGTTATTTTCCATGACCAATTTCTTTCTATTTCACTTCAGATATGAGCTGATCGAACCACCTGACCAGTCATGGAGTGAATTGAAAGAAACATGGAGCGGTCTACTTGGTATGGTTGCACGAAATGTAAGGAGGGAATGTTTAGAATCAATCAGATTGCATATGTAGATCCACTGGAACATTACACATTCAATCATTTCCAACTTGTGTTTTCAGGAGGTCGATCTTTCCGGCATACCTTACGGACTAAGCCTTAAGAGAAGCAAGTCCTTTGCATTTTCTTCCATTCTGTACAAATCCGAATGTGAAGTTGTCCATAGGAAACTGTCAACAAATGACAACCACTGGATGTTGTTGGTGTCTGTATATAAATGGGAAGTGTACGTATGCGGACTGCTGGCGATGGCATGATGCATAGGACTGTACACATTGCTGGAACGATACAAGGCCAGAGAGCGTATTGAGACAAAGGAGCTTCCTGCATGTCCACCATCAACATCGGACAGTGTCATGACAGCGGTTCGGGTGCCGCTCCAGCAAGGTATTCAGATTTGGGGACAATGTTGACTTTCAAGGCTGGAGCAAAGATTTGATATCATCGTTGGTTAAATGTTCGGAAATAAAGTGTGTTAATACCTCTGAAATACTGGGGATTGTGGTTACACAAATTAATTGTTTGTGCTACAATTGTGTAAACTTCTGTCATTAGATTTACGCAATTGGTAATAAATGCAAAAGAACCCTTTCCACCTTCACAAAACATCTCTGCTAAAAGCAGCGTCGATTCACTCACTAACAGTGATTCACTCACTATCAGTGTTTCACTGTCTAATAGTATCATCACTGTAAGAGAGTGAATCAGAAAGTGTTTGGGAAAAGGTGAACGAACCATGCTCCAACAGGTCACCTCTCATATAGAAATTCCATGAGTAGTCCACCGTTCACCGTGGAGAAAATACCGGGAACATATAGTATAGTGCTTAAATAGGGATTGGCATGAGATATAATATTTGTCACTTATGTCAAATTTGGAAGTTTTTTTAATGAAACCTTGAATGCTATAACCTTGATCAAACAAAATCAGAGCAGGAGTTGTATGACATCCTTTGAAGTAAAACCCCAATGTACACCACACTGAGGCCGGATTTCGACCTAAGGCAAGGTAACCAGGCTATGTACGCATCGGATGCAGCTTCTTCCATTACCTCCATATAGGAAATGAACGGAATATCACAACAAGATGAATTAAATGAGTCTTGTATTCTTCAAATGACGTTTCAGAATTATTGTGATGGAATTTTCTTCACGTTTAACTGCCTCTGGCGTATCCGCCGCTGAAGTTCAAAATTCCTCATGTAAATATAATCATAGAATACAAGTAGGAAAATGCCATGTTAGTGCACTGAGCAAAAAGGATAGACTTAATATATATCATATCTTCCGGAAATATGCTTCAACATGTTGCCAAATATTGGTTGAATTTCTCAAACCAAGTCTACTTTAAGAAATTAAATAACACACGATTTTTTCCTATGACAATAGTTAATCCACAGTGATATGAAAATAGCCTTTAGCTCCTTTGGAGTAGTAACTTTAACAAGTGGAAACATGGCATCCACAGGATCCCTGCATCTCGCACACAGCATATCTGGCCGCACATTTTACACCAGCTGGTGTATGTTTTGCATTACCATTGTTGCAGTATTCACGGGTAACCCGGTTGCAATTATATCCGTGGTGAAAGAGAGAAAACCTTTTAATACGATGGAAGACCTTGCCGAAAATGGGGACTTCAAGATAATAATTCGTAAAGGATCATCCTTTGAAGATATGTACGAGGTGAGTAGAATAACTGTTTGTAAACCGTGCATTGACTCCTCCGCGTCATACTATTGGGAAAGGTACACACTATGTGAATGAAATTTGATGCCAAGAATATAATACTAATCTGCTTGGATGGGAACTTTTGTCTGTCATCGGCCAATTGCAATCCAAATATTGATCGTTTTGCAATCTATTGATCACATTTTGTGAATGCAATTCGATGCCACAGATGAAACACAAAGTTCCTCTTGCCCCATATATTATTTCAGCTGATATCCAATAAATGTACTTTCTGAATACTTTTCAGAATTCTACTGATAGTGTAAGTACTAAAATCTGGACAAAAGTGTTGGCCACCCGATCTTCACACATCGGAAACTCTCTGGACGAGGATTGTCTCTATAAGATGCTCCTACAGACTGGCTACTACACATTCATGACCGATTCAGCCACTATTGATGGTATGGAACCTACAGTCAATAACCTACGAAGGAGGTGGTCTTAGTCCAATTTATCTGAGTCTGCCCTTTCCTATCAATTCGCCTCTTGCAGAGATGTTTTCAGACAAGTAAGTACTAATGATGATTATGTTTAAAGTTTAATGCTATTAGCCGCTGATATATACGTTGGTGCAGTTTGCTTGTACTTGTAATTGTGATCCTCACTGTTATGTGTTGATGATCTAATGTGTAATTTATGGAGATGTAAACGGGAAAACAGAATGTGCAGTGAGTTACAAACTAGTTACATTCCTACACCCATAAAACAACGCTATTGTGCAGTGGAATAACAAATCTAAGTATTTTCATTTTCAGAATCATACGTCTGTATGTTAACGGTGTATTGGAAGCCCTGGCAAGAAAGTTGTACAACACACAGCATGAGCCATATGTTCATGCAAAGCCGAAAATTGACATCAGTAGCTTGCGGAGTGTATGGGTCATGTGTCTATCAGGAATTACAGTTGCCTTTGTTATATTAGGAGTTGAATGTTTCCTCAACTACTATAGTAACAAAGGCTGATTGAATATCCGCTGTAAACGAAACTGTACATCTCTGCTACCTTTGCATCGGTAAATCCAGGATGTCCAAGGTTTGTATGTAAATCTAACCGTCTAACCACTATTTTCAGGCCTTGGAGATGGACGACAAACTGTATTTGGAGGTGTCTGAAAACATTGAGAAAATAAATATACAAGTATGTTTTCAAATATAATACATGTTAAATTTGATCAATTTCTGAGGGGCATTGTGACTTCACAGTTTTCTTCCGTGTGACCAGTTCCAAGTTACAGTGGTCAGAGAGGTATAAAACGTGTATGATCCAGACTACTCGTTCTCAGAAATACATTTCTTGTGGAAGCCGCGATGGCTGAATATGTCGCTGACTTTGTGTGCTGGCGATTTGGTGTCTCATGCTGAGACTATGGGTTCGTGTCTTGAGTGAGACTGTTACAATGTACTAGAATCCGCACTTTCCTGAAAAAATATAATACAACATTTTGATCATCTGTTACATATATGACATATATCTAGTTACACCCTATATAAAAGAGTCATTAAGAAACGACTTCTGAACACAGCATCAGATTTCACTCTTTAACCCCAAAAATGGTAAACAAGCTACTGATTGTTACCCTGCCTGACGCTCGGGTTTAAGGGGGTGAAACAAGGACTGGTCGGCTCGGAGTCAATTTACTGTGGCTGCCTGAGGTATTGTTGTGACTGTATTTCAGGGTGCCAAGCAGTGCCCTACACCTGTTACCTCAGTGTATTGCCGTTTGGAGTCCCAACCATCAGTTGAAGACACTGCTCTGAAACTCGACCGATACACTGAAGTACCAGCCTGGCGTTGAGGTATCCTGGGCACATGAATTTGAAAAAAACGTTGTGCTCAAATTGAGTCGATCTATAAAACAAAACAGGAGAGACTCGTCACTGAGTGGGTGACGTGTTGGAGTGTGTGTTAATGTATGTTTGTATGTCTGTATTTGTCTGTATGTATATATCTGTCTGAATGAGTGTGTATTTGTGTATATATGTCTAACTTCAATATTTTTCTTGTGTGTCTGTACTTTTGTGTATCTGCATGTATGCCTGATTGTGTTTTCGAATGTTTGAGTCTATATTTTGTCTCTGTGTGCACGGGTCTGTGGGTGTCTATGTGTCTGTGGTTGTATCGACGTTTGGTCTGGCATGGACTACTACCTCTGACACACATCACAAATGACGGAGCAAGCAAGACTCGCGTTATGTCTTTCAGGGGTGACCCCAATTGGTTGTTTTCTCCTACGTGAGCATATTACTTGTGCAATGCAACGTGACCTGCCTCAGAGCTGTATAGAGCGGTATTCAACATGTCATGTACATATATACACGTGAGTGTTCTGACATATCAGGTATTAATCAAACGACCATCAACCCTGACTACGTTGTGACAACACAGTAGATATAAACCTGAACCTTACGTCAAGCTGTCACTCACAAGATACGTCGAATTATACGTAGGGCTCCATGTATACAATATTCTAACGGACAAAGACATCTCACAGGATTTTGTACAGATCACAAGATGGCCGAGTTCAAATGCATGTCATGGTTTCTGGCATTTATGTCCCTTATCTGTATTTGTAATGACCAGGACAGTATGGTGTCTGTCCTAAACAAACTGGGACAGTTTGAGAAGGATCTGCTTGATAATAATGTAGGTGTGCTCCATATGGGGAAAAGAATACTTAACACCATAGATGTTGCCAGGGCCTCCTTGAGAACTGAGTTTAAGGAAACGATACGGGATGAAGTGAGAAAAGCCATGGCCGAGATTCTGCAAGAAGAGTCTTTTCAGGACATGGTGAAAAGTCAGGTTGTCTCTGAATTGCGGCATCTGAGGCAGGGTTATCATCAGATGAAGAGGCAGTTGCACCATGTCTCAAGATCACTCAGTGACTTCCAGAACGAGACGGCCGTATTTCACGAATCTCTCCTGAAGAAGGCAGATGTGTGGAATCGAGACAATTCAGGTGATGTCTGTATCAGAAATAAAACTCAATTAGAAAAGGAGTTACAGAAGTGTACTGTTTATGCCGCTGGTCTCAAGACTCGGAATGAGCAGTTAAAAGATTTAAATGAGACGTGTCAGATCCAGTTATCACGACTAAAACCAGCTCTTGCTGTAACCGCTTCTTCCCAACCAACTCAACATGTTACGACTACAGTCACGCCACCCGTGTCGACATCGCCAGTGGATACACCAAAGCCAGAGGAGGAGAAAAGTAGGATCCTCATTGCGCCAGGTTGGTCATCTACCAGACAACAGTTCCGTCAACTCAATATTCACAGTAACTCCCTGACTGTCTATCCTTATCACACCGTGAAGCAGGTGACTTCCCTTGCCTACATAGCAAAGACAAACAAAGTTCTGATAGGGTTACGCTTCCCTGATAAGATAATGTCATCTACCCTGGATACACGTCACGTGACAGTATTAAAAGAGCGTGTCCGGACATATGACATGGCAATGGATGAAGATCGGGACATCGTTTTCATGTCCACTTATAAACCACAAAGGTCATTCAGCAGCATGTCTACACAGAGGAAAGACTTCACTGCCATCATTCACTTATCCAAGTACGGGGGCGTTCTAAGGCAAATAGCTCTTGACACAAAGAGAAGGCGGATATATGGGTGTAATGAATGGAAACTGTTCACTGTGACATATGATGGTCAAGGCCTGACAACAATAGCCACAAGAAGACATATATATGCAGTAATCTTGGATCAGACAGCAGGTGTGTTGTATTATGGTGACGAGAAGAAACTGATAAAGGTAAATTTGTCCAATGATGTGAGTACAGAGGTGACCGCAATGAACGCCGTCCTCAAGAATGTGAGACTGTATAGAGGCATCATCTACTACAGTACCAATGATCCTACTGGTGTTGGTGCCGTTGATGTAAAATATAACACTGTGGCATATACTCTCCAGTCATTCAGCATGAAGGGGGCTAGTGATTTACTCATGTGTTTGATTCCAGGATGTCTACAATCCACATGTTATCATTTATTACGGAAACACTCGACTCACACAATCACAGGTCTCAAATACCAATAACAATCTCTTTCTGAAGCAGTTCAAGTGACGACCTCATCATCACGGATGCCAATATTTAGACAGAATGTTTGTTGTTTATTTTTCAATCATTGTACAATTATACGTTACCCCATGCGAAGGTTGGGTATTGATAGTGACGTGCTTCGAGCCTCATCGTTGTAAGGGCCATTCTATTCATATTGTGTCATATTGGTCAATACGACGTCAAGCAATACACAGTTTTTAGTTAATTTTTGTAAACGGCTGATGCTGCCGGGAGGACATTACCCGATTACCGTCTTTGCGAACTAATGGAGTCATTACTGAATTTCAGTAATCCATTGATGTAATTGTCATCAATGTTTTGAATTCAAATGGAATCTGTTTCGGAGAATACACAAGACTGGTTAATCTTTTGTATTGACTTTAAATATTTCGGCGCCAACTTTGTGCTAGCTTGTAGCTTCATCGACTCAAATTTATGCCAGTAAATGTGTACTGATGTCACTCAACACCGCTTAAGTGTACACTCATATTTACTACATAGTTTTGCATCACCGTGTTTCTAATTTAGACCGGGAACCCATTCATGTGTGTCCATTAAACATTATCGACATTATAGGGGGATATTAATTCTGTGTTTTCAATGTAAAGCTAGGTTGCCTCTATATTTAACCACCATAAATTGCGTCACTCTACATGGAACCAAACTGTTCATTATTTTCCAACACACGTGAATTTGATCTTCCATGTCTATCCATCATATATCAAATGTATTGGCTCGTGTCATTTGATTTAATCAACGACGAATGCATATGATGGTGGAAGCTCTGACTGAATGACAAGTGTATACCTGTGATAAACCAGTCTTTTTTTAATCTTCTGCATAATGGTGCCCAAGGTGTTTTTCCCAAAGGGGCATTACTGTACCAAACTCCTGATTTCTCGAAATCCTTCCGAGGAGCCTGGAAAAGAGCATCGCAGTAAGGGTGTGTGAAAACGTATAAAACGGGATTCAATCAACACATCACTCCTGATAAAGATATATACTCTATGGTTGTGCCCTCGTACTTTAATTATAATAGTTCAGGGCGAAAGTGTGCTTTATTACACTATGCATGGTGGTAGAGCGAACTGTATTTCTTAAATAAAGATCGAGGGGCCTCGCAGACTTTTTATATTTTTCATATTTTTGGAGAAAATAATAATATTTTTACTATTTTCGTCATAACTTTTTAAAAATTCTACAATTCTCATAGATCATATACTAAGCATCAAAAGAAACGTCAGTTTGGAATTTTCCTTCGCAGAAACGGATTACTGTAAACTCATTTAATGTTTTGATTGTATATTTTTGACAACATCTCCTATTTTACCTGAGCAAAGACATTCCTTCCGAAACTCAGAATGGAACCGAGGAAATGGTCTCAAAAACGCAACTTGATCTCGGAGATGGTACGGTGTTCTCCATGTTTTTCATGCAACTCATGCTGCACGTACTGTTCACAAGGACCAGCCCTATAAATTGCACCCCCAAACCTGGTTGAAACATTCACATTATAACGTCAGCAACTCACGACAGCTGAGAGGAACCAGGCGCTAGGAAGACTTGAAGCCGGCCACACTGCAAAGTCGTTGCCAATCACTTCCAGGTCAACGTTCGGACCATCTACAGGCTGCAGCAACGTTTCCGGACCACCAACATCACAAATGATCACCCCTGTACTGGCAGACCACGGGTGACCACAAGACGACAAGGCCGCCATATTGTGCGACAGCATGTACAGAATCCCTTCATGCAGGCACACCAAACAATGGGAACACACGGACGACAATCAGTACTGATACAGTACGTCGACGTCTCAACAGCGGGAACCTCCATTGCCGTAGACCTTACCGTGGACCTATATCAATCCTCGTCATCGGCGTGAACGTCTACAGTTTGCCCTACAACACCAAAACTGGCGATACAGGCAATGGAGAACTGTTCTGTTCACAGATGAGAGTCGGTACTGCGTATCAACTGCAGATGGCAGAACAAGAATATGGCGACGACGTGGCCAGCGTTACTCAGACCAATGTGTTATGGAAAGAGACTCATGGGAGGTGCAAGCATCATGGTATGGGGTGGAATAGGCCTGAACCAGTGAGTGGGTCCTGTGGTGTTCCAGAACCTTGGTCCAGGGAGAGGAGGTTGCATCACAGCGGTGCGCTACATCAACCAAGCTCTCAGACCCAACGTCATACCACATTTCGCACGTCACCGGAACAACATTTTTCAGCATGATAACGCCCGGGCCCATACTGCCAGAGCTACACGGGACTTCCTTCAGCACAACGGTGTCAACATTATGCAGTGGCCAGCCCTTAGTCCTGATTTAAACCCAATTGAACATCTTTGGGATGAAATTCAGAGGAGACTGGATAATGTCATACCAAGACCGAACACAGTCGATTTATTGCGCCAGGCCTTTCTCAGAGTGTGGTTCCAGGTGTCAATGGCCTTCATCAATCGATTGGTGCACCCAATGCATAGACGCGGTGCTGCAGTTATTGCCGTTCGTGGTGGTCACACTAGATACTGAAGTCAAGAGTCTGAATGGGCTGCAAACGTTCACGTAATGTCTTTAAATTCTGCTGAGTTATTCACTGATGTGTCAAAATATTGTACACAAAAAATGTTTTTGATCCGCTTATTATGTCAATTTCTGTAATGACTTGATTACAGTGCCTATCTAATTTTGAATTCGTACTGACGGGGTTTTGTTTGGCTGCTGAGTATATATCAAATTGTAAGAAATCAACAGCCGATAATTTTCCATCTATTTATATCTTTCTATCTTTAACGGTTAGGTCTACGGACGTCAATTTATATCATAACTACCCGAAAATGGGAACATTTATGGACATTTTTCAAAATGGCCGGCGGCTAAATCGGTTAAATAAGTATGAGATCATACCATGATTTCACATTTGTTTATCATTTCTTTGCAAATTCAAAACGAGAAGTCTTGCAGATTTGGGACATTTTTCATTTTTGGGGAAAAGGTGAAAAACATATATTGATTTTCCCAAAGTTTCATCTTAACTCAATTTTAAATTTTGAAAGCCTACTAAATTATGTATGATGAATATTGCGAGAACAGATGAAAGTTCGTTTGAAGGAATATATCATTAGATTTACTTACATGTATAATGTATGAGCTTGGTTGGCTATGGATAAATACCATATCAAAATAAACAAACATGTTTGGTTTTAACATCAATGTCAAAGTAGCTATCTTATCAATCTGTGGCAGGTTACTCAATTATCTCTTGCGTGTATTTGTATCTGGTTTGACTGAATCAGAAAACCAATTACAGTCTCCTCTCATTTCAAACTAGAAAAGATATTTTTCGGCGAAAAGGACGTAAACTTTCATATAAAATAGTCATATCTGTTCCCTTAATGTCAATGTTTTTAACCAAATTTTATTCTTTTTGAGTAAACCTTTTCTGCACCCTGTGTCTTTCTCATTACAATCTCTCCTTCGTTCTGCACGTTTATTTTTAATATTATGTGAATTAAACCTTCTTTGTTTAATTTCAATAAAATCAAACAAAACACAGCAAAACAACAATGGTTGTTTTTGTAGTGGAGAGCTCTTTGTCTATTGACGTGTGAAATTTCACCTTTTTACCATTTTACCATTAAGTGCTCTTTAACTAACGCAATAAATTCTTCTAAAATGCCCCCCAGTGCAATTAAGTGAGTGTGAGTGAGTTTAGTTTTACGCCGCACTCAGCAATATTCCAGCTATATGGCGGCGGTCTGTAAATAATCAAGTCTGGACCAGACAATCCAGTGATCAACAGCATGAGCATCGGTCTGCGCAATTGGGAACCGATGACACAGTGCAATTAAGAAAAATTAATTCAGTTGGTCATGTTGTAAAATACAATGTGTGATGACCAAATGATATAGGGGCAATAATCAATGACCATTCAGTTGATAAGACCAGTCGATTTCATAAACATTTACTACTTTGAAATATCAAAACCTTACGATGTTTGGGACTACCGGGATCGACTGTCTATCTATAAATAATCGAGTCAGGACCAGACAATCCAGTGATCAACAGCAGGAACATCGATCTACGCTATTGTGATACGATGAAAAAGTGCCAGCGAACCTGATCCACCCGATCCCGTTAGTCGCTTCTTACACAAGCATCGTTTACTGAAGATCAATTCTAGCTACTGTAGGTAGAAAAGTATCCAGGCTATAATAATCATCACACACAATCCTGGTCTTCTTGAGATGTAATGTGAGATGACAGGCAAGAGTTAGCTCCCTTTGCATACCAAAGAAAAGGCCATATAAAGTGCATATGATCCCGTAGAAAGGCGACACACACCTAATACAAGTATCGGGCAGGTGAGCGTCAGTCAGTCATGGGGTAAGGCAAATACAAAATTGTCTTTTGAAAGACGAACGTTGTGAGGGAGGTAAACCTGTTTCAGCTATCATCAACGACAGCGTCACCTTAGGTTTATCTCGGTGCTAAACATTAATAATTGTGGTGAACGTTTTTGTGGGGAACATCCCACATTTAGGATCTAGTTGTGCTATGTCGTTCTTACTGGGTCACCTTGCTCTATATGCGGTCGTCAACGACGAGGATTGTTTTCAGTGGTTTCCCAACTTGGAATATGTTTTTATGCCTTCGTCATCGGAATATCAATATGGTGGCTAATATCACATACACTCTTCAAAGAAAGAAACGCATAAGCCATTTTGAGGAGATCACCTAATTCTGGAGCTGGAATGTAGTAAGATGGCAATGACAGAGAGAAGTCGACTTCCTTCAATCCACAGACACATCGGCAGGCACTTGGATGAATCCGCAATTAAACAGGAATCACTAGTTGTATTTGTTCATGCCACCATCGCACTGCAAAACATGATTAGTCGGCAATCGTAACCCTTAAGTGTTACCTATTATCATATTGTGTATTTCTGACTCATGTGCGGTTCTTTTATTTAAATTTACTGTAAAGTTGTATGGATATGTGTGGAGCGCAATAGTGCAGTGGTAAGGCGTCTGCATAGGTGGAGGCACCTAGGTTCGGGTCCCGAGGTGTACACATTTGCGTTTATCCTTGGACAAGATACTAAGATCCACATTGTCTCAGTTCACCCAGCTGTAAAATGGGTACCCGTGAGGATGTGCTGGCAATGTTAGTATTTAGTCCAATGCGCCTAACAGGCAGCATGACTGTATGATGCCCAGGGAGTTGAAAAAGTATCGGAAAGTACGATAGTGTCTTATGACCTGGGATAGAAATGTACGTAGCGCCGTGAGCAGGTAATGTGCCTGGATATAAGCGCAATATAAGCGGACTGTTACAATTATATCCAGCAGTGAGATTTCGTGTTACACGGATTACAGTGATATCATAAGGTATCACTACACTGTTGCTTCCCGAGATTTTATGAAGCTAACGGAATGAGACAGTGTCAGTGATATTCAGTTAACTTGAAAGGTTACACGTGAGAAGTTGGGATATGAGATATTTCAATAGTTCATAGATGTGTGCACAACATACTTTTTAACCTTTATTGTTTTCTGTTGAGTGTTTATATTTTTATGTTTAAATGTCTTCCTTCTCCAGGTTTGGAATAAGCAGAGTATAACTTTGTTGGAGGCAAAACTATATTTTCTAACGGTCATTACAATGAAAGTTTTCTTTTCTAAGCTCTGCAGCCAAGGTGATTCTTTTCCAACTATTCCTAGGTTTCCGAGCGCCTAGTCCATCATATTAAACTTGCGACTTTCCTCGGAATAGCTGAAATATTATAGAATACACAGAGAGTATTTATTTAGAGAATACATAATTAATAATTATTTTTTAACACACTCAAACCTGACGTGAGTGATGCGAATGTTTAAATTATGAATGACTAAAGTTTAAGGCTAGAGGACACTTTGGCATCATATAGTAATGAATATTCTTCAACTTCACATGCCAGGTTTCGTCGAAGTCATTTACAACCACAGTTTGTTTTTGTCACGACAATATATCTGAATATCCTTGGGGAAAAGGCACTCGGACCTTCAACAGGGTAAACGCCCGCCTGGTTTGCCTTAAACAGCTGCTTGAAGACAAACGTTAAATGTCAATACGATGCCATTATGTAAAGGGTCAAGATCACCGTCAATGCCTAAACGTAATAGTAATATTAAGGCCAATAGTAATTGAGAATGCTACATTAATTGAGAATGAAACAGCTTACATGTTTTATGGGAACGTAGTCACTGCATGCTTAATGACATTGGGCCCGTGGAAGGAACATCAGTTTTGTTTTATGGACATCGAAGCCCTTTCACCTGTCCTTGAAATACTTGAAATTCACTGCCAGGGACCAAGGCTGAAGTCATTTTGTTCACATTGAACGGGAATCGTCTACTGTAGTAGGATGGAGCAGATGCATGCTGGGGGCAGGGAGTGGATGTGGTGAGGTTTGGGGACAGCCAACCCTGTGTTTGACTTGTTGAGATTGCAGACTGCTAGATAATCGATCTCCTATTTTTTTGTCAGGATCTGCTTCTCGTGGGTTGCCTTAGCATCAAGGGCCGGGCGAAATTAAATGGGGCACTTAAAATGGTGTAGCTTAGCACTTAAAGCATTCACGACCGGGTTCGATTTCCCACATGGGTTCAACCTCACTAGACTTTAGCAACGTGGATGTCACACTGACACAACCCCACTAGCTGCTGAAGGATTTGCATATACAATGCTTTTAATGCCACACAGGTGAATATTGCCCGTACATGCATAAGTATATGCACAAATACAAAACCAGACGCATGGTCGCACATACACACACACACAGACGCAAGTGCACACTCACTTACAAATACACACAACATGGTTTTATATCTGTTGTTGTCGGTTTAGAATCGATAGAGGTTCAAGACTCTACGTTGAATCCTATTGCCCAGGGGTTTGATATTCATTCAGATGATAACTACCTGTTGAATCCACTGACCCAACTCGACGTCGCCAGCATCAAAAGTTGAGATGAAAGACTGAGCCCTACGGAGATCAGTTCCAAAGAGAAAACATTCAGCCTTAGTTTCATTATGTTTCAACTTGTTATTGAACGTCCAGGTTTTTCCCCACTGCAGCAAGTGGTAAAGTGCAGGGTCTATCTCAACTGGGCTTGGTCTGAACGCATCATATAGTTGAATATCGTCTGCATACATATGGCGGCCAATCATGGAGTTATGCAGGTTCCATGCTCTTTGATGTACCATGTAAACAGGACAGGGCCAAGTACGGAACCTCGTGCGACACCACACCACAGTCAAGATGGATTTGATAAGAAGAGGACCCATTCATAAATAAATAAGGCTATATTAAAACACAGTACTCTATCTCCATTTTAAATTGAAGCCTATTACAAACAAAACATTCCATTTTCCCACCCTGCTGCAAAATACATAAAGATCAGCGGAGATAATGGGTAATGAAGCATTGTTTTGTGTAAGCTGGAAGAACAAATAGTAGCAGTAGAACTGTAACAAGATATTTATTGATAATACATACATCAAACATTGCAACATGGCTATATGCTATATGAAATATATACTCTTAAAACAGTTTCCCAGATTTGATGAGATCGGAATATAGATAGAAAACACGATGCAACTGATACATTTAGGGAATCAAACACATGCAGGAACTAAAACCGGCCGTAGTGACTGATTGGAGACCATGTGCCACAGTGTTATGTGTTACATGAAGTACACCTACAAGAGAAGAACGATAGCAACTGTAGTAGATGGTGCCTCTATACAGTCTAATGTTCCAGAGGACGGTGTCCAGTGTGGTCACCTCTGTACTCACATTATTGGACACAGTCATCTTCATCAGTTTCTTCTGTATATTATAATACAACACACCTGCTGTCTGATCCAGGGTTACGGCAAACACGCCTCTTGTGACTAATGTTATCAGGCCTTGACCATCATATGTCACAGTGAACAGTGTCCCTTGATTGGACCCGTAGATCCTCTTTTCCTTGTGTCAAGAGTTATATCGAGTGGATTCCTACCGTACTTGTATAATTCAATGATGGTACTGAAGTCTTTTCCCTGTGTTGACATGCGGCTGATTGAATGTGGACTGTGGGTGGACATGAATACGATTTCCCGATCTTCATCCACTGCCATGCCGTAAGTCTTTACACGTTCTCTGAATACCGTCACGTGACGTGTATCCAGGGTAGATGACACTATCTTATTAGGGCTCTGTAACCCTATCAGAAGTGTGTTTGTCTTTGCTATGTAGGCAAGGGAAGTCACCTGCTTCATAGAGTGATAAGGAGAGGTACTAACGTCGTTACTGTGAATGTTGAGTTGACGGAACGCATGTCTGTAATTTGTTTGGATTAAAGCTATCAAAATCCTACTTTTCTTCTCCTCTGGCCTGGGTGCCGTTGTTGACACAGATGTCCTGAAGGTTGATGTAACATTTAGGGGAGCGGGGATAGAAGGAGACACGGTTATCAGCTTTGACATTTTTGACTCACACGTCTCTTTCAATCTCGTGATTCGCTTGATGTCAGCTTTGAGATTAGCAGTGGTAACATCGGCCTTGTGAAGTTCTATTTCCAGTCTGTATTTCTCTTTGACACAGATATCACTTGAGTTCTCCCGATTCCAAACGTCTGTTTTCTTCAAGAGAGATTCGTGAAATACGTTCGTCTCGTCTTGGAATACTTTGAATGATCTTGAGACATGATGCAACTGCCTCTTCATCTGGTGGTAGCCGTGTTTTAGATGCCGCAACTCAGAGACAACCTGACTTTTCACCATCTCTTGAAGAGAATCTCCTTGCAGAATCTCGGCCATGGCTTCTCTCACTTCATCCCGTATATTTTCCTTTAACTCAGCTCTCAAGGACTCCCTAGAAACATCTATGGTGTCAAGTACTCTTTTCTCCATAAGGAGCACACCCACCTTATTGTCAAGCAGATCCTTCTCAAACTGTCTCAGTTTGTTTAGGACAGACACCATACTGTCCTGGCCATTACAAATACAGATTAGGGACATAGATGTCAGAAACCATGACATGCATTTGAACTCGGCCATCTCGTGAACAGTACAGAATCCTGTGAGATGTCTTTGTCCGTTAGAATAATGTATACATGAAGCCCTCCGTATGGTTCGACGTCTACTGCGAGTGACAGGTCGGCGTGAGGTACAGGTTTATATGTACTATGTCATAACAACGTAATCAGGGTTGAAGGTTGTTTGGCTACCACGTGATATGCCTTAACACTCACGTATCTACATAATATGTAGAACACAGCTCTATCATTAGTGACTTATGCATGTCACGTTACTTTGCACAAGTAATATGCTCACGTGGGTGAAACCAAACATATACGGTCACCTCTAAAGAACATTACGCAGGTCTTGCATGCTTCGTCATTTGTAATGTGTGTCAGAAGTAGTAGTCCAGACCAAATGACGACACAACTACAGGCCAGCAGACACCCACAGACACATTCACGCAAAAAAGCAAATGTAGTCACGCATATACATACACGTATATACATGCACAAAAAGACATAAGCCAATGCACATACAGACAGACGTACTGAGACTAATACAGACACACAAACACAAACAGGCAACACTCACATACGTTAGTCACTCTGTGACGAGTCGGTCCTGTCCACGTATTTGTCCGATGTTAATGCCAGACCAAACGACGACACAACCACAGGCCGAAAAAAACATGAGCACGCAATCAAACTTAGGGAAGCAGACATACACAAGTCTACAAACACATACGGTCACAGACAGCAATTTTTTAAGCAGACACTCAATCACACACACAGACAGACACGCACATACAGGCATGTATATACATGCACACAAACGACATGAACCAACGCACCTACACACAAATGCACACAGACATAAACACACACTCACACATGTTACCCACTCTGTGAGGAGTCACCTGGCCACGTTCTTTTGTTTTATAGATCGACCCAATTTTAGTAACGTTTATTTGTTTATCAAACTTTGTCTTGTGTTATTACTTGTATTAATGTACCCAGGATACCTGAATGTTATGCTGGTAGATGGACCCCTATCTCTCTCACGACCATGTAGTGTCCTAAACTAACCATTGCCACTTCAAACGGCATTACGCTAAGGTACCTGGTGTAGGGCACTCCTTTGCACCCTAAAATACAGTCACAACAATACCTCAGACAGCCACAGTATATTGACAGTCCCTGTTTCACCCCTTAAACCCGAGCACCAGGCAGGGTAACAATCAGTTGCTACTTTACCATCTTTTGGAATGGAGATCGAAACACCGACACAACGTTCTCTCAACAGGTGCAGGTACATGTAGTTTCAAAGAACCTATTGTGTCCAAGTATATGTGTGTGTGAGTGTGTGTGTTGGTGTGTGTGTGGGGGTGGGGGTGGGGGTGGGGGTGGGGAGAGGGTAGGCTGGCATCGGATGGGGTCAGGGTTTATCTCTCTCTGTTTAATGAATCAATTCTTCTTAAACAAAGTGTGTCACCTGTCAGGGAGCCTTGAAGTGATGAGAGTATTAATAATGAAGCCAACAACTGAATAGTTATTTGAAAAGCAATCAGAACTAAAAACCAGCATGGCTCCCGTCTTTCTGTTTTCCTAAAATTAAACAGCTTTGTATTTTCACTCTTGGAACACAGGTTAGAGTTACCCATTCTTGGTTAAGGATCCGGAAGAAATGTGTGACTACGAGACTACACATGTTGTATTCATTTTGTAGTCACTCATTTAAAAATGCCAAGGAGAGCATGAGTATCGATACATTCTTTCATCTCCTATTTAGTGGTTTAGTTAGTGAATAGCTAAGAGCCAATACGACGTTGCTTGTTGTAGTCTCAGTATTTAAAGGGATAAAATAGGACTGGTCGACTCGGGTGTACCTGCATGTGAATAACACACGCACACACAGAAACACAGACACAATCACATAAACACGCACAGACACACACGTACATGGATACGAACACACAGGGACGCGCGCTTGCAAACGGACACGTACACACACGTACATTTCACGTGATGTGATCACAGCTTGACCCCTACCTTCAACCCTATTACCAGATGTAAATCTACTTCAGTCTTGATATACTGTTATCAGTGGACCTGTCACCAACGAGGACCATCAGTGAAAGACAAACCTTGTCATGAGGAATACAAAGTCCACGGTGACTGGATCGCGTTACACCTGGAGACCCTGACATCATGAATATTTCATCGTGCAGGCTCGTCAGGTGACACTCATACCTCACTATCTTAACACTCATAAGTCAGGTGTGTACCATGACTTTGTTCTAACCAATGCCTCACCCAGATAACGGCTGTTTGTTCATGATCGAGTCTCGACAAAACAATCTTGTGATTGGGCATCCACCATGGTAATTGGGATACGAAGACACCTGTCAACCAAATCAGCCAACCCGATCTCCAGATGCATTCAGTTGCCTCTTATCTATCCACTTGAGTCTGTTAGTGGAGGACGTGTAAAATTATGTTGCTGTGGATGGGGACCTAGTTTCGTGCAAACTGGCAGCCTGCCAAAACCAGCCATGCCACATTTATAAATGACTTCTATCTACTCATGTAAACTATAAATGTACTACAGGCCTGTGGTCTTTTTAAGTACTGAAACAAGATTGATTGATATTCCAAACAAGGCAAAATTCGTCCTTTTTGAAACGTCATGTCCTTTAAAGTTTGCTATGGATAGACATAATTCTTATTTAAAACGTTCGTCCTTTAGAATATCAGCCTGACCTTTAATAAAATTGAATGCCAAAAGTCATGCCGTGTTGTAGTTTACAATGCCATCTCGAATACTTGTTTGTAAAAAGTCTTTCCTTTAAAAGAAATGAAACAGAAACTGTTACTAGTTACTTAGAAATCTTTAAGAATTGAGCATTTGAAATTAGCAACGAGCTGTGTGGTGGAAGAAGTGCTTCTGAATATTAATACATGATTCAAAGAAGACGAAACCAAGCGTTATCGGTACTCCCTCTTTTCCATTTGCTCCGTTTATATTCTCTCTGTCCACATTACACTCTGAAAAAGGAATGTAAGAATCAAATCATCCAGATCTTACTGGGTCCTAACAGTGAATCAAACATGGTACTTAATACAACACGCACATTCAAGTAAATATGCAGAAATTAACAAGGTCACGGTCGCACAAGTAACACAGCCATGAATGTGAAGCTAACAAGTCACGACAATTTATAATTTCTTTCGCCAGATAATGTCCACTAAAACCCCACAGGAAAATGGTGGCGGTTCTTCAGGGTGGTTCCATTGGCAATCACGTTCTACCAACAGACACACTCCGAGTGAATCTACTTGTTAATGTTGAACAGTGAGGGAGTGAGTAGTTATACGCCACTTTTTTCAATATTTTAGCAATATCACGGCTGGGATCATCAGATATGTGCTTCACACACCTTACCCATGTGGGGGAATCGATCCCGGGTCTTCAACGCTTTAATCACTAGGCTACCTACAAGAACCTTAATGTTGAACAGTTTGCATCTGACTTCATACACTTTTGTCACGGAGACTTTCAACAGCATCTGCCAAGGCATTTGTCTTCTTCTGCCGCTGTTAGCAATATTCCAGCGAAATCTCGGCTTGGGGTAACCAAACACGTGCTTCGCACACTGTAAAATCCCATGTGGGGAATCGAACCCGGGTCTTCAGCTTGACGAGCGAAGGCTTTAACCAATAGGGTACCCCACTCCCCCTAATGTTACATCGGGGTTAGTATCTGGCTTCATACAATTTGGGCACCCATGAAGAGAAACCTCCTCGTGGTGGATGCTGGGTAACGCCAAGAGCTCTTCAAAACCCCGTTGTGGATCCGGGAGTATAGTGGTCCCCAGCACCCCATTGCTGGTCCTAGGACCGAATTGGGCAACCTGTTTGCCGTGAGTTGCGCCCTGTGTCGATGGATGAAGGGATTCTGGTGGTGAGAGTGCAAAAGGAGGCTGGAACCGTGTTCCTTTTGCCCAACACACATCAATTCGGCCCTAACTTCACCTTGACGGGTGGTGGATGGGCAACGTTTTAACAATCGGCTGGTCGTGCCAGGCCCTGTGCAAAGTGGGTATTATTGCACACGTTTGGTATGTTATTTGGCCTAGGCTTTTCGAAATACCAATTATTCATGATATTATATTGCCTAGAGTCCTATGCCAGAAGGCGGTGGCTCATGGGCCAATCTGGTGATGTTGACCGCTGAATTCTATATGTTTATAATTTATTGTTATGGGCAGAACCAGCCTGACAATAAACTTGGTAAACGAATATAGCAATTTATGTCATATTTGCTGGAGTATAGCACCCCTGTATCCCTGGTGTCTGCATGCTGGTGACCCGATGCAGTTAGACACCGTCCTTGTTGACACTCCATGGTGGGTGGGGAGCAGGGTTGTCGAATTTCTTTGATATAATCATGGCTCACAATCATTTTGGTTCTAACCAAAATGAAAAAAGAGATGTTTGGAAGCTGAGATATTGTCGTCTGATGATGATGTATCTCCTCCTTCTTGTGCACGATTTATTGTTGTTGAATCTAAGAATGGTCTTCCGTTAAACACCAACCTGTTTGCTATTTTCAAAGCAATTGAAGGTATTTGTGGTGAGGTGATATATGTTTCACGTGTTCGAGGCGGCTCCCTTTGTCTAGCGGAAATGATGGAGGAAGAAATCTTAAAAGAACTTTCTGGACAATATGTTACCTCAGTGAAACGCTTCATGAGAAGAGATGGACACGTATCTATTACAACAAATGCCTATTTGTTCACATTTTCACTGACTGCTATCACGAAATCCATTAAAGCTTGCTATTTCAACATCGGAGTGGATGTGGATGTGCCCTGTCCGATCCGCTGTTACAATTGTCGGAAATTTGGACATGGTTCTAAATTCTGCAATCGTCCTTCTGCGTGCCCCCGATGTGGAGGTAAACATGAAGGCACTGGTTGTAGACCAGAACTGAACTGCGTGAATTGTAAGGGTGAACATGACGCTGCTTCTAAATCTTGTCCTTCATGGATACATGAAAAGTTTGTTTTGACAGTGAAATGTCAAAACAACATTTCCTTTCAAGAAGCTAAAAAAGTTGTTGCAAGCCGTTCACCTCCCTCAACGCAAACTTATGCTGCAGCAGTAGTATAGGGAATGGTGGTACGGGACCAGACCCTTCCCATAAAGGGCTCAATATATAAATTGAGCCCTTGGTACGGCCCTGATCCCGTACCACCATTCCCTATACTACTGCTGTGGTGCATGCAAAATGTCACGAAAATCGGTTGGATAGTTTAGGAGATACTGACTTTTGAGCGAGCATGGATTTTTGGTCGCATAACATATCATAGCACACAAACCATGAGAATTATTCAGCAGTAGGTGATCTGTAAGGGACTGTGTCGCGAGGTACGATCATCAACTCTTCTCTGACGAATGCTCTCAGTGGCCCGTCTTTCAAGTAGTACAAGTTTCTTTCGCCGTCTTTGATGTCGACCAGGTCTACGTTGTACGTTTTCATGTACCATATCGGATCGGTGGCGCGTTTTCTGCTGTCTCCCTCGTATTCGCCCGGCTGGTATAAGTATCCAACGCTGACACGGTCCGGTAACGTTTTCTCCGTTTTATCACTACGTCGTGCCGCAGCCGATGACGTTTCGACGGATTTCATTTTGATGGCTTCGACGGGTTTTTTGCCCACGAGTCTGGTGACTTAGTTGTTGATGGCATCCAACACTCGTGGCAAGCGCACGACCCATTCCGTGTTTCTGTCTTCGGGATCCATCAAATCCTGCGAGTACTGATGCGAGAACAGGCGTTCAGCTAGTGTGCGATTGAATCTCTCGACGATGGCTTGGCTGCGGTGAGCTCCCACTATACATAGTCTCACCCGTACTTTGTGTTTGGCTAGCAGCTGCGACACGGCTCCCATGAACTCGCGTCCGGGATCGCCTTGCAATACGGTACGCCAGGTCAAGCGACTGCATTTGTAGATGTGTTCCAAGGCTTTGGCGACTTCGTTCGAATCTTTTGTAGATGTGTTCAGCTTCCTTGTAGCGCCTGGCGACGTCCACGATCGTCAGGGCGTACTTGTAGGTTTTGCGCCTCACTCTGTCGTAAGGTAGACTTGCCAGATGGCTTGTTTGTTGAGCCAGGCTTTGGCTTTCTCTTCTGAGACTCGAGTGGCTTTGGCGAGTTTTGGGATGGCATCAGCACCTTTCCAGTACCAGCGTGGGCTGTAGTATATTTTCTCCATCGTGTATGTATTGCCTGCATGTTACTTGTTTAATACAGGCGCGTGTGTCCGTACGCGTAGGTGGTGACTCCATCGTCGGCGATCCATCGTTTCGTGTCGTTTGATGTCGTCGACCTCCATGATCTTGTTAACGTCGATCCGCCAGCCTCTCAGATACTTACCCACGGCATGCTTCGTCCACTCGAACCGTAGTTCATTGGGTTTGCGTTCCTCCTCGAGCAGTTCGACGAGCTCGGTTTTCCTCATGCGTGAATAACCTCTGAGCCCACGTTCCTTTGCTCGGGCTTCAGTTATTTCATTGTAGGTTCGTCGACATGAGGTTTCCTCAAACGGGAGTAACCATTAACTCCGCGTTCTTTGGCAATCTTTTTCAGTTTTCGAACAGTTGGCATTGTCGAAAAACAAAAGTTCCTTTTGCGAAACTCGCGTTACCTCGGTATTGTGACCCCAACAATGTTACCTTCACACTACGAAGGTTGTTGATAATGCAAGCAAATGTTAAGCAATTTATAGTTCAGTTGCTTATATATCTAGAAGGGTAAGTCAAATCTCTAACAGGTTTGTAAATATTGTGAAAACAAATTCGCAAAAGTTTCGGTTGAACCTTGGATTTGAACGCTGTACCTCAGTATTGTGACCTCGTCTATGTTACCTTCACACCACGATCCTTTCTGTACAGACAGTGTAAAATATCAGATTTTTATTCTCAGCTGTCGGTTGCGTTCGTTGAGGTAGTCTCTTTTTGTCAAGTAGATGAGATGGCCTCGTACTGTGTCCGCTCTGTGGGCTTTGCAACGGCGATAATGGCATTTCACGCCCACGCTGCACATTTCGCACGTGTAATTCACGAAACCTTTTCGTATGGACATCATGTGGATGCCGCAAATAGTCGGCGATGCATTTCCTGCCTCAGGTTTCGGCTTTGCCGAGCAGCACGTACTAGCAGTTATTCAACGCACGTCTTCCCATCTTTATGTATACACATAAATATGATCTAGTCTAATTGTTTGACGATCAACACGGTTGCGACTAGACCCAGAGCCACGAAGATCAGCTCTCCTTGTTTCTGTGCTTTGGAAGGTGCGTAATACTGAGATAGCGTGGGTGGTGGGCCTCCGCCGCCGTCGAGAGGTTCGAGTCGTTTGCCGGTGAGCACGTTGTATTCTCGCATGGCGTCGTTGACGTTCACGAACGTTTTGAGGGCGTGGGTTTCGCACGCGAGTTGGGCGTTGATGTAATCGATTCTCTGCACGCGTATTTTGGCGTACTCGGCTTGCGCGGCCTGCAGTTTCTCCACGGCTATATCGTGACGTTTGCGTTCCGCTTCGATTTCAGCTGCTTTGGACGTTCGTAATTTGGAAAATAGGTAATTGCTGCCAGAAAATGCGAGGGCGTTGACTAATGCCCTGCCGACCATCATCGCGATCGTGGCCATCTTTTTATGGTATGTTATTTACGATATTATTTCAATATGTTTTCCGGAATGATGCCTTGCTTGACGAGCATGTATTTGGTGGCCGTCGCCAATCCTAAATCGAACACGAGCATGCCCATGTCTTGCAGGTTGAAATCGAGTTTGGGTGCTGGTTGTTTGGTGATCATTTTACTCAATCGAGCGTAGCCTATGGCCAGTACGCTGACCAAGATGGCGTGATACGCGTCGTTGACGAACGTTTTTCCATTGGTTGTCGACATTTTTTTTATAACATGATGTGAGGGTTTACTTCTAATTGAGGGGCGGGTACCGCTGCCCGGGTTGGTGGTGGTGATATCTTCGGGTTGAATTTGTACAGCAATACGGTGATGACGGTGGTGATGCATGCTGCCGTCGTTATGGTGTAACAAATCAATTGACGAGTTTTGTTTCTGCTTTTTAGCTAACTGACCTTTGCGACCGGTGGCCACTTTTTTGGGATCCTTTTTTCTTCTGGTTACGGTATCAATCACTTGTTCCATCGTCTGCTGTCTTTGCTCGGGAACAGCAGCATCATTATGTTCTTCTTTAAATTGGCAATGCTTTGCGGTGATGATCGCCGCGGTCAACGGGGCTAAAACATGCCGTACCTGTGGTACAGCATGCAGCTGACGGCGCTCAAAGCATGTTCGATGAACGGATCTTTCTCGAGAAGTCGACGTTCCAACGGAATGGGAAGGATGTAGGAGGCTATGCCAGCGTAGATCTGCGTTAGGACCGACCCTATGGTTTTCGTCATTTCGGCGCCGAGTCTGGCTTCGTATCTCGGGTACAGCTTGTCGATTTCTTCGGCCGACATTTTGTGAATTTTATCGGGAGTGTGGTCACCCCCACCCAAATATTGTTTGGCTTTGCCGCCGACCACGAGCGCCACCAGTCTGCCTCGCTAGTCAGCCTGCCGTGCATCATCATAGCCTGAGCCGAGACACACGCACACTTATACTACACTTATACTCGTCCACAGCGCTCGCTCAAAGTAATCCCCAAGACGGTAGCGAGGTGATGACTTCCGAGACCTGCGCTTCATTCAGCTAAAAACACCTCTCGCCTCGATAATATACAATAAGTACGACAATACATTGGATTGTTAGCCTTTCGCCAGACCGACCCCATGCTCACTAAAAAGTGATTATTTCCTAAACTATTTGAGGATTTCCCCAAAAATTTCATCTTAGATCAAATCAATTTACAATTTTCAAAGCCTAATGAATTAGGTTTGGTGAATTTTGCAAGATAATGTGAAAGTTTATTTGAAGGAATATATCATTAGATTTAATTACATGTATATTGCATGAGCTTTGTTGGCTATCGATCACCTATAAAAACCATATAAAAATAAACACAAACATGTTCGGTTTCAACATCAATGTCAAAAGTAGCTACATTTGTCTACATGTTAAGACGTGGAAAGCGGTCGATTTCTCGGCTTTTCCGATTCGCGCCGACAGACGTGTCACGAAATGCTTCAAATGTAAACAAAATGTAATATGTCATGACCAACTGATATAGGGGCTATAATCAATGATCATTCAGTTGATAAGTCGATTTCAAAAACATTTACTACTTGGAAATATCAAAACCTTGCGAAGTTTGGGACTCACTCTCTACCGGGATCGACTGTCTATCTAAGAAATGGTAGTTGAAGACGACCAACTTCCGCTTGAGCATGAACGGGGAAGCACGAAACCTACTTCATCTACAGAGGGCTACGGTTATCATTTTGTGACAGTAATTCAGCATCAATCAGTGACATTGATATTACAATAGAACCCAGTAGATTTCACATAATTTCACTGAATGTCTGCCGTTTACGTATTAAGCTCCAATATCAGGGCTTAATAGATTAAATAAATACAGTTAGTATTGTTGGATTTCAAGAAATATAAACAGATGTTATAGATGACGTGATTGATATTGATAGCTTTAAAACAGTGTTAACTAGCAGGGCTTCTGGACAGAGACGTAGGAGGTGTTGTGTTTTGATTAAAAATGATATCTCTAAATATGTAACAGTTTTTCAATCAGATTTTGATGTGACACTAGGGATTAAGATTGGCAAGTGTGTATTTCAACCTCCGGACGAAGTCTTTATTGGATTTGTTTGCATCTTTCCATTCCAAGATGGAACTTAAAACGTTTACCAGGAATCATTCCCAACTACGAGTAGGTCTACAACCAACACAGGCAAGGGCAAATGTTCTTTAATTAGCAACTGTTTTCTAAAATTAGAGTGAGTGAGTGAGTTTAGTTTTACACCGCACTCAGCAATCTTCCAGCTGTATGGCGGCGGTCTGTAAACAATCCAGTGATTAACAGCTGTCATCAACGACAACGCGTCTCCTTACTTTTATCTCGGTGCTGTACATTAATTGTGGTGAATGTTTTTTTTGCTTGTGGGTAACATCACACAGTTTGGACCTACTTGTGGTGTGTCGTTCTGACTGTGTCACCTTGTTACATATCCGGTGGGCATGGACGAGGTTGTTTTCAGTGGTTCTCAACTTGGAATATGTTTTTATGCCTTCGACATCGGAATATCCACCTAACATGGTGGCTAATATCACATACACTCTTCAAAGAAAGAATGCAGATTTTGTTTTCAATGCTAATTGCAAATTGTTTTTATAATTTTCTTTTCCAAAGGTAGTTTTCTGTCATTTTAAATTATATTTCAATTATATTCTAACAAGTTACCAAAAAGCAAGAAGTAATTTCAGTGGTCTTTCCATGTAATCAGTATTTAATAAGAGCCTAGCAGTAAGTCTAGAGAGGAGCCAGGGCAGTGTGTGGTCATGTGACCCAAAGCATGTGCAGTTCATGCAATCCAGCCACATGGCATAAGAGTGGAAGGCCTCAAGGTGTACAGATGTGTGAACAGAGATGGTCTCTGGTGTAATGACAAGAGTGTTGGAACACAAATGTAAGTTTATTTCATGTATTTGAGGTTATCTGTCAATTCTGAAAGGTTGGAGTAATGACTTATTTTGAGTATAGTATTTTATCATGCTTGTGGTTATTGAATAGGAATTGGAATTCTAAAGTAATGTTTGCATTTCATTGCAGAAATAATTCTATTCTCAATTCATGTTTCATTTGAATTATTATTCAGCCAATGTAACTACTAACACAGCAGTAATTATGCCTTAAAGTTATGCTGCTGTAAGTAACTTGTTTCAGAAACTGTTTTATGGTATTGTTTGTCAAAGCATATTTAGTAAGGTATTTTTTGTTTCTTTTTAGTTTCTGAACCTCGCCATTTAATGAACCTTGCCATTAAATGAACACTGGTCTATCTAAAGGCTAATGGAAGAGACCAGCTTTAATGTTACCAATTCATGGATTTGTGTAGTATTGTGCCGACAGTTTCTAACCGTCCCTTGACATGTGGACTTCAATGTCGTCAAGGTTATATTGCCAAATTGTCACCAGTACAACCAAATGCCACAACGTGAATAAATGAACATGACGAATATGCTCCAGTGAATAAACTTTGTTAAATGGTGCGAGTTTTTCGTATTTGTAGTTCTTGCATCAACAAAACGCATAAGCCATTTTGAGAAGATCGCCTTATTCTGTAGCAGAAATGAAGTATGGACATGGCAAGGACAGAGAGAACTCGACTTCCCTCAATCCACAGACACATCGGCAGGCACTTGGATGAATCCGCAATGAAACAGGATTCACTAGGTTTACTTATTCGTGTTACTATCACACTGCAAAACATGATTAGTCGGCAATCGTTACCCTTAAGTGTTACCTATTATCATATTGTATATTTCTGACTCATGTGCGGTTCTTTTATTTAAATTTACTGTAAAGTTGTATGGATATGTGCGGAGCGCAATAGTGCAGTGGTAAGGCGTCTGCCTATCACGCTGAAGGCCCGGGTTCGATCCCCGTGGAGGCACCTAGGTTTGGGTCCCGAGGTGGGCACATTTGCGTTTATCCTTGGACAAGATACTTAGATCCACATTGTCTCAGTTCACCCATCTGTAAAATGGGTACCCATGAGGATGTGCTAGCAATGTGAGTGTTTAGTCCAATGTGCCTAACAGGCACCATGGCTGTATGATCTCCAGGGAGTTGAAAAAGTATCGGAAAGTACGATAGTGTCCTAAGACAGGGCATAGTAATGTACGTAGCGCCGTGAGCAAGCAATGTGCCTGGATATGAGCGCAATATAGGCGGATTATTACTAGTATTACTATTATATCCAGCAGTGAGATTTCGTGTTACACGGATTACAGTGATATCATAAGGTATCAGTACACTGTTGCTTCCCGAGGTTTTATGAAGCTAACGGAATGAGACGAGGGATTCCGAATGCCAGTCAGTGTCAGTGATAAGTATTTTCAGTTCACTTAAAAGGTTACACGTGAGAAGTTGGGATATGAGATATTTCCTTAGTTCATAGATATGTGCACAACATACTATTTAACCTTTACTGTTTTCTGTTGAGTGTGTTTATTTTTGTGTTTAAATATCTGCTTTCTCCAGGTTTGGAATAAGCAGAGTATAACTTTGTTGGAGGCAAAACTATATTTTCTAACGGTCATTACAATGAAAGTTTTCTTTTCTAAGCTCTGCAGCCAAGATGATTCTTTTCCAACTATTTCTAGGATTCCGAGCGCCTAGTCCATCATATTAAACTTGCGACTTTCCTCGGAATAGCTGAAATATTATAGAATACACAGTTAGTATTTATAATAGAAAATACATAATTAATAATAATTTTTAAACACACTCAAACCTGATGTGAGTGATGCGAGGGTATTATTTAAACTTATGAATGACTAAACGTTTAAGGCTTGAGGACACTTTGGCATCGTATAGTAATGAATATTCAAACTTCACATGCCAGGTTTCGTCGAAGTCATCTACAACCACAGTTTGTTTTTGTCACGACAATGTATCTGAATATCCCCGGGGAAAAATCACTGGGACTTTCAACGGGGTAAACTTCCGCCTGGTTCTGCCTTAAACATCTGCATGAAGACAAACGTTAAATGTCAATACGATGCCATTATGTAAAGGGTCAAGATCACCGTCAATGCCTAAACGTAATAGTAATATTAAGGCAATAGTAATTGAGAATGCTACATTAATTGAGAATGAAACAGCTTACATGTTTTATGGGAACGTAGTCACTGCATGCTTAATGACATTGGGCCCGTGGAAGGAACATCAGTTTTGTTTTATGGACATCGAAGCTCTTTCGACTGTCCTTGAAATACTTGGAATTCACTGTCAAGGACCAAGGCTGAAATGATATTCTTCACAGTGAACGGGAAGCATCCAGAGGTATGCAAATAACTGAGTCTGGACCAGACAATCCAGTGATCAACAGCATGGGCATCGATCTGCGCAATTGGGAACCGATGACATGTATCAACCACGTCAGCGAGCCTGACCACCTGATCCCGTTAGTCGCCTCTTACGGCAAACATGGGTTACTGAAGATCAGTATTCTAACCCGGACCTTCACGGGTGCGTCCAGTGTAGTAGGATGGAGCATGTGCCTGCTGGGGGCTGGTAATTGATGTGGTGAGGTTTGGGGCGACACCTAACCCTATGTTTGTTTGACATATTCATCAGAGGTGACACACATATTTTCAAATAATAACAGTTAGATACGCGGATGCCTAAAACTCCTATATACATATACGTTTCATATTCCTACAGCTGCATGGTTTGGACTTTACATAATATTATTAATATAATACAATAGCAGTAATAATAGCCATGAATTCAGCAAAAATAATGTTACTCAAGTCACTTCATTATCCGGGTTTTAAAAAAAAGCCAAGGCTGGATATCCAGCAATATTATATTCGTACAACCGCTAAATTCCTTCCAGAATTGTCCATTCTGTGGTCTATGCTGTTTGGGATTATATCTGACGATTCCAAACCACTGCTGCATTAGATATTAATATATTCCGACATATTTTTTGGTTGCAACACCACGTTATGAACTGAATCTAAACCGAAGCAATGTCACAGCATTGTGTATGCTACCACATGACCATTAAAGACTTGTCTGAGGATCCGAAATTCGCCGTGGGTAGTTTCTAAGGCATAACAGAACCTTGGCGAAAACACAGCTCAAAACCTCCGTTGTTTTCAGCTACGAGATAAGGGACCAGACTTACCAACACTACTAAACCGAAGACGTTATATGGGTGATATACTGTTCACAGTCACGTAGAATATCATGCCTTCATCAAAGACACATTGCAGAACGACTTCAGAGTAACACAGTCGTCTAAAGGCAAGATCCCCTGGATCTGAACCGGAAGTTAAACATTAACCTAAACTGTCACCTGCCAGAGGAACAACGAGCTATTGCACATGCGTTTCGGAAGATGGCGGAAGAGAACCTATACACCTGGGACATTATATCATTCTGTGATTAATCATGAAGCTTCTCTGTGAATGTACTGAATAGGCTTTTTTTGTAAATCGTAATACATGTATATGAAAGGGAAATATGTTTGCATCCGGAATTACAAAAAAACACCTATTCTAACTGAATGTCTGAAAAGAATGTGCTGGTTCTCCAAATCATGTCAGCTTATTCATTCAGAGAAAGTACTGTATGTTATGAATCAGTGACCAAAAAACGATTATCCCACACTACTAGATCGATATTTAAGTTTTATCAGGATCCACTTCTCGTATGTTCCTTTAGCATTAAGGGCCGGGCGAAAGTAAAATTGGGCCACTGCGTAGATTAGCGCTTAAAGCATTCACTCGTCACGCCGATGACCGGGATCGATCCCCCACAATGGTTGAGTATACCATGCTACACCAACAACCTCACTAGACTTCAGCAACGTGCATGTCACACCCAACAACCTCACTAGACTTCAGCAACATGCATGCCATACCCAACAACCTGACTATACCTCAGCATCGTTAATGCCACACCCAACAACCTGACTATACCGCAGCAACGTGCATGCCACACCCAACAACCCCACTAGACTTCAGCAACGTGCATGTCACACCCAACAACCTCACTAGACTCCAGCAAGGTGCATGCCACACCCAACAACCTCACTAGACTTCAGCAACGTGCATGCCACACCCAACAACCTCACTAGACTTCAGCAACGTGCATGCCACACCCAACAACCTCACTAGAGTGTTGCAACAAGCATGTCACACCCAACAACCGCACTGGACTTTTAGGAACATGAATGTCACAGCTAACAACCTCACTGGACGTTTACGAAAATGCACCCACATAACCTAAATGTAACATTCAGGGTGCACCTAAACAACATTAGGGAAAATACCACATGTTGCACAGACTCACACATATGAAGTGGCACAGTCACATGACTTGTTTTGGCAGGGCTGCCAGTTTGCACGAGGTTAGGTCCCCTGTACTTACAGACATATCACCGTCACCAGGTGGCCACTGTTACAGCAGATGTGAGTGTCACAAACGTGTACCTTCAGTGATATATCTTAACTCCGATTCAGCTACAACACCGTGGAAAAAATTACGTCGCTTGATAAAAGGGTAAACGCTAGACGCCCTACATCACAATCTGGAGGTCAGACTGCTTCTCCTGGTTTATGGGTGTTTTCGTATCCCAGTTGCGTGGGTGGATGCTCAATCCCAAGATTGTGTTGTCCAGACTCCATAATCAACGGAAGACGTTATCTAGGTGGGGTATTGGTTCAAGCAAAGTCATGGTACATACCAACAAACCTCACTATTGAGTGTAGTGAGGTATGAGCGCCATGTGACGACCCTGCGAACAGTTTGGCGTTGGAGTGGCAATAGTACTGTTTATGGAACTGCTCTGAAACTCGCATCGTCGTCAGGGAGCCAGGGAACCATCGACCGATGCTCTGAAGAACCAGCATAGTATTCATGCACCACGGGCACATGAATGCCAGTACCAACACAAGACAAGGTTTGATACTCAAATAAACGTTACTAAAATTGTGTCGATCTACAAAACAAAACTGCGTGGACAGGACAGAGTCGTCACAGAGTGGGTAACGTGTGTGAGTGTATGTTTATGTCTGTTTGTGTGTCTGTATTTGTCTATGTGTATATGTGTATAAGTGTCTTTTGGTACATTTATAAACGTGTCTGTATGTGTGTGCGTCTGCTTCTGGGTGACCCTAAATGGTTGTTTTCTCCCACGTGAGTATATTACGTCTGCAATACAACGTGACATACTTCAATCACTAATGATAGAGCTGTATTCAACATGTTATGTATATATTCACGTGAGGGTTCTGACATAGCAGGTGGTAATCAAACGACCTTCACCCTGACTTCGTTGCGATAACACAGTGGATATAAACCTGTACCTCACGTCAACCTGTCACTCGCAGGATACGTCGAATCATGTGAACGGCTTCATGCATAGATTACTCTAACGGAAAAGGACATCTCACAGGCATTTGTACAGTTCACAAGATGGCCGTCTTCAAATGCATGTCGTGGTTGTTGACATCTATGTCCCTAATCTGTATTTGTAATGGCCCGGACAGTATGGTGTCTGTCCTAAACAAACTGGGACAGTTTGAGAAGGATCTGCTTGATAATAAGGTGGGCGTGCTCCTTATGGAGAAAAGAGTACTTAACACCATAGATGTTGCCAGGGCCTCTTTGAGAGCTGAGTTGAAGGAAAACATACGGGATAAAGTGAGAGAAGCCATGGCCGAGATTCTACAAGGAGATTCTCTTCAAGACATGGTGAAAAGTCAGGTTATCTACCCTGGTGACATACAGGGTTGTATGACCACTCTTATCTACAGTAACACTGACCATCTGGTGACATACAGGGTTATATGACCACTCTTATCTACAGTAACACTGACCACTTGTTGACATACAGGGTTATATGACCACTCTTATCTCCAGTAACACTGACCATCTGGTGACATACAGGGTTATATGACCACTCTTATCTACAGTAACACTGACCACTTGTTGACATACAGGGTTATATGACCACTCTTATCTCCAGTAACACTGACCATCTGGTGACATACAGGGTTATATGACCACTCTTATCTACAGTAACACTGACCATCTGGTGACATACAGGGTTATATGACCACTCTTATCTACAGTAACACTGACCATCTGGTGACATACAGGGTTATATGACCACTCTTATCTACAGTAACACTGACCATCTGGTGACATACAGGGTTATATGACCACTCTTATCTACAGTAACACTGACCATCTGGTGACATACAGGGTTATATGGCCCTTCTTATCTACAGTAACACTGACCATCTGGTGACATACAGGGTTATATGACCACTCTTATCTACAGTAACACTGACCATCTGGTGACATACAGGGTTATATGACCACTCTTATCTACAGTAACACTGACCATCTGGTGACATACAGGGTTATATGACCACTCTTATCTACAGTAACACTGACCATCTGGTGACATACAGGGTTATATGACCACTCTTATCTACAGTAACACTGACCATCTGGTGACATACAGGGTTGTATGACCACTCTTATCTACAGTAACACTGACCACTTGTTGACATACAGGGTTATATGACCACTCTTATCTCCAGTAACACTGACCATCTGGTGACATACAGGGTTATATGACCACTCTTATCTCCAGTAACACTGACCATCTGGTGACATACAGGGTTATATGACCACTCTTATCTACAGTAATACTGACCATCTGACGACATACAGGGTTATATGACCACTCTTATCTACAGTTATACAGGGTTGTATGACCACTCTTATCTACAGTACATACAGGGTTATATGACCACTCAGTAACACTGACCATCTGGTGACATACAGGGTTATATGACCACTCTTATCTACAGTAACACTGACCATCTGGTGACATACAGGGTTATATGACCACTCTTATCTACAGTAACACTGACCATCTGGTGACATACAGGGTTATATGACCACTCTTATCTACAGTAACACCGACAATCTGGTGGCATACAGGGTTATATGACCACTCTTATCTACAGTAACACCGACCATCTGGTGGCATACATAGAGAATACTACACGAGGTCTCATTACATACGAATTATACGAAACGAGTGTCCTTCCTATGGTATCTGACCGAGCGAAAGCGAGGTCAGATAACATAGGAAGGTCACGAGTTTCGTATAATTCGTATGTAATGAGACCGAGTATGGTATTTTATTTATTACCCACGTCTTACATGCATTAAATTGACAAAATAGCGTATTTTTATTATTTTTGGTTTCAAACCGAAACCGGTTTCATAAAAAGGTTGCGGAAGAGTTTTGTACTGTAGTACAATATTTGCATGACGTCACACTGTAATGACGTCACTGCCTTGGTAACCGACGTCAGGATGCATGTCAGTTGTCATCGCCTCGTACAGCCTCCTACAGTAAACTACTCCGTAGCACCCCGTTTCTTGGTTTGCAGTTGCTTCGTTCGGCTAACATTACAGGTGGAAACATTGCGTTTCTGTTTTTCGACGGATATAATGTCTCAGTTCGACTCACAATTAAACAGCGACACGGCAACGTTCGCAATGTTTACATTCCCACAATGCATTTAAGTTGTAGAATGAATGAATTCACGTGTTCGTTATGAATGAAAACATAGTTACGTCAGAATGTGACCTAATTGAGAGGTCATCGGTTATCCAATCAAATCGTTAGAATCTCAGGTCAAGTCGTTACAACACAGGTCAACGCGATACGACACTCGTGTGACGTACGAGATTAGTATGCAACTACCCATACGTTGACCACGTGGGTAATAAAGGGTTATATGACCACTCTTATCTTCAGTAACAACGACCATCTGGTGGCATACAGGGTTGTATGGCCCCTCTTATCTACAGTAACACTGACCACTTGGTGACATACAGGGTTATATGACCACTCTTATCTACAGTAACACTGGCCATCTGATGGCATACAGGGTTATATGACCACTTTTGTCTACAGTAACACTGACCATCTGGTCACGTAGTCCAAACATAATTACCACTACCACTAAAGATTACGTTAGGTTTCCTCGGTCAAGTAGATTAAGACTGCATCTGTACTGTCTACTTGGTCTAGGGTATAGTGTGTCTGCCTGGTGACTCTGTGTTACAATGGTTGTCGGGGTAACCCTGTCTTACAAGGGTGGTCAGGATAACCCTATGTTACAAGGGTGGTAAAGGTAACCCTGTGTTACAAGGGTGGTCGAGGTATCCCTTTTTACAAGGGTTGTCGGGGTAGCCCTGTGTTACACGGGTGGTCAGGGTAACCCTGTATTACAAGGGTGGTCGGGGTAACCCTGTGTTACAAGGGTGGTCGGGGTAACCCTGTGTTACAAGGGTGGTTGGGGTAAGGCAAAGTGCTTTTTACATTCAAATTCTGATTGGGGAGTGGGCCAGGCAACCTTGTACTGGTCATTAATTCTTTCTAAACTAGATTATGGCTCCAATGTCTATGGTGGAACTATTCACCACCAGGGCCTAAGTCTACATCTTGGAGATTATAGGACCTCTACGATGAATAGTATGTATGTGGAGGCTGATAAACCTCCCCTTGACAAATGCCACATGGAACTTTCAATAAAAACCCAGTATGCAGGTGTGTTTACAACCCTCTCTATGAAAATCTGTTTCTTAATCTGCAGGGCCTGGTTCCACCTATTGGAATCAAGATTCACGCACACCTCTCTGCATTTAGAATTGATCTCATTATCTTATCACCTTGCTGACATCGGTCTTCCCCGTGCTGGCAGATGGCGAAGGCAGAGTGAGACCTTACCCTCACAAACTGAAACGTCCGAGACAAATCCTTTGATGTTTCAACTGCATGCTACCAATAGACCCATTCTTACAGACGCATCCACAAATGGTGGCAAAGTTGCCAGTTTTACTGTCATTGGATCTAAGAAGGTCTCCTCAATAATCCCAGACAGTTCGTTAATATCCACTGTTGAGACCCAATCTGTCTCTACAGCTTAACATAGTTAACAACAAAACTTAAATAATCCATCATCTGTTCAGATTCACTTCAGGTACTTCAAACTGTCAGTTGGAGTCATCTTAACAATCTCAACATTTTACAGCTTTACAACGAGCCTTCTACTGGTCAAAGTGACATTGACTTTTGTTGGTTTCCAAATCGTGTGGGCATAGGTAATATGTGGTAATAATAGCAGGTAATACAAATACCACCACAACCACGAGAAGTTTAACAGTTTCTGCTGATGTCTGTGTCTGATCTCAGAAAGGTTAAAATTGTGTGTCATTCCATGAATATGTTCCTTTAGACAGTGCACATCACCGCGATATGTGTCCAGTCATTTCAAGAAATATTCATTTTGACATGCCAGCAGTTACCTATGTTTAGCACGTGTCTACTTGTTTCTGTAAGAACGGACATATTGTTTCGATTTTGAAATATATAGTCTTGGTATGTCAATGGTTGTTACTGTACTCAGTGCATGCATGTAGTTCTGTCTGTCACTTTGTTTAAAAAACACACGAAAACAAAGCACTGCCAAGATAAAGTATTCAAAATCGTGCCACGAATAATAATGCTTACTTGTATCTCATTTGTTCTGTCTTTGCCACTTGTGTTTATGGTTTTGTCAATATTTGTTATTGACTCTGTTGATGAAAGTTCCTCCACCAAAGTGTTTCCATTAAACATTTGCTGTTAACTTCGACAAACAGAGCAAGTAGATCACACTAGCTTTATGCACTTTGTTTTGCTTATGTTTTTCACATGTTATGTTAAAGTAGGTATTGAACACGCACCAGGTCACCTGGAATACAATATGCTTGCCAACCATTATCTCAGTTCCATCTGTGGATGCAGATGCAGTGTAGCTTGTCATTTATGTATATGACACACGGAGCCTAAGTAACAGCAGCATATACTTAACATCGAACAATTCCTTCATCTTCTGCAGTAAGTCGACAATTTGAAGTTGGCCTAGGAATTAGTGTTGAATGACATGTGAACGCCCAGAACCATGGAGGTTGTACGCATGTACATATATGTAACTGCTCATTTGGTGCTTATCGTCGGTTCCTCCTGTACTCCTCCCGAGGACTTGACAGGTTGGTAGAAAAAACTATTTTATATGTTTAATATCGCGTTGCTTAAAACAGCACTACCAAATAACCACATCACATCAGATTTTCTATTTTAAGGTACTAATGTTTCATATATACTGAAAGGCAAAAGAAACGTCGTAATAATGGAAATGACATTTAAGCATCATTGGAGTATTTGAACCTATTTCTTTTTAGATATACACCGGCAGTCAAAGTCAAGTTTGAGGAAAACATACACAGCAGCTATGGCTAGGTTAACGAGAGGTGTTGATGGACGATATGACGGTCCTGGTGACGTGTTGTTACACGGGGTCGACCACTACGTGGATGGTCATCAGTGTTGTTGGTGGTGTTGTATCGCTGTCTAAGATGTTCTATCGGTCTTACGCTGCAACTGAAGTCATTAGCAATGACTCGAGCACGTTGACTAGCGCCGAGACGGCCAATGGCTTGTTGTCGTTGAGCTCTCGTTAACCTAGCCATAGCTGCTGTGTTCAGTAAACAAGTTAACGACTGACGTTCAAGCCGGCAATTTATGCGTGAATGCATGTATGATGCACGTGCATCTCGATTTCAATGTTGTGCTTGTGCGAACTCTACCCTTTCCACAAGCAAAACATTTTTAACCTCAATCTCAAACAATACTTTATTGGGCAAAACAGTCTATACGACCACGATTCAGGTTTTCCTCAACTTGACTTTTGGTGTATATTTAAAAAAAATACTTAGTTCAAATACTCCATTGATACATATATGTCCAATATTACGACGTTTCTTTTCCAGTATATTTTCATCTCAATTTTATTAAACAGCGCCTTCCAAAATAAAAATTGGCAAGAATGAACTTCATCACGTATTGAACAAGATGTCTCTGAACCCGGGCTCATCCTTGATATTTGTCAGTCAGTCATCTATGGGCAAGTATATTTCTATTGATCCTTAGTGAGTGAGTTATTATTTAACGTCGCATCGGCAATATTTCAGCCATATCGTGACGAAAACACATGTGACACCGAAATGGAATAGATGTATACTATAAAAACTTGTCGACGAAGGACAGTATAAACAACTAGAATATCACAATTACAACTAAAACTAGCGTGGAAAATTAAAACTAATAGCACTATTTGGACAATACAATATAAAAACTGGCCATAGATCGCCAACAACTGAAGGTAGATCACCAAACTCTATTGATCCTTAAAATTCAAACACAGTACTTCCCAGAAGTACAACATGTCATGGTATCCTTGGTCTGCACTTATAACATGTTGCTGTTATCATAGGCAAATATGCTTATTATACATGCAAGACGTGTTCCTGTTATTATCTCACGTTTCCATTTCCTAAAAGGAAGAGACACACATGACTTTATTGAGGAATGGACAACACAGCATGGTGTGACTATAATTTTCTTGCTAATGGACGCCTTTGAACAGAGCCTGACTGGATTAATAGAGAGAACTCTCAAGAAGAACAGTCTAAACATTTATCGTAAATTATTCAACTTCGTCGTCTTCTGTGACGGTATCTACAACTGCGTGCCACGCATCACAATTGCCGTATGTCTACTCCTAAAATAATGCTTTACGTTCTTTTACAAAGCAATTAAGATATTTGTTTGACACTGGTTTCACCTGTAAGTTCAATCATTTAAATATATTTCGTCTTTTCACTGCAACATACAGATGTCATCATGAATATAATATACATTCATTATTTGTTCAATATGGCAAAGTGCTCCAGTAGAGACAATCAATACGGACAAGGAACGCTGCTACGTCATTTTTCGAAATGGATCTTCCTAAACCAAGATCCGACAAATTTACCGGAAGTACAGGCTGATGTGGACAACATAGCAATAGCAGCCAAGGTGATTAGATAAGAAATATCCTGACATGAAACTTGAAGAAAATGATTGACCCAGCATAGCAACCATCATTGACTGAGTGTCAGTACTTCTGCATTGAACATTTGGTTTTATTCCCTAAGATGTGTTTTACTTTTTTGTTTTCAGGAAAACGGTATATCCGGAAGCTCTATTGTTAGAATCAGTACTCTTTTGTGGAAGCCCAACGGTCGACAATGGTCATCAGTCGGCCACATCACGAATAACAGGAAAATACACGCCGCCTTTGTAGCCCCTCTCTTCCCCAATACAGCATACATGCTGAATGGAAGAAAACTGAAAATTGGCATCATGGCTGTAAATAAATGCATCCACATGTTTAAACGGTTTTGGATAATTCGCATAACATAAAAGGGTTGTCACATAAGTGCAGATCTGGATGATATTTCAGAAAGAAGAAATAGCAACATATTCACTATACTTTAGCAATATTTATCAAAGACATTAAAATGAAAACTTCAGTCACATGAAACTGATTAACATGAAAAATAACCTTTTTGAGAAAAAAAAGCATAACCTAAACTGCAACCGTAAACAACTTCTCTCGTGTATCTGGCTAAAAAATGATCACAACGAATTGGTTTTAGAATACAGTTGATCTTTATGTATGCTTGTCTTCTCTGCAGTGGGAACAATTTTGCAAGAAAACAACTTCAACGAATGCGTCCATTGTGTACACTCATGCCTGCAAGGACTTATTTGACAGCCTTGGTGAATATCTCAATTTCACGTACGTCTTATCAATAATCATTTCCATTATTTGTACCAGTCTTTTATTTCTTATCCTTTTATTATTTGTTTAACGCCGCATGTAGCAATATTCAAGCTATATGGCGGCCATCTCTAAATAATCGAACCTAGACCAGACAATCCAGCGATCAACACCATAAGCGATGGTCTACGGGATACGATGTGTCAACCAAGTCAACCCGATCCCGATAGCGGCAAACATGGACCAATTCTAACCCGAAGGATCTTGTTTATTGCCAATATCACGATACAAACAGAACAACCGAGCAAATGAAGTGTGCAACTGAAAAAAACATTAGTATTAGATGTAATTATGTTAATATACTGTCACTGTCATGCCAGTTCACTTTCATTAAGTACTTATGTTTTACATTTTACAATGACCAATACGTTTTGATTTCACTTCAGATATGAGCTGATCGAACCACCTGACCAGTCTTGGGGTGAATTGAACGGAACATGGAGCGGTCTCCTTGGAATGGTAGAACGAAATGTAAGGAGGGATGTATTGAATCAATCAGATTGCATATGTAGGACCATTGGAACATTACACATTCAATCATTTTGACCTTGTTCCGTTTTGTTTGTTTTTCTAGGAAGTCGACCTGTCTGGCATACCTTACGGACTAGTCCTTAAGAGAAGCAAGTCCTTTGCATTTTCTTCTATTCTGTACCAATCAGTATGTGAAGTCGTCTATAAGAAACTGTCAACTAATGACAACCGCTGGATGTTGTTGTTGTCTGTATTTAAATGGGAAGTGTATGTATGCGGACTGCTGACGATGGCCTGGTGCATAGGTCTGTATACACTGCTGGAACGATACAGAGTTAGAGAGCATATTGGGACTGATGAGTTTCCTACACATCCACCATCAACATCGGACAGTGTCATGACGGTGATTCGTGTGCCGTTCAATAAAGGTATTTAGATTTGTGGACAATGTTGGCTTTCAACGTTTGAGTAAAGAATTAATATTATCATTGCTTAAATGATTGGAAATACAAATTGTTAACATCTCTGAAAATTGTGCAAACTTATGTAGACATGTTTTCAATTTATGTATTTATTATAAGCGTATAACTTTTTTAAGAAGCTAAACTTTAACTCACTCACTCAAGCATGATAAATATCTGCTAAAAGCAGCGTCATACACTCGGTAATAGTGATTCATCACATAATCCTCACTATTGGAGAGTGAATCACAACGTGTTCGGGAAAAGGTAGTCACCGTTCACCTGAAAAATATTGGGAATACACAGTATATATGTATTATATATATATGTTATTTGCATCAGTTATAAAATTTGTCACTGATGTGTCAAATTTGGAAAATATTTTCCACATCTAACATCAAACGTTTTAATGAAGCCTTGAATGTTGTAACCTTGTAAGACAACATCCAAGCAAGAGTTGTATGGTGCTCAATCAATTCTCTCTTTTAAATGTAAAACACAATTGTAAACCACAGTGAGGCCAGAGGTTGACTCAAGGCAAGGTCAGCAGGTTATGTATCTGGTGCAGCTTCTTCCATTACCTACATGCGTGAAATGAAGGGGAATATCACAGGAAAAAGTCATGATTCGTCAAATGACCTTAAGAAGTATTGTTCCTGGAATGATCTTAAAGGCTTGGCGTCTCTGCGCTTCCGCCGCTGAAGTTCCTCATGTAAATGTCATTACAGAACATAAGTAGGAGGATGCTATTTTAGTTACAATATATACAAGAATTTCTCAAACCACCCAAAGTCTACTCCAAAGAAGTTAAGTAACACGCGATTCTTTCTTATGACAGCAGTTAATCTTCAGCGATATGAAAGTTTCAGGTGTTTTAACTCCTTTTGAGTAGTAAATTTAACAACAGTAAACTTTGCATCCACAGGTTCCCTGCATCTCCCACAGAGCGTACCGGGCCGCATATTCCACACAAGCTGGTGGATGTTTTGCATCAGCATTGTTGCAGTATACACTGGTAACCTGGTTGCCATTATATCAGTGGTGAAAGAGATAAACCCTTTTAATACAATGGAAGACCTTGCAGAAAACGAAGACTTCAAAATATTTATTCGTAAAGGATCATCCTATGAAGATCTGTACAAGGTCTGTACTATTTGTACGCTGTGTAGTTGCATTGACCTCGCCTAGCCATACTGTTGGGAAAGACACACAAGGAAATAGGACATATATAGGACTTTTGTCTGCTGAAGTTTATTCTCAACCCAAATGGTCAAAGCTATACGTTTACGCACTGTTGTAGCTGAACATTAACTTTTGTCGGCGGAAGGCCCATTACAATCCCCCAAAATATCGCTTTACTTATCTATTGATCACATTTCGAGAATGTAATTTGATGTCACGGATGAAATACGGATGAACGTTTCTCACGCCCCATATCTGCAACCGACTTATATCAGATGCTATCTAACAAATGTACTTTTTGAACGTTTTTCAGAATTCTACTGATAGTGTAAGTCAGAAAATCTGGACAAAGGTGTTGGCCACCCGATCTTCAAACATACAAAACTCTCTGGACGAGGATCGTCACTACAAGATGCTCCTACAGTCTGGCTACTACGCATTCATGACCGGTTCAAACACTGCTGATGGTATGGAAACTACAATCAATAACCTACAAAGGATGACATGTGGTCTTGGTCCATTTTATCTCAGCCTGCCCTTTCCTCTCAACTCACCTCTTGCAGAGCTTTTTTCAGACAAGTAAGTACTAATGTGTATGTTTATATTATAGATATTATCCTCTGATATATACTTTGGTGCAATTTGCTTCCATTTGTCGCAATTGTGGTCCTCATTGCGATGTGTTGATGATCAAATAATAATGTTATGGAGAAGTAAACGGGAAAGCAGAATGTGCCGTTAAATACAAACTAGTTACGTTCCTAAAGGGGCGGTGGGGTAGCCTAATGGTTAAAGCGTTGGCTCGTCACGCCGAAGACCCGGGTTCGAATCCCCACATGGGCACAATGTGTGAAGCCCGTTTCTGGTGTCCCCCGCCGTGATGTTGCTGGAATATTGCAAAAAGTGGTGTAAAACCAAACTCAGTCAGTCAGTCAGTCCTACACCCCTAAACGAAAAGAATATTTAAGCAATCTTAAAGCAAATGTAAGTGTTCCTAATTCCAGACTCATCCGTCTGTATGATAACGGTGTATTGGAAGCCTTGACAAGGAAGTGGAACAGCACACAGCGTGAGGAATATGTACCTGCAAGGACGAAAGTGGACATCAGTAGCTTGCGGAGTGTTTGGGTCATGTGTGTAGCTGGAGTTACAGGAGCCTTTGTTATGTTAGGAGTCGAATGTTTTCTCAACTACTGTATCAAATAGCTGATTGAATATTCTATGAAGATGTGTACATCACTGTTACTGTTTAAAACAATCCGTTTTAAATATAGGTTCAATAGTAGTTAATTTATTTGTCGTAGCATACCAAAGTATAAACTACTGTACTCATGGTGTAATAACGATTCGGCACATTAGGTATAGCAATATGAAAGAATTGGACATGTTTTAGGTAGAACATCAGCCATAGTGTTAGTAACTGTATCCTAAATTATGACATAAACAATGGTTGAATTGAATTTATGAACATGCGCTAATCGCCCATTGTTATCACATATGTCTGTCATGCCATTTCAGCCATATTTTAAAATCGAAATACCTTTCATGCCGTTTGCAACACATAAGAATAAATGTTTACTCCTATCTGTATGGTAGTGAGGGAATTAATGAGCATGGCTTTACGCTGTTAGTAATAATATTGCAAAGAAGCTGACATCCATAAATTCTCACCTTCTCCTAAAGAAAATGGTTATGCACTATGCGCCAATCCCAGGTCTTCAGCATGACATTGATAATGCTTAATAACAAGGGTGTCCAAGTCAACCACCATTGGACCTAGGAGATGGACGACAAATTGTCTTTTGAAGTGTCTGCAAAGATTATGAGAAAATATATATATATTATATATATATATATATATATAAGATTTTACAGTAAAAATACTAAAACTGTACAATCAATAATGCCCTGAATACAAAAGGCTACAGTAGTATCATAATCGACATAACTAATGCCTGTGTGTTTCCAAATATAATATATGTTGCATTTGACCATTTTCTGAAAGGCATAGTGAATTCAAAGCTTTCTTGTGTGGGAGCCGCTCCAATTTACAGTTGCTAGATGGGTATAAAAGTGTATGAGCTAGGCTACTAGTTCTCAGAAATCCAATTTTTTTTTGGTCACTGCGATGGCTGATGTGTGAGATCTCTGATCTGTGATTCAAACAACCATACAGTGATACACACGGCCATACAGTGATTTACAAGAATCCGTGCTTTCCCGAGGAAGTAGAAATCCCAAATTGTGTATATGTTACATTTATGATACACATCTGTCTGCCATCGTCAAGTTTATCAACGTTTCAAGACCGACCGTGCTTGTCTACTCTACTGCTGTCATTGTCAACAAAGTTCAGTCAGTATATCTGTTACCCAATATTTTAGATTTGTGACTCAATTGCACTGTACTAGACATCAGTGTTGTCATTCATTGTACATTACACACTGTTTGATCAATATATCATTGAATATTTTAGACTTGTCTGTGTTCTATTTTTCTGGTTGAAAAGGGCATTCACAAACCTTTTGTCACTCCAAATTATCAACCGTAACAATAGAATTATCGTTTTGGGACATAATGCTCGTTTTAAGTCTAAATCTGTCTAGTTGTTTACTGTCCTTGGTCGACTGGTACTTACATTGTCTGATTATGTTTTTATTAATATACAAGTTTCATAGTCACGATATGGCTGAAATAATGCCAATGTGACTATTAATTTAAGGTTCACTCAATTAGTCACTGTCCATGTTCGTAAGAAATATATGCTGAAAACAGTGCCAACTGTAAGATCCCGACTATGAGAAGAGCACATGGTCATGAATCAGGAAAACATTATTTGGGTGATGTGTCCATGCCAAAGTACAACATTGACAGATTGGACACATCCAAGGTCGATACTGGTTAGTGGCAGAACCGTGGCCAACCGTTGGCGGGAGCAGAAGATCGGGCCACATCGCCAAGCGACACTCCAAAGTCTACTCCCGAATCACCATTGCTTTGTGTACACATTATTTGAGGTTCAGAAGATATTTTTTATCACATTATTTCTTTTTTGTAGGTATCCCAACATGTACAACATACATTTTCAAAATAGCGTACCTTGTAGATCAAGACATGTTCTATTTTATGGCATACATTTCGAAAAGGCAGAGTATGGCAAAAAAGGAATTATGTAGAAACGTTGTGGCATGAAGACCAGAAGGAGATGAATCTATAATCTGTGTAGAGGAGCTGCTTACTGGCGTTATAGGAGTTATAGGAGTCTTGTACATCTAATTTAAAGCCATTTATGTGCGGGGTTGTTTTTTTCTTGTTTATTTTCTTTCTTTCTTTCTTTTTCGGGGGGGGGGCATTTGCCTGTATATATGTAATGTTTGGTAGTACATCGCGTCTTCAATATGATGTGTGTTACACTTGGTTTTGGAGTGATTCCAGTTTTATATTTGATCCATTCCAACAAGTGTTGCCATAAGCTTTTGACCTGTTTCCCGAGCGTGAGACATTACACGACTATCTAGGCCTCGACGTGCCGAATGGAGTTTCTTTTATAGGGGTATTAGAAACTCCCAAAGAGTCGAGGTCTAGACTGACTATACTGTAGGTGTCCGTACGCGTAAGTCGTGAGGCCATCGATGGCGATCCATTGTGTCCAAGAGGGACAGCAACGTCTTGTTGAGGGTGATCCCGTAGATTTTGTGCTTGTCACTTCTTAACGCATTCATTTGGTGTTTGAACATTATTCTTGAAGAGAGCCTGTTTGACTGACTGACTGACTGAGTTTGGTTTTACACCGCTTTTAGCAATATTCCAGCAACATCACGGTGGGCTTCACACATTGTGCCCATGTGGGGATTCGAACCCGGGTCTTCGGCGTGATGAGCCAACGCTTTAACCATTAGGCTACCACACCGCCCCAGAGCCTGTTTGAAGAGGGTGTGCTTGATGTGCTGTTTCACCACACATTTTTTCACACCCTTAGCCTTTCGGATTTCATCGTTGTCGGCTTTCTTGATGGAATACATCTTGGGTCTCTTAACCCAATGTATTCCACGATGGGTGTCCCATCACATTCGTCTTTCATCTTGCCGGGGACCTTTTTATTCGTTTGGTCGTGTAGGGCGTGGTCGGGGGTTGGGGGATGGTGGTGGTGGTGTAACAACTTGTATCGTACAGGTACATGTCCTCGGTACGAATTTCCAATAAGCAGGGAATCCGTGTCCGTGTAAAAACACTTTGCACCTGTCACTGTTTTGCTTTTTTAACTCGTTGAACATGTGTTGCGCCATGTCCTCGTACATGTCCTCGGTACGAATTTCCAATAAGCAGGGAATCCGTGTCCGTGTAAAAACACCTTGCACCTGTCACTGTTTTGCTTTTTTAACTCGTTGAACACGCAGGCTTCGTGTTCTTGCGTTTCGTACGTGAAACTTTGTTCGGGCTTGATGTGTTTGACCTGTTTGATCAGGGCGTAAGTCGGCGTAGATGACGTAGTGTACGGACATTTGATGTTTATGGTTGACGAATTTTAAGATGTTTTTCTCTTCTTCAGGCATGTCAATTCGAACAGCAGTCTCTCCCACGCCTTGGCAATCCTCCTTATGCGATTCCAGCAGGTCTGCTCGCGTGAAGCAGTGCAGGCTCCCTCACAGAAATGTTTCTTTCTGGCTAGGTTCTATTGGTCGTACAACAGTCGACTCAAGCTTTTAATCGTCGCGTAGTGATACTGGTCGCCTTTTTCGATGAGGAATAAATTGATTCTGCGGACATCATCGGACCTGGAGCTGATTCGGTGTACGATGGCTTTGTCCCCTTCATGGCCGAACATGTTAATAGCACAGGGTTTTGGTTTTTGAATCATGTCCGGTAGGAGATGGGTGTGAGGCGTTCTACACCCGTGAAGTCGGCATCTGGATGCCTCCAACTTTGGGTAGCTGGAACGCCTGCACGGATTTCCTTTCGGTTCGTGTCAGGCAGCTATGACCGCCACCATCATGCAATAATTATGAACATCCTCCCCTTTGGTTTTGGGGTTGAGGATGGCCCTTTTATCTCCGAAATGCTTCGGCACCCAGAGGTAGGATCCACCTTTGAGTGGTTTGTAATTCGCTATGTCAAGATAAACGGTGTTGACGGTATCCATCCCGCATCCCGAACCTCGATGCGTCCATTTTTCTAACGATGCTTGTAGTTTTTTGGACTGAGGTTTTTGGAGCGTCATTTGGAGCGTCTGTTGGAATTTGATACTTTTCAAATCGTTTAATTCTTCATGAAGTTTACTGTCGATTAAGGGTTTGATTTTATCAGTATTGATTTTCAAGCCTTGGAGATGCTTACCCAATGTTACTACATGCGGAGGGGGTTCGGGGTTTGGTCGTGAAAACTGGTTTGGGCGGCTTCTCGTCGACTAGTCTGTCGGTCGGTGGCGTGCTGTGTTTCCAGGTCTTGTCGACGACCCCCCAGACAAACACGGCGGCTAGCGAAAGGTAGGTCCACTTTTGGGTCGATTCTATCATCTGTCGCACCTTCGCATTTTCTAGACGGGTATCTTCTTGTTCCTCCTCTATTTCCTCCCGGAGCTCTTCGTTGTTGTCGTCGTCGTCCAGCCTAGACAAGATGTTGACCAACATGGTCGTGGTTTGCTCCGCACGAGCCGACAACATCGTCGCGTTTTGCTTCACACGAGCCTCGATCTTCCACAAGTGGTTGTAGAAGTCCTGGATGATCAGATTTGGAGGGGGCAAGAGGGTCGACGGTTCTGCGGCAGGCAATACGGTTGTGCTGGAGGGCGACGTCAGATTTGGAGCTATCTCGTTGGTGGGCAAGAGGGTCGAAGGTTCTGCAGCAGGCTCTCGCCATAGCTCGTACAGCCTTGTGGATCTAATACCGAAGAACTTTTTGACCTCGCTTGCTGGGAGCACACCACGAAGGAGCGTATTTCTTGGATCTGGTCCGAAGTCAAATCTGTTCTTGGTGGCATGTCGTATATCCGATACTTCCCATATGTCTATATGGAAATCCCAGTCCTCTCCCAGGAAATCCCAATCATTTCCCAGGAAATCGCAATCCTATTCTATTTTCCTGAGAAATCCCAATCGTATCCCCATACTCTCTCATTTTCCCCAGAAACACTAGCCAAACTCCAAGCAAATCTTAGCAAACACCTAGCAAACTGCTTAGCAATGCTTTGCAACACTTAGCAAACTGCTTAGCAAACGCCAAGCAAAACGCCAAGCAAAGCAATAGTTTAATAAATATAAGAGTGGCGAAGTCCATTTATAATACCTAATTTGCAACAGTCCTCTTTCGACCTGGTTTCCATGATTTGTCTGTCCGTTAGTAATTTGTCTACCCCCGAACATGCGTGCTCCTTGGACGAGGTGCCTTGCAGACAGACATCGCAAAAGTACTTCTTGTCGGGTGGATCGAATAGGAAATGGTTTAAGTTTTTTATCAATGTGTAATGAAATTTACCGCCTTCTCGGCGAGGAATAAATGAATGCGTGGAATCGGTGTGGGTGCAGATCAAACTCGATAGACGACGGTACCGTCATGGTCTCCGAAGACATTGATAGCCAATATGTTTTGCTTTTCTACTTTGGAGATTTGTGAAAGTGGTGTGGGTGTGTTTATTCCCACGAAATTTAAACCATAGTCTTTACTATAAGAGGAAGGACTGACGGGATTTAGGTCGATCTCAATGCCCATATTAAGCAGTTGCCGTCTCTGTTTTTACATTGATGAAGGCGTTCTTTCTTGAATAATAAGCGGGCAGTTCGAGGTAAGAGTCACTACGGAGTGGAGATGCACTGACTACGTCCATGTCTAAACTAGTCTTTATTCATGTGAATTTAGGCCATCGGCCCATGGTACAACATTATACATTGGCAGCCTTCAAGCTGTAGCGACGACAATTCTTAGCTTAGAAGATAAACAAGACAAGATTTCTTAAAACCAGAGGAGTAGCATTACTGATCAGTCGATTAAATTTACACAAGGTTGGATGGGTGAAAACATCTACAGGGATAAAACGTACAAATCAATAAGAAGTGGTACTCATTATTCTACATAGTTACAGGAACACATTTCACACAATCTTGATCTTTTTGGTTTCTTTATATGTCTACCAGTTTCTATATTCAGTTGGTGTGAACTACACCTGAACCTCGCTAAGGCAATACGGAATTTGTTGATAGTAATGCAATGGAGATATGGCTCAACACCCAAAATAAATTTAAATTGAGAATATAGGTCAGTTTTTGAGCCATTAGACAGCGAGGAATGCCATTCCTGTAAATATGTGTTTGGGCTCTAGATATAAATTCAGAAATAAAAAGATTTATATTAGGAATAAATTGATTTTCCCATACATATTCAAAACCCATTGTATACAATAAGTTTATTAATTTTGTTTTCTAGTTAATTTTACCATTTGAAGCATCTAACAGTAATAAATTGTAACATTTCTTAGGGAAACGTATAGAAGGCATATTTAACAGTTTGGACCAAAACATAATACAGCCTTTGTACGCAAAGATATACATAGGGTATCTCCCGAATTCGCCACGTACAACGTACAAATTCCGAAGGAGACATCACATTTCATGTGCTCAAATTTTGATAAACATTTCAAAATACAGAACAAAGCCTTGTTGTATTGTATATTAGAGCTGTCAAAATGATTATGCCATGACAATGTTTGTGAAAATACTATTCCTAAATATCTATATGAAGAAACGCACTCAATTAATTTACCTCCTAGATACCATTTTTTGTGCTTAGTAAGGCTGCTACCATTTCTAAACCCAACAATTTTAGATTTATTTAAGTTGACATATAGCTTATATTCCTTGCAATGCTGTTCAAGGACATTAATACGTTTTTGTAGCCCATAGATGGTGTCAGAGAGTAGAATGACAGCATCAGCAAATAGAAGGAGAAACAACTGAGTAAATTCTGGATGTAACTGTAATGGACTCAAGACACATCCTTGACGAACTCCAATATTACAGTCGAACAACTGTGAAAAAGAATTATTGACTTTAACGCAAGATTTAACACAACCATAGATGAATTTGATGCAACCTAACATCTTGGGTGTTAATCCTTTCTGTTGCAAAACCATAATTTGATCTATTTACCAAATCAAATGCTTTCGAGAAGTCGACGAAGAAAGCATACAACTTACCCCTTTTCGATAGAATTCTCTGTGTAATAGAATGAAGAATAAAGATGTTGTCGACGGTTGAGTATCCTGTTCTAAAACCTGCCTGTCTCTCGGATATTTTAGCATAAGCTTCACTCCAAAATTTAAGTCTGTCGTTAATCACTGCAAGTTAAAGTTTACTAGATACACCGAGAATAGTAATTCCTCTATAATTTGAAACTGAATCTCGATCTCCCTTTTTATGAATAGGGACAATAAGAGCAACCGACCACTGAACAGGAAACACACCATTATCAAAGATCATGCTGAATAAAACTGTTAAATACGGAACAAGAAAATCAGAAGAAAACTTGAAAAATTCAGCAATTAACTTATCATCACCACCGATTTAGGGCACCTGGGGGTATTTATTGCTTTCAGAGTCAAGAATTGTTGTAACATTAATATCCGTGGGCGGATATTTGCTATTGTAAGTAGCATTACCATCTATCGACCTAGCAGCGTCCATGTACAGAAACAGTCAAACCACTCTTGTAAAGATATATTGGGATGAACTACAGACGTCCCCGAAAACCTTTTGAATATGTTCCAAAAAGCTTAACTATTAAATTTTAATATTATAATTAAATTTTAATATTATAATTAAATTTTAATATTATAATTTTATTATTTTAATAACCTCTCCCTCTCAGTTCGATAATAACTACATTCCCTATCGAACCACGTTGATCTTGGGTATTGACTACAGAATTACTTCGTTTCGTACAATTAGCAGCTGTACATATTACATTTACCAATAAATCAACAACTTTATTAATGTTTTCAGACACAGCATCAAGAAAATTATCAAACATGTTTATACTGTCCTTGGACAATAACCTTTCTCTAAATATTTCAGCATTGGTTTCATCCCAAACAAACCGGTACTCGGCCCGCAGATGAACATCGGGATACTGCACGGGCTTAACGTGGCAGTCACGTGACTGAAACTGACACGATGACGGTAGATGGTCACTAGATACAATTACAAATTGTTTACAAATTAAAAAGACAGCAGGTGATCCAATGACATAATCAATCACACTTTTACCCGAGTGACATTTTGTCGCATGAGTGTCTTTATGTATTTATTGTATGAAAGAAAGTGTCAATGTCGTCATCTCCCAAGATATCTGCAATGGTGTTGTCAATGTTGTCTGCTTCCTCGCCGGCTCTAGCCTTAAAGTCCCCACCGATAATGACAATGGGATCACACAGGCCACATATGATATTTAACAGCGATTCAAAGAAAAATGATAAACCACATGTAAAATGTTTGGTCTTATACCACGGAAAACCAGCAGGATTGATGTATGCGAGTATAATATCCCGGTCTTGTCGAGCACAACAAAAATAGCATTGTCAATTATTTTCACAGATTTCACATTACGATCAGAAAAACATTTGCTAACAAAGAGCACTAAACTGCCAGAGAGTCGTCCTGTACATAATGTTTTAACTGCATAAACACAATAACACTTATAGTCAGTGAATAACGCCGAAAATCATAACGAGATGTCCATGTTTCCGTAAGTCCCATGATGTCATAAGACTTGAGAAATGTTATAAAGTTCACATCGTCACCTTTATTACAGAAGCCTGCAGTATTCTAGAATAGACAGTTGAGTAAACCTAGGATCCAGGCGTTGTGTATGGGGTCGGCCACATCCGTATCTGTTGTTGATTGTGTTGCTGTTATCTGTCTCATCTATAATAACAGAGTCAGATGTTTCTCGGGCTTGAGAGTCACGAAAAGGTCGCCTGTCCATCACCACTAATTTACCATTTTTGAAGAAACCATATTTGTTTTGTTGTTTCAAAGCAGCTAACGTTTTCCACTGTTTGCTTGTGATGCACTGGAGATTCCATGCCCATTAGCTTTTAACTTGTCACGTTACTGTAAGGCACGCATGTTACACTGAGTAGATGAAAACTTGGCTAGTATAGGTCTCGTGCGATTATTTCTGTTCGATGTTTATAAACATCGATAATGTCATTGATATGAAACGGCATGTCACTAGTGGCATGACGAGTGAGAATATCACAAACAATATTTCTACAGTTAAGATTAGTTTCATCTGGCATTTCACTCACCCGCTGAATGAGAGTATTGTTTTTCCAGTGTAAACAGGATGTAAACACCGCCGACTTCGTTTGAGGACCATATCACATCGGGTTTCACCCACTCATATAGTTTTGCCTCGATCGTTTTGATTGATGTGTCAATGCTTTCCCTTAACAACGCGGCATCTTTCGGGGTTAAAGGCGCTAGTCTCACGATGTTGCATTGATGAATCGTTTCAGTTTGTCTAGGCAATGATTCTTCGATTGTTTCTTACCATCCTACTAGAAGGAGTTCAGACCTATCGCTCGTGTATCCAGAGGATTTCGTGATGGATAGTTTGACCGAAAGATGATACCTGACGCTACCCAGATCGAACAATTCCAACATAACCTGCATCCCAAACAACATGGAAAAATACATTTCGTTCTCGCTAGACGGTCTGAAATTCATTCAAAGCTATCAGTTTGTACACTCGGCACTAGAGAACCTAGTGAAGGCGAATGACCCCGATGCCTTCTATATAACCAATCGATACACCGACGAGTCGAGTCGACTCGACTTGCTGAGGAAAGGCGTTTATCCATACGAGTACATGGACAACTGCAATTACCTCCTATGGACCGCTTTTACAGTAACTTGACCGACTCGGGTATCAGCGAGGAAGATTACTCGCACGCATTCTACGTGTGGGACAAACTGGGCTGCAAGACTTTAGGCAACTACCACGATCTGTACTTTCAAAATATTCAGAAAAACCTGCTTGATGCATTACGACTTGGATCCCGCCTGGCATTACACCAGTCCCGGTGTCTCCTGGGATGCCTTGTTGAAGAAGATCAGCATCGAATTGACTACGACATGCAAACCGACCAAACACAATCTCTACCTCGACGCAAAGAACCTGTATGGCTGACGCATGAGCAAGCCTTTAATCACTGGCGGATTCGGGTGGACGACCGATGGTGACACGATCATCGCTCCACATTCGAACATCAACTACATACTAAAAGTGGACTTGGACAATTGCACAGACTTATATCGGCCACACATCAGCTACCCGCTGGCTCCCAAGAGGTTGGCGGTGAATCAATACTGGCTGTCCGACTACAAACGAAACTTGCTGGGCAAAAAAGTAAAACTGGCAAAGATCAAAAACCTTGTGCCCAACTTGATGGACAAGAAAAAGTACAGTGTGCACTACAGAAACCTGCAGCTGTACATGTCGTTGGGAATGAAGCTGAAGAAAATACACCAAGCGCTACCATTTGATTGTGCTGTACACGGACACGGATTCGCTGCTGATGGAAATTAATACCGAGGACATGGCGAAACACATCCACCTGTACGACATGAGCGATTATCCCAAAAGAGCATCCGCTGCGCACGCAAGTCAACAAGAAGGTACTTGGAAAAATGAAAGACAAATGCGCAGGCACGCCGATCATGGAATGCGTTGGCTTGAGACCCAAAATGTTTTCGATCAAGAAAGCAGACAACAATGAAATGAGAAGGCGAATGGCGTGAATAAATAGGTGGTGAAAAAACATATCAAGCACGATCGATTCAAGGGGGGCCCTGTTCGAGAAACGGACCTTCAAACACGTAATGAACATGCTGAGAAGCGATAAACACATGATATACGGTGTGAGAGTTAACAAGACGTCGCTGTCCCTCCTTTACACGAAAAGATGGAATGCCGACGTTGGCGTCACGACTTACGCGTGCGGACATCGACATATCAAACATACATACAAAAATCATCAAATATGAATTGAGAAAATTTACTACAGCCCACGCGGATACTGTAAAGGCAAGGGTGACATCCCAAAACTCGCCAAAGCCGCCAGAGTTTCCAAAGACGTTGCTAAAGCTTGGCTTAAAAAACAAGCCCTCTTGCAAGTCTACCTGCCGGTACCCCTGTACATTCTGAGAAGAAAATTTGATGTTTCCATACCGAATCGAGTGCATCAAGCCGACCTCTGGTTTCTGCCACACGATAGTGTGAGACGTAAAACGTACAAGTATGCCCTGACATAGAAGCCAAACTGTTGACAACGAAAGATTCGACCGAAGGCACCAAAGCACTGGCCTGCCGAGCGGCAAGTCGATCCCGGACGCGAGTTAATGGGAGCCGTGTCGCAGCTGCTGGCCAAGCACAAAGTCCAGGTCAAACGAGGCACGGTTGGAGCGCATCGTAGTCAAGCCATAGTTGAGAGATTCAACCGCACGAGCGACTGTTCACACATCAGTACGCAAAGATTTGATCACTCCCGAGACAAGATCTACGAAATGGGTTGTACGTTTGCCTCAAGTGGTGTCAGCCATCAACAACGAAGTCACTAGACTCGAAGGCAAGAGACCCGTCAAAGCCATCAAAATGAAATCTATCATTGCCGAATCGTCCGCACCACCTACACGTCGTACAAAAGAGAAAAAAATTACCTGACCGGGTCATTGTTTGGTATTTGCACCAGCCAGATGAACATGACGGAGATAGCAGAAAACGTGCTACGGATCCAATATGGTTGATGACAGCGTACAACATCGACCGAGCTGATATCAAAGACGATGAACTATATCTGTATTATCTCAATGACGGGCTGGACCAAGGATTCGTGCGAGAGGAATTACAGGTTGTACCTCACTCAAAATCGTAATCTGATGGTCTTATGGTGTTAGGCAAGACCGTCAGTGTGGTTGGATAGTAAGTTATTAGTCTGCCTTTGTCATTCCAGAATGTTGTAGCTTGTCCCACACGAACTTCAAAACCAGCATTTGAATCGCGTTCGTCTCTTACTATACACTTAAATGTCTCTTCTGCAAACGCTAATGTTACAGCGTAGTGAGGATTCACTTCTTACGCTCTCTCTAGACTTTCATTTGCCCCAATAACCCTCCTTTTTTAACCAAAACGTTTTACCTTCGTGCTTACTCCAGCCAAATATGCGTATTGTTTGTCCTGCTGTCGCTGATATTTCTACTCCCTTAAAAATACAGCATCATGACAACATGACGTCATACAAATGTCAACAACAAACATCACGGCAAACATTGCAAAGCACGCCTGTCCATAACAATCACCAAACCATTTTCTCATTCTGACCAAAGTCGTAGATTCTACTTCCTACACAATTACCCCCTGTACTTCTTAATTCATTTACATTTGGGCAGTGGTGGGGTAGCCTAGTGATTAAGCGCTCGCTCGTCACGCCGAAGACCTGGGTTCGATTCTCCACATGTTCCACGCCGTGATATTGCTGGGATATTGCTAAAAGCGGGGTAAAGCTAAACTCACTCACTCATTCATATTTGAAACTTGTGACAGTTATCATAAAACGTCTACGCAACACTTGATTATCTTAAACATTTTATCATATCTGTGATCACTGCGAAATATTGACGATGTCAGGTGTTCATGTGCAAATATGGAATCTTTATCTGATGACAGAATTGAGTCGCAATTGACTCTGAATTTTGATATGGATATAGAAAGGGTTTTGATGCTTTTATATTCATTCATGTTCAGATACATAATTTTGTATACTGATATCACTCACCACGCTGCTGAAATGTGTATGGTGTCCAGTGGTGCGACATTTTCTACTGATCGTTTTAAAGGAAGGTTTTGCTTGCGCAAGTCATGAATAAAATCTGTCATTTAAATTCAAGCAGCAAAACCATTTCCAATGGCTTTGAATAGGGTTAAACAGACCTATCCATGAATAACAAGACAAGGATCATGCAATTCTTGTATATTGCTTAACTCAATCTGTCGTTATTACCAAGGTCCTGTAGTAGTGCACACAATAGTATGTTTTCGTATTCTAGGACACATAGTATTCAATCACGTTTTTTAATGATGTAAATTAGGAAACATTCAACTCCTAATATAGTACAGGCAGCTGCGATGCCTGATAAACACAGGACCCAGACACTCCTCAAGTTACTCAGGTCAACCTTCGTCATTGCAGGTACTTGATCCTTGCGTTTTGTGCCATACCATTTCTTCCCCCAAGCTTCCAGCAGACCGTTATCATACAGGCGAATGAGTCTGAAAACAGTAACATGTACATTTGTAAACCTGCTTAAGATTTGACGTGGATGCTTCTTGGGGTTTACGTTTTTTTTAATTGTTGGTGTTTTTTTCTTTTGTTACTTTTCTATTTGTTCCAGCCGCTTATTTTTATGGATGTTTTGACGTAACAACTTTGTACTTCACTGCCAAATGGTTTCTTATGTTTATGTCTTCTTAGATCATTTAATCATGAACACAGAATTATGAAGACAGCTATAGGGTCCGTAAGTAGGTCACGGATTTCACGAGACCGGTGACAAACAACGTACACTTGGTCCGGGCTAGTAAAGTCACATTTAGCGATTGCGCAATTTGGATCCAGAACTTGCTCTTGTCACCGGAAATTTGGTACTGGTCACCGGAAATTTGGTATAGGAAGTAAGCTGTGCACTGTGTAGCAAGTTGGCACGCGCAAAGGGAGAAAGGGAACCAGCTTAGTACCGGAAGTAGTGCCTCGCGAGACTTACAGGCCCTATTACGAAATAGATCACTAATGTTAAGGAATCATATCACTAGATAATAATATTTATTTCTGAATATTATTGAAATATGAAAACGTGCTTTTGTACTCACTTATCTGAAAATAACTCCGCAAGAGGTGAATTAAGAGAAAAGGGCAGGCTTAGATAGTTCAGACCAGAGTTGCATTTCATCCTTCGTAGGTTATTGACTGTTTTTGCCATGAAATCAGTCTTGACTGAACCGGTTATGTATGCGTAGTAGCCAGACTGTAGCAGCATCTTATAATATAAATCCTCGTTCAGAGAGTCTTGGATGTTTGCAGATCGGGTGTCCAGCACCTTAGTCCAGATTTTCTTACTTACACTGTCGTTATTATCCTGAAACCGTTTAGAAAGCATATTTATTATAAATCAACTGCCAAAGGTAGTTTGGGGAAATGGGACTTAAATAGCTTGGTAATTATCGACATGATTAGTAAAAACGTATAGTACATACCTCCACGGGTGCAGTTCTCACAGGGAGGACATGCATGAGCATAAAGGCAATACAATTACGCACTTTCCAAAGCGGTTGTGCTACTAACCTTGTACATATCTTCATAAGATGATCCTTTAAGGAAACAAATCTTGAAATCCGCATGTTCTGCAAGCTCTTCCATTGTATTGAAGGGTATCTTTTCCTTTGCCACCGAGATAGTTGCAAACAGATTACCTGCGTAAACGGCGGCAATGGTGATGCAAAACAACCACCAGCTTGCCAAGAATATGCGGCCAGATATGCTCTGTGGCAGATGCAGGGATCCTGTGAAGCAGAGGCTTCCAGTTATTTTATTTACCACTCAAAAAATATAATTGCCACTCGTTTGTATTTCCATATATTAACTATATGATATGAAAACATGTTTTAACTTCTTGCTTTAACACTGATGACAAAGGAATGTCTTCAAGCTCTAGTGCCAGCACCACTTTCAAAGGGTGCTCTTTGCATATGTATAACATCGAAGGCCTCATTAAAGCTTTCATGAGGTTTTATGGTGCACATGTGAAGGACATTTTAAAATTTTACGCATCAGTGATAAAACCATTTTTTTCAGGTGTACGATTGACTAGCCTTCGTAATTGTTTAAGATGGCTGCCACCGATGTTGTTGGATACATTCAATACATTTAACAGTGATTCATAAACGCTTATTCAGGAGTTAGAATCTGACAATCGGCTCTGCTTATTGTAGTTTACATTTTACATCACATCTGCAATATTAAAGCCATATAGCTATGAAAATAAGGTAATCAATATAAAATATCTGTCGACAAAGGACAATAAAACCAACTAGACTATCACATATATATATAATTAAAACTAGTGATTAAATCTAACATACTTTAACTATAGAGGACAATACAATATAAAAAACAGGCTATAGATCGCCAACAGCTGAAGGTAGATCACCATCAGGGGACCATGGGGACTTACAGTACCTTTCCTACCTGCATGGACCCTAGCTGGAATTACAATATCCCTTCAGCCAGTGGCGATTGTAGGAAATATTTAGCCAAACTTTAAAAGAACAAAAATACTACGTTTTAAACTGTGGTAAGTTTAACTTTAGCTTTGAAAGTTTTGGGGCTTACCTATCCTCTTATGAGGACAATAATTTCACGATACTTTAACCCCCTTCGAGGATACAGCCACTAAAAATCGCAGTTGCTAATTTATATTACCATGTTTAAAATACCATTTATCTATTTACAAAACATATTATTCAAAGTGTATCAAGTACTTCTGTTTCCTTTAAAAATTCAATAATTAAATGATAATTAATATTATATAAAAGATCCTTAACTGTTTTGACATCGAAATATGTATCCCTTGTGATGGAAAAATCAATACAGTCAAGCAGAACATGCTTATAGGGTTTTATTTCATGTAATTTATTTTTACCTACCTGTGTGTCCCACTTCTTCTGCATCAGATCACGGATGTAAGTTCTAATGCTAGCTTTGTTGTAAAGCCAGTTGAAATAACATATTTTATAGATTCCAGCATAATTCCAGCATAATCAAGTAATTGAGGACCCCATTCTTTTTGGGATGTACGAAAGCATTAATTATTTCCTGCCGCCAGACCAACGATAATATGTATTCGCTGATCCAACGTTGACAGTCGACATTGTCCTCAACTCTGAATTATAGTGTGTATAATGTGTTTCGTATTATACATATGTGGGTTTAATATTCTCATCCAGACTAAATTGGTCAACAGCCTGTAAAATTTGTATACCAGTTATTCAAAAAGAATTCTTTTATTTCTTTCAAACTGCTTGTACCATCTTTGAGTGTAAGATTTTACGGGTTCTTTTATATGGGTCCAAAATATTTTCACTGTATAGAAAAGGTTCATGCATCATATTATAAATGCTTCTTAAATTTGGGAAAGTATGCTTTAAATAAGGCTGTATTAGGGGAAACTGGTCGTTGTAAATATATTTGTTCTCACTAGATTAAGAGTAATAACATTTTGGCAGAATGTATTAAAAATGGTTTCTTATAGGTACCCTAGGCAAAGTTATATTTTCCTAAAGTTACAAAATGATATTGGCAAGATTAATTGGGCATCAGAAGTTAGAAAGTTACTTTTCTCGACTCGTTTGTCTCAAGTGTGGATTTCACAAGAGGTTGGAAATGAATGTAATATTTTATGTTTTTATGCAACGTCTTCAGGACATTCCCTTCCAAGAATGGTCTATGTCTATAAATAATTCAAGTTTTTAGAACACTATTCTTCTTATAAATCTGTGTTAAAAGCCGAGTTTTATAATACGAATCTACAAGACAAATCGTTAATACGGGCGTTGTGTCAATTTAGAATTGGCTTCCATGATTTTAGAATTCACTATTTACGCAAACCCACTAGAGCTTTCAGTGATGATAATGACTCCATCTGTAAAAATTGTAATACAGGTAATATTGAAAGTGAATTTCATGTATTATTTGTGTGTACCAAGTATTCAGATTTACGAAGTAAGTATTTATCATTTGTATCAGCACCTGTGAGGGATAAACAAATATTGTCCAGTCTGTTAAATTCTAAGAATATTGATATTACCAAACAAATATATTTAAAACATGTCTTCAATGCAAGAACTTTCACCACCACCACCACCACCACTACCACCACATGCATTTAATAGTAGCAAGTGTGTTTGTACTATAGACCTTTAGGCCAGAAATACTGAATAAAAATAAATCTGAATTACAGCTATGTACCTTGACGTAGTGGCACGAGAAACGCCGTCATTATACTGTCTGATGTTGATGGTGGACATGCAGGAATCTCCTCATGTTGATCTCCAACACTGTATCGTTCCAGCAATGTGTACAGTGCTATACACCATGCAATCGTCAGCAGTCCGCATGCATACACTTCCCATTTAAATACAGACACCAACAACATCCAGTGGTTGTCTTTAGCTGACAGTTTCTTATGGACTGCCTCACATTCCGATTGATACAGTATGTAAGAAAATGCAAAGGTCTTGCTTCTCTTGAGGGAGATTACGTAAGGTATGCCAGAAAGGTCGACCTCCTGAAAGAAAACAAGGAAGAAAAGGCCCAATGTGTAATGTTCCAGTGGATTCTAAACGTTCGAAACATATTGGCTTAATACATTCTTTCCTTACATTTCGAGCAACAATGCCAAGAAGACCACTCCATGTTTCTGACAATTCGCCCCACATCTTCTCAGGAGGTTCGACCAGTTCGTACCTGAAGTGAAATCGAAGTATATGGGTCATAAAAAACAACATATTACGTACTTTATATGTTTGACGTGTGTTTGCACAATAGCTGAACGGGACCGATCGTTTATATTTATGTTTAATCCATCGGTGTAATTTCAGTAGCTCACTCATAGTTGTTATGGTTGTATGGTAACACTGGTGGTAAATGTCGAACTGACACAAATAGTGTGGATGGTTATTCATAACACGTACGTAAAATTGAGACATTCGCCAAGGCTGTCGAATAAATCCTTGCATACTTGAGTGTACACAATGGACCCATTTAATGGAGAAGTTGATTTCTTGCAAAAATCTTCCACTGCAGAAAAGAAGTTTCGATCAGAAGAATAATCATACTCAAATATTAAGTCCTTATATTTATGCTAAATCAACTTGCGCGAGAACCACTGTTATGGTTGCAGTTTAGGTTACCAATTTTCAGTAGTACTAAAATTGAAATAAATTATAAAAAAAACTTGAATATGTACAAGTGGTAGCAATGATTTACCTCCAATATACCAATTTTCAATTTTCTTCCATTCAACATGTATGCTGTATTGGGGAAGAGAGGACCAGCGAAAGTGCCATGTATCTCCCCGTTGTGTGTAATGTTGCCAACTGGGGACCACTTCCGATTGTTGGGCTTCCACAAGAGAGTTCTGATTTTCACAAAATAGCTACCTGATATGTTCTTTTCCTGGAAACGAATGTAAAAAGCACCTTATTGAATAAAATAGTGTTCAATGGGAATAAAATCATGCTACTCAGTCGATGTGTCTATGTTTCTTCAATCAGTTTGATTGCATTTCGTGTCAGTATATTTCTTATCGAATTACCTTGACTGCAATCGCTACGTTGTCCAGATCAGCATGTACTTCTGATAACAACTGTGGGTCCACAGTGAGGAAGAGCCATTTCGAAAAATGACGCAGCAGCGTTCTTCGTCCGTATTCCTTGTCTTTTCTGGAGGCCTGTGGCAGAAAGAACAATCATGAATGTATACTGGCCACAAAACGAAACGGTATTCATAGGAGATAAAATATATATTAGAACTACATGTGTACATGTGCATGTCTACGTTTCGATGCGTCAGTGGTTTTGGAATCGGCTCGTGGGATATTTCTGTGCATGTGAATGTCCATAACTGAAAAATCAAAACTGTTTGTTTGACGTTTTATCGTTTATACAATTAAACAGCTCATGAACTGCATATCATAAAATAACTGAAATAATTTATAAACGAACACAAAACATGTAATTCGCTTAACTTACGATATCTGTGACGCATGACAAGCAGTAGTTACTCCCATCACAGAAGACAACAAAATTGAACATTTTGCGATAAATGTTGATCCTGTTCTTCTGGAGGGTGTTCTCTATTAAGCCAGTCACACTAAGTTCAAAGGTACGTATTTGGAGGAACATCACAGTCACACCATGATTTGTTGTCCACTCCTCAATAATGTCATGTGTATCTCTTCCTGTTAGACAATGGAAATGCAGGATTATAACAGGAACAATATGAACATGTACGATGACTGAATTTGTCTTTGATAATGGGAGCAAAATTATGTAATTAGAGATCAAAGATTACATAATACTTTGTTTAGCTAAGAAGTACTGTTAATTGTAAGGACCAACGGAAGATTTACTTACTCAGAGTTGTATCACTAACAAAAATCAAGGATGAGCCCGGATTGAGAGATAGCATGTTTAATATGTGATGCAGTTCATTTTTCCCAAATATTAGTCCGGAAGGCACTGTAAATAAATAATGAAATGAAATATCTTGTACATTTGCACCAAAGGAAATATCGCATTATGTGTTTAGTTCGTCCAGCCACTGTAACACCTGCAATAATTCTGGAATATCATGGCGGATGTATTAAATGTGAGTCCCAAGGATATTCATCATTATTCATATTCATACAATTAGAGGAGCCAAATTTGGGAACCATCATATGCACACTTAAAAAATGATATTTTATATGCACTATATTAATGTCGACACATATGAAATAGCTTCTCCACATATCAGAAAGTATCATGGCAGGATTACACTCAAGAAGAGCAATGTAATGAAGTGCGACCTAATTATGCATAAATAGAGGCACATTGTGTGTCTGCTCAAGGCAAGGTTCGCTATAGAAGCAGCATGATATTATAAACGTTACAATAAACGTAATATACTTTGGCAATATCAAACAATCATATTTAATTGTTTCTACAAACCTGTCACGTTCTCGAACGGCGTGCAGGAGCAACCGACAGTAAGCAAATGACCAGATACATACAGGTACAAGCGTACAACGTCCATGGCTCTGGACGTTATTACAATATTCAACAGAATGTCCAGATTAACCGACGTACTGCAGGAAATAAACGAATAGTTTGGATAATTAGACGCTGTTTTCGTTTAGTGGTTGTGTTTCCTGTGTATGAATTGCTGGGTAAATATACATTCATGAGTAAACCTACTGGAACAGAGATAGAATTCAGTAAACATTGTACGTTTCTGGCCGACCGACGAGTGCGTTCAATACTTTATCGTGGTGTTTTGTGGGGTGCTCCTTCGTCAGCATAATCCATAATTCAAGGTTAGCGTGATATACCTTGTCGATTTCAAAAGCAAATTTCAAAATACACTAATGGAGGAATTGTTTTTAACGGAATCAACTGGAAGTATTGACACAGCCATAAACACAAAGGCCACCGGCGAAAGGTAAGCCTTCAACATTCTTCACGAGCTGTCGTGGACGTTCAATACTTCACCGTGCTGTGTTTTTTTAAACAAAGCAAAAATGTCAGTTCCTGAAGTCAAGTATAATCGGTTGAATATGTAACTCGATCTAAATATATTAATATTAGATTTTACTTCACCGTAGTAAGCGACATTGCTTCACTCAGCTTGGTCAAATGTGCAGCAGGACTATAAGTAAGTTCCGTCTTCATCGCAAACGCGTGTAATTGTAAAGTTGTTTGTGTGTTTCCATGATATCTCAGAGATTGCAGAAATACTTCAAATGTTTTGAATATCTTGCTTTAACCAACTTCCAATTGTTGACTTACTAGTGTTCTCATTTAGTCTTCCTGTGCATGTATTGCTGGCTAGATGTGCATTCGTCACTAAAAGTAATAGAACGGACTCATCAAACAGTGTACATTCCTGACGAGCTTCCGCATGTGTACTTTGTCATGTTTTCTTGTCGGTTGTGTCTTAATCAAAGCTAAGAAAAATCACTTATTGAAGGTAATCATGATCTACTTACTATGTTGTCGATTTCAAAAGCAAATAGAGAAATTGTTTTCAAAAGAATCTATTGGAGGTATTGAAAAAGCCATGAAAACAAAGGACAGACATATTCGCTTGTTTTGAATATCTTCCGTAGCATATAATGGAAAACATATATTGTTCCGTCGTATTTGTTTTTTTAATTATTGGATCAGAAAACATGACACACCTCTTTTTCGTTTTGTAATTTTAACTGTAGGTATACTCATACATACATGACGCCCGATTCCACATTCACATTGATGCATAATACAGATATATCGACAAATAGCAAATGCTTTTAACTGCAGACACTATTTACATATTCAGATGTGTTAAGCCAGAGAATATCTTGGCTGGCGACACCAGTAATACATCCAGAGGCTCATGCGTTATGTCATATGCCTTTAATAGATTTATGTTATAAATAGTTCCACGCTAATGGCTCTTTGGGTAACACTCTTCCAGCATAATTGGCCTGTTAAGGGACACTTAATGGCCGAGATTATAATCCATCTTTAAATACGGAACATATCTATTGTATCTGCATTTTTACAGATATCACGAGTATAGCGTTAGAATGGTTTGAGACAGTTTACGTATATTGCCAGTTTTGTAAAATCAAAAGAATGAAAAACACATTTTCTTAACAAGCATTCGGTGCTATAATAGACATTGAAATCGTATGATTAAGTACATATTTCAAAAAGACCAATATTGTGCTTTCTGATAAAAACGGCATGCTAAATACATATGCTGTGTTATTGATTGTATAGTTTATGTCATGAACACTAACATGTTAAGTGAGAATTATTGCATGAAATGACTGGAAAAAGATCGACGTGATCCGGCACTTTTAGAAGAAACGTGGACTTTAATTGGTATTCTAGCTGTTCTAAAATCTGAAAACATTCAGTCGAGAGTGTTAAAATGCTTGGAATATTAACAGCATGTGCATATAATGTATGATAGGTAACCCTGGTGGGGACAGGGTACGCTCATGTGTTTGCGCACGCCCGGTATCACCCTTAATTCATTTTGATTCAATTATATTGTCCTCGAAATTGTACAGTAGATACTATTAGAGTGACATATCTATTGATAAGAATGAAGTTAAGGATATTTTATTGTCTCTCAATGTTACAAAAGCGTCTGGTCCGGACGGCTTAAGTAACAGATTCTTAAAATTGTATCCAATCATATAGCCGAACCTCTAGCGAAGTTATTTAATATCTCTTTAAAACATAGTGAGTATCCGAAAATCTGGAAGGAAGCGACGGCTGAGCCAATTCACAAGAAGGGTAGTATTACAGGCCAGTTGCTTTAACAAGTTGTTTACCTAAAGTTTTTGAAAAATGCGTTTTTAAATACTTAATCACTTTTCTTAATGACAACCATATACTTTCGAACCTTCAATCAGGTTTTATGCCCGGTGACTCAACCTCTAATCAGTTAACATTTCTCTACAACTTTATATCAAAAACACTAGATCAAGGCAAAGAAATTAGAGCTGTATTCTGTGACATAAGTAAAGCCTTCGATAAAGTATGGCATAAAGGCATAATCCATAAACTGGAGCGTTACCGTATTAAAGGTAGTTTATTAAATTCGTTTAGAAGCTATCTAAATGAAAGAACACAGAAGTTGTCACCCAGGGTATAAACTCATCTGAGCGTGCTGTGTTAGCTGGGGTTCCACAGGGGTCAGTCCTTGGACCCTTGCTGTTCATAATCTACATAAATGATATTACAGATGGTATAGATAGAAACATACGTTTATTTGCTGATGACACCTCATTATATGTCATTATCGTAGACCCAGCAATTGCGGCTCGCTACCTAAACAGCGACATGTCTAAAATTTCCTCATGGACAAAACAATGGAAAGTCACATTTAACCCATTAAAAACAGAATCCATACTTTTTACTAGAAAAAAATATCCGAGCTCTAAACTACCACTTTTATGAATAATACTGTTACCCGCGAAGTCGAAAGTCATAAACATTTAGGGGTTAATCTGCAGAGCGATTGCACTTGGAGCAAACACATTACCGATGTCGCAGAAAAAGTAAGCCCAATGATAAATTGCTTACGGAAATACAAATACCGTCTTAATCGTAAAACCCTTGAAATTATGTACAAACAGTATATATTACCCTTGTTTGACTATTGTGTTCACATCTTGGACAACTGCACCTAAGAGCAATCTGAATTTCTAGAAACATTAAACCTAGATGCTAAACGAACAATATGTGTAGCGGTACGTGGAACTAGCCATAACAAATTATATGACGAAACAAATATCCAGCCTTTAAGGATGAGAAGAAATAATCATAAATTAATTTTGTTCTACAAAATGGTAAATAACTTAACGCCTGGTCATCTACCCAGTCTTGTCCCTCCTTGTGTATCTGATTCAAACCAATACAACTTAAGAAATCGTAATAACATTAACCATTAATTGCAGAACAAGAAATTACGAAAACTCGTTTTTACCCAATACTATTAAACTATGGAACAACTTACCCCAACATCTTACTCAATTAGAGTCCCTGTCCAGTTTTAAAAGACGACTGAGGACTATTAATCCACCTCGAATATGTTTCAATCTCAACAATGGAAGCCGTTTTGCTCAAATCGTTCATTCCCGCCTGCGACTCGGCTGCATTGACCTCAATGCTCACAAATATGAAAGATACATTTTAGAAAGTCCGATATGCTCATGTGGACTAGCAAATGAGGATAGTTTTCACCTTTTCTTTACGCGTTCAATATATACTGTAACTCGAAATAACATGTACTTTTACCAAAAACGATATACATTAGACTCAGTATTATTCGGAAATGTCCATGCAACTGCACCTGTAAATATGCAGATTCTTGAATCTGTTCATATATATATCGTACAATCAGGCAGATTTGACGCCCTTTTCTCAAGATAATGATTGTTTACTCTCAACCTATGATGTCGACATACCTCTCTTCCTTTGGACTATGTACAGCGTATACATGACTAACAGCCAAACTATGTAATTATTATTTGTTTTTGTAAGGGAGAGGGGGGCGGTGGGGTAGTCTAGTGGTTAAAGCGTTGGCTCGTCACGCCGAAGACCCGGGTTCGAATCCCCACATGGGTACAATAAGTGAAGCCCATTTCTGGTGTCCCCCGCCGTGATGTTGCTGGAATATTGCTAAAAGCGGCATAAAACCAAACTCAGTCAGTCAGTGTAAGGGAGAGGTGTTCATATAAGCTTGTTCACCGATCCCTATTCAATATAATTTGAATAAACATATGTTTAAACCAGTAGATACTCTTTTAGTACAGATTTGAGATTTAGTATGGAGTTCTCACAAAATTATCTTCATGGACGGTCAGCACATGGTCACGCTTGTCATGGGATATCGCAGTGTCATATTGAACTCTACACAACAACTCTTGTGAAGAAGCATGTATCAGACTCTTCCTGAACCAGTACAACTATAGTGACGAGAAAGGTTTCACAACAGGACACATAAGGGTCATGTAAAGTCATCAGGTGGAATACTATACTGCTCTGTAAGACGTAACCATTGTGTTAACAACAGGAACTATATATTGCTTACCGAGAATCAAGTTAAGTCATTTTTATTGTGGGTCCCTGAAGCGAAATATTTCTTCTGCGTCCATATATTCAATATGTTTGTGCTTACTGTCCAGAACACAATGATGAGTATGTTTGAAAGATATTATCCTATAGCAACAAATGCTAAAAAAGTGTTTTGCAACTACACTAATGAAGTGTTTTAGATACTTGTCATTGTCAACTACATATATACAATGGTACATTGATATGTTCAAGGAAAATGAGTGTCAGTGTCATGAGTTTCACATATCAACGGCGCAGTGGCTTGCAATGTGCGTATTTAGCGAGTGAGTGTTGAATTTAACGCCGTTTTGTGCAGTATTCCACTTCCTGGCGTGCCGGCGTTATGTGAGATGAAACCCCGTATTGATACAGATCTCAGGCGGTTACCACTTTGAAACCAAAGAGTATGGACATGGTACTGACAAGCCTGAAAATATTATCAAGGTGAACTGGGATCTGGAGACACAAATATGAGCATAATGTCGCATATATAAACATCGCATATGAACTGTCTGCTGAACATGTCTCAAGTTTCACTATTCACTGGACAGTACTGTTACAGCTGCACCTGCCTCGTATTTACTTACATGCCCGATGTGACCTTTTCACGAACTGTTCGATAGTGATTCAGAAACACGTGCTCTGTTATTGTATGGTGTCAATCACCGGACTGTCTGGCCTTGGCTCGATTGTTTCCAAACCACATCGTACCACTGTGGTACTGACCAGACCATCAACCCTGACACTAAGCCTCCCCGACAGCAAGCAGCCCCCTTCACCATCAGCCTCCCCTACATTGGACCAACTAGCCATCACATCCGACGACTCCTCAAACAGCAAGCCAACATTGATGTCATCTTCCAAAGAGGCAACAATATACAGAACCTCCTGCAGGCCACAATCCACCCGGCAAAGACGCCAGATCCCGCAGGTGTCGTCTACCAGATAGAATGAGACTTCGGCGAATCCTACATTGGTGAAACCTCAAGACCAGTCACCATTAGGATCAACGAAACAAGTCCTCAGTAAGAAACAAAGACTCTAAATCCGCCATAACTGACCACCTCAAAGCCAACCCAAACGACAACATCAGTTGGAACACCACCAAGGTCTTCGAGAGGAACCAGGCTCATTTCAAAACCCAATATTACTTGAAGCTGCCCAGACAAAGAAGATTTGCCCAGCTATCAACAAAGATGATAGTTATGTCATCCCCAAGGCTTATGGTCACTTGTTGTCATTAGTTCCATGTAACCTACTCAACCATTGTCTATTATCCATTGTGTAACATCACTTCACTGTTGGCTTCCCAACAGTCCCTTTATCACCTATGTAAACAACCTATGTACATCATTCCCTACTGGTTGCCCATCAATATCCTTAATCTCTTATGTATACAACCATGTACATCGTCTTTACTGGCTTCCTATCAACCTACGTAATCCTGTGTTATCAACCTCTTCTATTGTATAAACAACTCATTTTCGCACACGGTGTTAACACTATCTCAAGACTGAAGCAGGGTTTTAAAAGGTGAACAATTAGGGAGGGGTGACCAAGACTAAAGTTAGTGTGAACAATTAGGAGGGGTGACCACGACTGAAGTAGGTTTAAAGTTAGGGAGGGTGACCACGACTGAAGTAGGGTTTAAAGTTAGGAGGGGTGACCACGACTGAAGTAGGTTTAAAGTTGACCACTGACTGAAGTAGGAGGGGTGACCACGACTGAAGTAGGTTTAAAAAGGAGGGTGACCACGACTGAAGTAGGTTTAAAGTTAGGGAGGGTGACCACGACTGAACGAGGTTTAAAGGGAGGGGTGACCAAGACTGAAGTAGGTTTAAAGTTAGGAGGGGTAGGTTTAAAGTTAGGGAGGAGGGTGACGACCACGACTGAAGTAGGTTTAAAGTTAGGACGACTGAAGTAGGTTTAGGGAGAAAGTTAGGTTTAAAGTTAGGGAGGGGTGACCACGACTGAAGTAGGTTTAAAGTTAGGGAGGGTTGACCACGACTGAAGTAGGTTTAAAGTTAGGGAGGGGTGACCAAGACTGAAGTAGGTTTAAAGTTGGGGAGGGGTGACCAAGACTGAAGTAGGTTTAAAGTTAGGGAGGGGTGACCAAGACTGAAGTAGGTTTAAAGTCAGGGAGGGGTGACCACGACTAGGAAGTTAGGTTTAAGGGGTGAAACAGGGACTGGTCGGCTCTTGGTCAATATACTGTGGATGCCTGAGGTATTGTTCGGACTGTATTTTAGGGTGCCATGCAGTGCCCTACACCAGTTACCTCAGAGTATTGCCGTAACTCTAACCCGTGTTCCCGAGATTGAAAATACCAAGTTGAGTGGCAATGATTAGTTTAAGACACAAAAGGTTCATCGACCGATGCGGACTGTATTTTAGGGTGCCATGCAGTGCCCTACACCAGTTACCTGAGAGTACCAGCATAACATCATCGACCGATGTAACATTCATGTATCATGAGTCCATTAATACAAGTAATAACACAGGACAAGGTATGACAATCCAATAAACGTAACCAAAATGTAGTCGATCTACAAAACAAAACTACGTGGACAGGACAGACTCGTCACGGAGTGGGTAACGTGTGTGGGTGTGTGTTTATGTCTGAGCACATGTGTGTGTGTATGTGTTAGTTTATGTCGTATTGTACATGTATTTATGTCTGTATGTGTGTGTTTGTGTATCTGTGTCTGTATTTGCTTTTTGTTTTCGTGTCTGTCTGTAGTTTTGAATCTGTGTGCGTCTCTGAGTGTGTCTACTCCCTCTCACTCTGTTGTTGTGTGTCTGTGGTTGTGTCGTCATGTGGTCTGGCATGGACTGCTACTTCGGACACACATCACAAATGACGAAGCAAGTAAGACTCGTGTTATGTTGTTTACAGGTATCCCAGCATAGCTGTTTAAGTGAGATGCTTTAAGGCCACATGCAACGCAAAACACAACTTTGCAGGTCCTGATACCTATAACAAATTATCAAAAATGCAAAAAAGTTGAAAAATAAGGCGATTAAAAAAAACCCGCGAAGTCGGAGTTCAAACGATTCACTAAATTCACCCCAGCTGGGGCGAAAAGTGTTTTCAGCAGCTGTGCTGAGCTGCTCTCACAGCGCATGCGCAGTGAGTAGGTTCGCGCGACGCGTGAGTAGCGGGATGCCCGAATTATAAGGTCGTGAGCAGGAGTAGTCTAATCTCGGTCGTGTACACAAACAACAAATAGTAAATAATCTACTCGTTACATAAAAGCACCTTGTTAAGGATCAAGATCTACTCAGATATTATGTGTGAACGAGTGAGGCGTTCGGCATTTCAAGGCGGAAAACCTTCACTGGCGGTGAGTACTCGGAGTAGGCTTTGATGTGAGCTAGTTTTCTAATGTTTTGTTGATATTTCACAGGCGCGAGCTATTGATATGTTATGACAGTGGATTACCGATTTAACTGTTTATATAATTTCATTTGACTATTTCACCACATCGAGTCTTACCAAGTCACTTTCTCAGTTCGATACATAAAAGCAACGTCATTATTTAGCATTGTCAGAATTTCTAACTGTGATATAGATATGCCTCTGTCACAGACAAAACTCAATGTCTGTTTTATTGTCTGCCTGCCTGTCTGCTAATAGCAATATGCAATACACAACTTCGATCACTGACCACATGCAATTTGAACTTAACACCTATCAGGCTATACACCATAAAAAACCATTGATTTATGGCTCGTGCACCCGAGTTCTGTCTGTCACATTATGTAATTACACAGACAGGCAGGTGTGATACTTGTACACATGACATGTTATGATGTCTGTTGGTTGCAAAATATTAACACAGTAGTAGTTATTTGCTTTATTTAACGTCGCATGCTCAACTAAGGTATTTCGGCGACGGGGTAGTACACTTATTAAGAAATGAGAGGGAACAAAAAACAAAACAACAACAACTGAGTATTAAGGGAAATTTGAATGGGAGGCCGAATTAAAAAGGTAAAAAATATGAAATAGGTAAAGAGTAATACAGATTTGGAATTTAATATAGATGTAGTGTAGTAAATAGTTATTGTTATTGTGATTGTTTTTACAACCAACTTATGTTTAAAAACATATTTATTAGGTGAATAATGATAAACATAGAAAAGGTTGAAAAATGAAGTTGATAAAAAGAAAGAACTGATTTGAAAATTTAAAAGAACATAAAAACATATTTATAAAATCATTTAAAATGGTAAAAAGTGGAATTATTGTATTATTGTTTTTGTTGCTACGTTATTTGGTATAATTTTGTATGAATGAGATATTTAGTGAGTGGTTTAATTAATCTGGGATTTGTCAGAATGTACTTGAGATCAGAAGAGTTAGCATTGTTGAGGTACTGTTTAAAGCATTGGTAAATGGGGTTCTTTGTTTAACATATTTTGTTAGAAAGGCTGATACAAAATTTAGAAGTGCCCCTTTTAATCCTTATGGGGTAATTTTTGGACGACACCTGGTCTCCAGAGCATATTAAAAGCCTTAGAGAAATCCGAAAAGACTGCAAGTATGTGTTTTTGGTGTGTATTTTATGCAGTTCTCATGGAGTTATGGATTTGTGCTAGATGATCTGAGGTGGAGCGATTTTGCGAAAGCCTGATTGAGTTGTATGATATAGGTTTTGTGTTTCAAGACATTGTGTGAGGCGGTTGTTAACCATACCATCCGTGGTTTTGCATATGTTAGATGTTAGAGATATGGGCCGATATGATTCGGCTTTGTTTCCGTCTTGGCCTTGTTTGTGTATGGGTATGATAAGGGAGTGTTTCCAGCCTTTTGGTACTTGACCCTTCATCCAATCTGTATTATACAGTTTTAGTAGTTGGTTTATTAATGGTTTAAGGGCGTTTTTTTAACATGATATAGCTGGCATTGTCTTGATCTGGGGCAGTGCGTTTTTGTGTGGTTGATTACGTTGTAAAATTCCACTTCAGTAAAGGTTTATTGTAAGTTAGATGCGTTTGGGGTTTTGTATGTTGTAGGCTGTTGCTTTTTTAGATTTTTTTTGAAATTGTTGATTGTTATTAGCAGTTCTGCTAACAGAAGCAAATTGGTTCGCGATGTTTTCAGCTTTTTGTTATTTGTTTCTATTGTTGTTTATAACTGGAATATGTTGTTTTTTCAGACTTTTCTGGAATTTGTTTTGAAGCTTAGGTTGCTGCAGAAATTGTGCCAGTCCTGGTCTCTGGACTTTTGTATTATTTGTTTGACATATTTTGTCTAGCTGTTTTAGTATTTTTTTTCCTGTTTTTTCTGGCTTTATCTATTTCGTTGTTCCACCAGGGCACTGGAGTGTTGCATGTGTATTCACTTAAGGGGATGCTTTGGTCAGCAGCAGTAAGTAATATGTCTATTGTTTGCTGGTTTATAGTTTGACTGCATCTTCAAGAAAGTTGTTTTGTTCAACTTGTTGTGTGCACAACCTTTTGGTTTTTCCCAGTTTGCTTTATTAAAATTATATTTTTTCCTTATTTCTATGTTTGATGTGTGGATAGATGAATTTTCTTTAAGACTGCCATTTATATGTGTGTAGGAAAACAGGGTTAAATTATAGCGTAAGCCTGGGGGCAGGGGCTTCATAACACTATACGTACCACATGTAGAATAACTGTCTACCAGATAGTCTTGTAGCACATTGTTTCACTTGCTCTACTACGGGACAACTTCTTGACCGGGGTTACCGTTCATCGTAGCGCTAGATACATTGGGTAGGCCACGTGGTTGGTGCTAAATATGTTGGGTAGGCTCTGATTGGCGGAGATGTCCGTCATCAGTAGTTGAACTTTGATCCATGTCAGAGGTCGTTCTAGAGCGTCTGTTATTTCCCAATAGGCTTTATGCCCGATTTACGAACTGGTCACTGAGTTTTGAGTAGAGAACAGATTAACCCGAACGCACCCCTATAAAAATAAAAGTACACAACGCAAAGTCCAAACAAGGTTGATTAAACATCATGTTCCTACACACTATGTAACTTAACTCAGCTGTCACTGGCCGTGATTGTCTACTGAGAACCACGCCTTTTACAGATTTGGTGCCGAGACCAGGATCGGGATTTAATAAAGTTAATTTGCACATTTATATAGCAGGATAGTAATTAGTAAACAATGTAACTTAATTGATTTAGTGCAGGGTTTTTTTTCATAAGATTAATTTGGGAGGTTATTTGAGTAGTTCGTGGTTATTTTCAACATGGATCAGTTTGACTTGTTTTCACTATCCAACGCTGGTTTCTCATCCAGTGAGCAGCCTGGTAATTTGAATCAGACGCATGTTATTCCTCCTGTGTCTGTAGCTACACGTCCAATGCAGTTTGTTACGTCCACACCTAATGTTCTTCCAGTAAATAGAGAGGATGAAGGTTGGGGGGTTGGAGTAGATATTGGAGTAGCTAACTCACAGAGTGCGACAGCGACTGGTTCAGTCCAACCGCCATTTCCGGGTTTGAATCTTGGTCGGATGGAGGATAGTGCAGCGTTTGATAGTGGAAGGATAGATAGTAGGTCCGTTCGTTTCAATTTAGCAAGTCGGCATTTGGGAAACCTTAACCAAGACATGATGGGTATCCCGTCAGCTAGTCTGGGTTTGGACCCAAGGCCACTTATACCACAGCCTTTAGGTTCAGGATCGGCTGGAAATGAGACATATCATAGCGATCCAGCTGGATCTTTGCTTGCTAGTGGGTCATCTCAACTCTCACGAAGGGAAGTTAGACCTGATTGTTTTGATGGGAAATCTTGTGACTGGCAGGATTATGTGGTACACTTTGAACAGGTTGCCAATTGGAATAGGTGGTCTGATAGCGAGAGAGCTCAACAATTGACAATGTGTCTCAGAGGTGATGCTCAGAGGTTACTCAGTAGCTTAACTATGGGTCAGCTCAATAGTTATTCTGCCGTTAAGAACGTTCTGACACAAAAGTTTAATCCTAGAGAACGGTGTTTAGCTTACAGGAGTGAGTTTAGAAATCGTAAACAAGGCAGGGATGAATCGGTCACTGATTATGGGTGTCAGCTAAGGAGGTTAGCACATCTGGCATATCCAGATATTCCATACGTGTCCATGGAGGTTCATTTGATCGACCAATTTTTGACTGGGTTGATAAACTTTAACATGAAGAAACATATTGCTTTCTCGCACCCTAGGACTTTAGACCAAGCTGTAGCATATGGTATTGAGTTTGAGGCAGTGGATGGTAGTCGGGGTCGGGAGCCAGATCATGTTGAAAGAATAGCTGTTGTCAATTCTACTTTACAGTCGGGTAGGGAAGAACCGTCCAGACTGCAGGTACTTCTACCAGTTACATTTCCTTACAGGAGGAGTTAAATGACAGTATTTCAAGTATGGGGGAAGAAGAAAGAGAATCTCCAGTTCCTGTTACCAGGACAAGGACTGGGAGGGTAGTTAGACCCCGTTGTAGATAATCGCCCTGAATGAATGACAATGGGACCTTAAGCTAGACCAAGAAGTTTAGTTACATTTTATTCATTTTTCCAAATGTTATTCAATTTCGTTCTTTTATCCAGCGAAATATTTAGCAAACTACATTCAGACATGGAAATCCATGCAGATGAGAGAGAGTTAACTGAATTCCTAGAACAGGAGGTACATTTGTCCAGGAGACAATGTTCTGCCACGTCGCTCAGCTCCGGAGACATCCCGCACCCTTTCAGAAGATCGTGTCGCTGCCAGGGAAGAGGCTCTCCGACGTTGAAGAGCCATGCCCCGCCATCCAAGTCGTGAGGAGCAGGAGGAGGAGGACCAGGAGACCCTCAGATCTATGCCCCCTGGATATTGGGACTTGTAATATCCTGGAATGTAACTTCCCAGACCGCAACTCTTTTCGCATTTTTCGCATTTCTTGTTGTTATATTTTGTTGTGTCATTAAATGATTTGTATTTGTTAATAATTTGCCATTTTCCCTTTTTGTTTTTTTTCAAGGGATAAAGTAATTTCGGGGAAATAACTATTTAAGGGGGGAGGAATGTAGGAAAACTGGGTTAAGTTATAGCGTAGGCACTGGGGCAGGGGCTTCATAACACTATACGTACCACATGTAGAATAACTGTCTACCAGATAGTCTTGTAGCACATTGTTTCACTTGCACTACTACGGGACAACTTCTTGACCGGGGTTACCGTTCATCGTAGCGCTAGGTACATTGGGTAGGCCACGTGGTTGGTGCTAAATATGTTGGGTAGGCTCTGATTGGCGGAGATGTCCGTCATCAGTAGGTGAACTTTGACCTATTTCAGAGGTCGTTCTAGAGCGCTATATAAGTGACCTGGCTCTCTGGATTCAGTGTCTAGCTTTCAGTCATCCGAGCATCAGGTAATATCTCTGTCCCGAGGTCCTGTTTCAGGATCATTCCCTCCCCTTTTGCAGAGTCGAATGTTAGGTTTTATGTAGGGGATGCTAAGTTCGTGTTAGGTCGGGTTGGGGGAAAAGTAGAAGTTGGAAACGGAATAAGTATTAAGCTTTAGACTTTGGGTAATGTCCAGTTAAACGGGGTTGGTTTGGGGTGGCTTTTCAGAAGAAGTTTTTCTATGGATTGTTGAGATGGGGAAGTTAGGTTCTTGTTAAACTAGTGTTAGGTCGGGTTGGGGGAGAATTAGGAGTAGGAAACGGAATAGGAATTAGGTTATAGACTTTGGGTAATGTCCAGTTAGACGGGGTTGGTTTCGGGAGGTTCTATTTTGAAGAGGTTATTGGAGTTCGATGTTTTTCCTCACGAAGCTGGTATTTTTAAACTTAATTATGTGAGTGAGAAAGAAGTGTAGTTTACAGACTGTTAAGCTTTTGTTGTCTTTTGTAATAAATTATTATCAGTGTTATCTTGTGTCTGCTATTTCCCAATAGGCTTTATGCCCGATTTACGAACTGGTCACTGAGTTTTGAGTAGAGAACAGATTAACCCGAACGCACCCCTATAAAAATAAAAGTACACAACACAAAGTCCAAACAAGGTTGATTAAACATCATGTTCCTACACACTATGTAACTTAACTCAGCTGTCACTGGCCGTGATTGTCTACTGAGAACCACGCCTATTACATGTGTAGGAATTGTGAAATGGTCACTACCCCAGGAACCCAATATCCCATAAGCAGTCGTGGCCTAGTTGAGAGTTTATTAATGAGAGATCAATTGCTGTGTATTGGTTTTTGATTAAGCTGTGCCATGTGGCTTGACCCTGGTTTAAAATGATGAAATCATTGTTTTCTGTCCATTTTACCATTATAGTGCCTCTTGTACAGGTGGTGCATCCTCTCCCAAAAATGCCACTGTGGGCATTGAAGTCTCCTGCTATATGGGTGCTGCTTGTAACGTATTTGTTGAAGACATTTAAATGTTCAATTGTTGTGTTATGACTTGGTGGTATCTCTCTCTCTCTCCCTCCCTCCCTCTCTCTCTCTCTCTCTCTCTCTCACTCACTCTCTCTCTCACTATCTCTCTCTCTCTCTCTCTCTCTCTCTCTCTCACTCACTCACTCTCTCTCTCTCTATCACTATCTCTCTCTCTCTCCCTCTCTCACCTACCGACTTGATAAAATACATATATAAAAATATGAATGCAAGCAAACATTTAAAGTGATGATATGTATGCATTTGATATGCCATATTATCGACTTCGGGAGTAATAGCCTGGTCTTTTAACTCCTTGAAGGTTGGAGTGTGATACAGTGATATTTACTGCCTACTTAAACCGTTTGAGTGTTTTTGTATTTATTCTGAGATTTTGTGCTAGTCTGAAGATTGTAAGGATATTTCCTTCCAAGGTTTGTAGATTTAGACGGGGTTGGGGGTGGTGAGTGGTGTGGATGTAAGTGCCACTTGCGTAATGAATTCAACCAAAGTATTGAAGTTTGGTTGGTTCTGGTGCTGTCATCTATACTTTGGTACAAGTCATTTGACTGATTGTTTTGGTTTTATTTTGAGTAGTTTAGTCGTCTTGCAGCTTAAGATTTGTTTGTGTTTTCCATTTTTTTTTTTTTTTTTTTTGCGGGGGTGTATTTTGTTTTTCTTTGTAAGTGCTGGAAGCTGAGGTTTGAAACTGGTTGAAGTTTACCTTTTTTCTGATTTCTCTAGTTGTACCAGAGATTTTTCAAACTCAGAGAGAAGTTTGATGTTTTGTTTGTTTTTCCCTGGAGTCATTTAGAGAAAGATCCATTTTAGATAGTACCGTGTTACTGTTTGGAGTTGAGGAGTTTGGTCTTTACCGACTTAGATCAATAGACTGATTGTGTCTATCTTGTGTATGGGTTTTATGATGGTTGTTGTTTGCCTGTTTAGCGTATTTGGTTGTCTTGGTTACACGTCTGTTGAGTTCAGCTGTGAGCTTTTGTTTATATCGATACTTATGGGAAAGTGAGCTATGTCCTGATATCCGGCAATTAATGCAGTAAAGACGAGCTTTAGATTTATCAAATGTATGGTTATTTCTGCCGCATTTAGTGCAATGTTGGTTTTCTGTACAAGCTGTTTGAGTATGGTCATATTGGAGACACTTTGTACTTTGTGTAGCTTTTGTAGGTGAGGTTCTACCTGAGGTCAATGATGCCAGCAAATGGTATATTTGTTTTTGTTTTGACATGATTCAGTTAGCAAAAAAAAAATCGGGTTTGTGTTTTGTTGTTGGCTGTTTGGACGAGAGAATCTAGTTGTTGTTGTTGTTGTTGTGTTATTATTGGGTGTAGTTGTATAACCCCTTTTATTTGTTGAGTCCAGTTATGTGTTACAACTTTAACTCGAATGTTTCTGATTTTGTTGATTGCTTTGTAGTTTGGTGCATAAGCTTTTCTGTGTGAAGTGGATGAGATATCCATGATCACATCTTTTAAGTTTTGCAGGTGGTACTCCATTCTGGCTAAGACCCACACCCACCTGGACTACTGTTAAGGTTTGAGATAGGCTTATGTCCTTCAGTGTACTCACAATGAGTAATTGTATGTGGTTTACGGGTTTGTTGTGGTTTAGATGTTCCTTAGTGATATTGACAGAAGTGTCAGAAGATACTGATGTATCTGTAAGGGTATGATTACTTATTTCTTATCTTTTGTTGCTTGGTCTTGTTACTTGGGTGATGAGTCTCTGGTTTAGTTTTAACATTACTGAATGTCCAGAAGTCTTGATCTTGGTCTGGAAAATTGAGTTGTGCTTGGCTTTTATAGGTTTGGATATCTTGTAGACGTTGTGATAAATCTAGGAGATTGGTGGACTTTGAAGCCCCAGGGCTATTCATTTTGGGTACATGGTATACTTTCGTGGCTATGAAGAGTAAACTATAAGGATGAGAGTATAAAAACACCTGAGGTTGCTGTATGAATATTTTGTTTAGTTTGTTTAACAATACATGTTAAACAATATTTTGTATTTTTTTCAGTCGAACGTAATGGTTATTAGGTGAACGTAGTTTAATATATGAGGGAGTATAGTATTTTATACTGCCAGCAAATTTAAGCTGTATGAGGTACATTATGCTGGGAAGGAGACGCCTATAAAAAATATAATGGTATCACAAAAGGCAATTATTGTGCCAATTGTATAAATAGTGTATTAGATGATAAAAGAGTGGCAGGATTGCAGTTTGCCAAAGCAAGATTGCTAAAACTAAAGCCCAGTATAATATGTTGATACCCACAGGGTGGGGAAGTTTGCAATATGCCAAAAGCACAATTGCTAATACGAAAGCCCAGTGTGGTATATAGGCTAAGCAGTGTGATTTATGTTTAAATATTGTATAAAATATCATACGGCACCAACTGTGTATGGGACAATAATGTTGAGATGTCGAAACGCCTTTGTAGCACGTACTAAGTACTGGGGATTTGCACATAGCCGGCAAGCCGAGCCACGCAACTGTGCAGCCCAAGTAAAAGGGCAAAAAAGGTCACAATGTGCCAAAGCACAGTAAATACCAACCCATATAATAGAAATAAAAGCCTATGAATGATACTAGATATCCCTGGTGCTTCGTTTCGAGGGAAGTAAACCTAAGTACAAAATATTGCACTTTTGATTTGCGATTGTACCCTTATAATTGTGTTTATTTGTTGTTGTTGTATTTTCATAATCAGCAATGCATATTATATATCATGAATAAATGATAATTGTGTTTTTATTTATATATTTATTTATTTATTTTATTTTTTTTTTTTTTTATTATTATTATTTTTATTTTTTTTTGGGGGGGGTGCATCTAAGCTTTAAACCACTAATGACAGAGCTGTGCTCTACATATTATACACAGGGATACGTGAGTGTTCTGGCATATCAAGTGGTTATCAAACGACCTTCAACCTTTATTACGTTGTGATAACACAGTAGATACAGTACAACCAGAAATTATTGAGAATTTAAAGATTGTAATTTTTTTTTTGTTTTCACTCATTACTCACGTATTAAATGTGAATATTAGCAGAACATAACTCCAGATTCAAAGACAGGTGATCAGTTAGTATTTTGTCAAGTCACCATGGGCAGCAATGCAGGCTTCACTGCGGCTGGGCATACTACTGATCAAAGAAGTTAGAAAGTCGTGGTCCATGCTGTCCCAATATCGGACCACCTCTTCTTTCATTTCAGCAATATTTGTCAGATTTTTCTTATTGACACTTTCCTTCATAAGTCCCCAAACATTTTCTATTGGATTTAGGTCAGCGCTATAGCTTGGCCAATCTAATAATATCATATTTTGGGTCCGAAACCAAGCCTGTGAATGCTTTGAACGATGTTTTGGGTCGTTGTGCTGCTGGAAAATCCACAAATTTCCATAGAACACGTGAGCAGATGGAAGTAAATGTCCTTCGAGAATATCTGTGTACCGCTCACTGTTCATATTCCCTTCAAATACACAGAGGGGCGTTGCCCCTAACACAGATATGCCACCCCACACGTTAAATTTCGGACTGTACTTTGGGCGCTGATACAAAGGTTTTTCAGTTTGTTTGGTCCAGAATTTCAGTGTATTTGGAAACAGCCACACAGAACTTTCATCTGAGAAAATCACATTGTCCCAGTTAAAATTTCTATGTTGTAAGCACCAGTTCAACCTTCGCTCCTTTTGTTCAGGTTTCATGATCGGTGGTGGAATTCCTCGACTTTTCTACCATTCCATTGCATGCAGCTCAGTTCTAGCTGTCTCCTTACAGACAGCCACAGTTCCTCTATCAATCATATCCAGCCTTAAGTTTTCTAAACTCCTTCGTTTGTTTTTAGAAACAAGAATACTCAAACTGCCTCCTGTCACCGACAGTCAATTTTCTGGGCCTACCTGCGCCTCCCTGGTGCTCAATGCCATATCCATTTGCAATATTTTTCAAAACACGATAAACAGTGAACAAAGGGATGCCTGTTCTACTTGAAATCACTTTAGCTGATCTGATGTCCTTGTTATAATACTCTAAAATCAACTTCCTCTTCTCTAAATCATCCATACTGAGGATCACTGAAAATGTCGTCTGCTAGCAAGTAAACAAAGGGGGATGACTCTTCACAAACTAATGAAGAAGGATTAACGGAGTTGTCGCTCTTCAATGAAACCAAGCACTTGATAGCTGGTCAAGGTTGTTTATACTAGAAATCCAATTAAACATATTCCTAAAATTCTCAATGATTTCTGGTCATACTATATAAACCTGTACCTCACGACGCCCTGTCACTCACAGAAAACGTCGACCCATACCGAGAGCTTTGTGTATACATTACTCTGGCGGAGTCGGACATCTCACGGATTTTTATACAGTTCACAAGATGGTCGAGTTCAAATGCATGTTAGGGTTGCTGACATCTATCTCCCTAAGCTGTTTATTGCTGTGGCCAGGACAATATGGTGTCTGTCCTTAACAAACTGGAACAGTTTGATCAGGATCTGCTTGATAATAAGATGGATATGCTCGCTATGGAGAAAAGGATACTAAACACCATAGAGTCTCTTCAAGACAGGGTAAAATGTCAAGTCTCTGACTTGCAGCATCTGAAACATGGCTACGATCAGATGAAGAGGCAGTTGTATCATGTCTCAAGATCATTCAAAGATGTCCAGGACGACACGACCGTATTTCACGAATCACTCCTGATGACGACAGACGTGTGGAATCAAGATAACTCAAGTGGTATCTGTGTCAGAGAGAAATACAGACTGGAAATAGACCTACAAAAGTGCGATGTTGCCACTGTCAGTCTGAAAGCTGACATCAAGCGATGTTCGACATTGAAGGAGACATGTCAGTCACAAATGTCAAACCTGATAACAAATGTCACGGTGTCTCCTTCTAACCCCGCTCCTCTAAATGTCACATCAACCTCCAGGACATCTGTGTCAACGACACCCAGACCAGAGGAGGAGAAAAGTAGGATTTTGATAGCTCTAACCTGGTCAAGTAAACCACATCAGTTCCGTAAACTCAGCATTCATAGCAACACAGTTAGAGCCTATCCTTCCCACACCATGAAGCTGGTGAGATCCCTTGCCTACATTGCAGAGACAAACAAATTTCTGATATGGCTACGCTTTCCTGATAAGATAGTGTCATCTACCCTGGATACACATCACGTGACGGTATTAAGAGAACGAGTACATACAAATGGCATGGCAGTGGATGAAGATCGGGACATCGTGTTCATGTCCACATCTAAACCACGACTCTCAATCAGCCGCATGTCTACACAGGGGAAAGATTTCACTACCGTCATTAACTTATCCAAGTACGGTAGTGATCCAAGGCAAATAACTCTTGACACAAAGAGGAGAAGGGTATATGGGTGTCATAACAAGAAACTGTTCACTGTGACATGTGATGGTCAAGGTCTGACAACATTAACCACAGCAAGCCAACTGTATGCTTTGGCCCTAGATCAGACAGCAGGTGTGTTGTACTATGGTCTACACAAGAAACTGATGAACTCTGTAATATGATACTGTATAGAGGCACCATCTACTATAGTGGCTGGATTTTTCCTATTGTAGGTGCAGTTAATGTGACACATAACACTGTTGCAAATACTCTCCAGTCAGTCACAATGAAGGGGACTAATATTGTCTGTATGTGTTTGATGCCCTAAATTTATCAATCGTGTCATCTGTATTCCGATCTCAACAAACCTAGGAAACTAATTTTAAGATTACATATTTCACATTGTGCTTAGCCTAAGCAATGTTAGTTTATTGTGAGGTTATATTAAAAAATATCCTTTATTAGTTCTGTTACTTCTATCTGTGCATATATAGCATGTAGCCTATGTTGCAATGTTAGTTTCCTGTTTTATCAATAAATATCTTTTTACAGTTCTGTTGCTTCTAACTGTGCTTCCAACTTACACAAAATAATGCTTCATCACCAATTACATCAGCTAATCTTCATGTATTTTGAAGCAGAGTAGACAATAGCATGTTTTCTTTGTAATAGGCTTTAATGTAAAGTGACGATAGATCACTATGGTTTCAATATAGCCCCATTTCACTTGTGGATTCAACAAGTAGTTATCATTTGATGGGATATCAGACCTGTGGGTAATAGGATTAAATGTAGAGTAGTGAACATCTGTGAAGAAACTTCTAAACCGTCAACACCAGATAAAAAAACGCGTCTGTGTGTTCGTAAGTGTGTGTGTGTGTGTGTGTGTGTGTGTGTGTGTGTGTGTGTGTGTGTGTGTGTGTGTGTGTGTGTGTGTGTGTGTGTGTGTGTGTGTGTGTGTGTGTGTGTGTGTGTGTGTGTGTGTGTGTGTGTGTGTGTGTGTGTGTGTGACCAATGTAGGGTTTTATTTCATGTAATACCTACTTGGGTGTCCCACTTCTTTTGCATCAGATCACGGATGTAGGTTCTAAGGCTAGCTTTGTAATCGGAGTATGGAATAAGAAGAGGTGTCACAAATGTGTTCAGTGCTGCCTTAGCAGCAAGATCAGCCAGAGTATTTCCAGAAATGCCCACGTGGCTGGGTAACCAACAGAGAACGATGTCGCATTGGCCAGTAGCAAGCTCATTATACAATTCAATAATTTCTAATAAAAGTGGATGTTTACAAGAAGGATTTTTAATAGCCTGAAGACACGAAAGAGAATCGGAAAAGATGATGTATTGTTCATATTTACGGTGTTTATTAATATATTTAAGAGCTGTTAATATGGCGTTAGCTTCTGCTGTGAAAATAGAGCTATCATTTGGTAGTCGAGAAGATATTGTTCTGGAACCAAGGACAGTGGCACATGCCACCGCGCCACCATCCTTGCACTCATCTGTAAATAAGGATTTGTATGTATTATATTTAGTTTTTAATTGATTATATTCTTGTTTATATTGTAGTTCATTAGTTTCAGATTTCTTAGACTTTGTCAGAATGAGGTCAACATCAGGCCTCACCAGTTGCCAAGGAGGAGAAGAAAGAAGACGGGAAGGAGATATATTTTCCAGCTCAATGCCGGCAGCAGAAATGGATGGCTTAATTCTGTGCCCAAGAGGCGGAACAAGAGAAGGTTTTTTGTTGTATAAATCCTCATATAGGGAATTAAAGACACAGTTATATGCAGGGTTAGATTTGTTAGAGTACAGTTTGGTAATATACTGTAATGATAATTTGATACGGCGTTGTGCAAGGGATGGCTCTTCTGCTTCGACGTAGAGGCTGTCAACAGGTGAAGTTCTAAAAGAGCCAAGACATAGTCTTAGACGTTGGTGGTGGACAGAATCAAGTAGTTTTAGGTTGCTTTTGCAGGCTCCACCATATACGATGGAGCCATAATCAAGCTTCGAGCGGACCAGTGATGTATATAGGTGAAGGAGGGTAGCTTGATCCCCTCCCCACTTTGAATTAGAAACAACTTTCAATAAATCGAGTGCCTTCAGGCATTTATTTTTCAAGGATTTGATATGTGGAAGAAAAGTTAAATGGGAGCCGAAAATTAGTCCCAAGAACTTGGCCTCCTTCACAACTTTGATGGGAGTGCCATTTAAAAATAATTCCGGGTCCTTATGCGGCTTATATTTTCTACAGAAGTGTAGACAATTAGTTGACGATTTTGAAAAAAAAGCCGTTTTCAAGACACCATGTATCTATTTTGTTAAAGCATAACTGCAGTTGCCGTTCAATAGTATGCATTCTTTTACCACGACAGGAAACATTAAAATCATCCACAAATAACGATCCATCTATTGAATCGTTTAAAACTTTTGATAAACTATTTATCTTTATACTAAAGAGTGTGACAGACAAAATACTGCCTTGTGGGACACCCTGATCCTGATTGTAATGATCAGACAGGGTAGAACCCACACGGACTTGAAATTGTCTGCCATTTAAAAAGTTGGCTATAAATTGAGGCAAACGGCCTCGCAATCCGAAGCCATGTAAATCTCTTAAAATGTCATATTTCCACGTAGTGTCATATGCTTTTTCAAGATCAAAAACGATAGACACAGCGTGTTGTTTATTAATTAGAGCGTTTTTAACAAAGGATTCCAAACGCACTAAGTGATCGACAGTACTTCTGTTTTTACGGAAACCCCATTGTATATATGTTATGAGGTTATTTGTTTCCAATTACCAAACAAGTCGATTATTTATTATGCGTTCCATGTTTTTGCAAACACAGCTAGTTAGTGAAATTGGTCGATAATTTGACGGATCCGTATGATCACGTCCAGGTTTAGGTATTGGTACTACTATAGCGTCACGCCATGAGGGAGGAAATTTACCTGACGTCCAAATATCATCCAAAATATTTAAAAGAGTCTCTAGAGAGGATTTTGGTAAGTGCTTCAGGAGTTGATAATGTATGTTATCAGCTCCTGTAGCAGTATCGTGAGCCTGTTCAAGAGCAATATGGAGCTCGAATAGAAAATAGTTCATTATAATCTTCCCCATTATCTGAATTGAAATTCATAGTTTTCTTTTTCTTGTTGTTTTTTATATTGTTGCTATTTAGGCACATAATTAGAAGAGGAAGAATGTTTAGCAAGAGTTTCACTAAGTTTATTCACAATATCTGATTTATCGGTTAGTAATTGATCTCCATGTTTAAGATGATGGACGCTAGATTTTGAACCTTTACCTTTAATTTTCTGGACCATGTTCCATACCTTGGACATGGGCGTTCGAGAATCTATTTTGGAGACATAATTTTGCCAAGATTGGCGTTTATTCTGTTTAAAGTTACGCCGCGCTTTAGCATTTATAATTTTAAATTTATTTAAATTATGCACCATAGGGTGGCGACGGAAATACTGTTCTGCTTTTTTCCTTGCCTTCCTAGCTTGTTTGCACTCATCGTTGAACCAAGGTTTTCGAATATGTGGAATTGCTGAGGACTTTGGTATACACTCATCAGCTCTGATGTTCAGTTTATCAGAAAAAAACCCATTTGATAGCATCAGGAACATCAACAAAAAAGTCAGGTTTAAGTTTCGTAACACACTGCAGTTCATACAGAGGCCAGTTAGCCTTTCCAAAATTCCATCTTGATGATGAAGGAACATCAGATGGGGTTACAGGTTTTAGTAAAGTAGGAAAATGGTCACTTCCACAGAGGTCATCGTGAGCTGACCATTCAAATTTATTCAGTAAGCTGGAGTCAGTTATTGACATATCAAGAGCTGAATATGTTCCTGTGCCAGGATGTAAATATGTATTTATATCATCATTACATATACATAAATTATTATTCGAAATGAAATCCTCCAAAACTTGACCTTTTGCGTTTGTGGTCACACCACCCCAGAGAGGGTTGTGTCCATTCAAATCACCCATGAATATACAAGGCTTGGGTAGTTGATCGTAGAGGGTTTGTAGATCAGCCTGCTGAAGAGTTGATGAAGGTGGAATGTACAATGAACAAAGAGTAAGTGTAACGTTCAAAGTAATTCGCACTGCAACTGCTTGAAGATTAGTTTTGAGTGTCACAGGGCTATGAATAACATCATGCCTTACAATGATTGATGATCCTCCAGTGGCTCTATCACCAGGTGGAGAAAAATAATGATATGCATTATAGTGACGGAAGTTAAAAGTATTTGTCTGCAAGCAGAATGCTAAAGGTTTAAAGTCTTGGCCTAATAGGTGCAGTTCTTTAAGATTAGTCTCTAGGCCTCTGCAATTCCACTGAATAATTTGTGAAGTAACTATTTCTTCGGAGGGTTTATTGGGGATCTACCCCTTGCTTTTCCTTGAGGGCGATAGGCTATGTGCCCTAATTTGGATGTTTTCGGACACATCCATGTCCTCTAAGGATCCGAACTTATTAAAAACTTGGATTTTGTCATTTGAACCTTTGGAGGCTCTGCTACTGACATTTTTGCAAATCATTTCTGGCTTTGATTTTATTTTTGGTAGGATGTTTCCCATTATTTTGTGATTGATGTTTTGGTATGGGCTGTGATGATGATGAGGATGATTGTTCTTGAGAAGATGACCGTTACTAAACTTGAACTGTTTTTGGAATTGATTCAGCAGTCTGAGTGGACTGGTTGAGTATATTTCAGGTTTTTCTGTATCCACCCATGTCAGATCAGTTTGGCACAGTGTTGATGAAGTGGATACATTTGATTTGTGACTGATGGCAGAGGGTGATCTCGTAACTGAGGCATAAGATGTGTTTAGTTCTGTTCGGGAAACAACAAGTTTCTTGGCATCAGTAAAACTGATATTCTGTGTGAAGTTAATTTTATTAATCTCCATTTGTTGATTCCAGATAGGACATTGTTTAGAGTAAGATGAATGTGTCCCAGAGCAGTTGGCGCATTTTTTAATTTTATTATTGCAATCCTCAGTAACATGAGTTTTCTCACTGCAATGAGCGCATGTTACCGAGTACATGTATTGGCATCGTGTCCGTATTTTTGGCATTTGAAACATCTCAGTGGATTGGTAATATAAGTATCAACACTGATATTGCAATATCCTGCTCTAATTGATTTTGGAATGGTTGGAGAAGAAAAATGGAAGAATTAAGTATTAGTAGGTTTTGTTTCAGAGTTTATTCGGGTTGTAAATCGTTTAACAAATGTTACTCCTTGCTCTTTCATTTCTGACACGATATCAAGTTCAGTCAAGTCAGCAAACAATCGATCTCTATCTCAGACCATCCCTTTGCTTGTGTTCAGAGTCCTGTGCGGGGAACCGAGACCTGAACTCCAACGAACATTTGAGTAGACATCAGGTTGGGGGATTGTTGTTTTCTGCTACACTCAATAAGTAGAGAGCCTGAACGCAATCGTTTGATATTTCTGACCTCACCTGCGATACCTTGTATACCTTTTGATACTGCAAAAGGGTTTAATTTCACTGGTGATTTGTAAAGAGTCTCAATAACGAGAAATCGTGGCCAATATTCGAAGTGAGTTGGACGGTCGAGGTTCATCATCATCATTGTCAAGCTGACGTTTGTTTCTTTTAAGGGGGTTTGTGTAAGCCATAGCTAATGTAGCATGGTTCATCATCTGAGCTCCCCACCCACCACGGAGTATCATGAAGACAATGCAAAAAACAAGTAGGTCTCCAACTTGCAGCACCAAGGATACTCAGATGATATACTCCAGCAGAAGAACTAACAGAATAATTATCAATAGCTGTATTGGCCCATGAGCCACCGCCTTCTGGGCATACGATTCTAGGCAAATTTAACATTTTTTAAATTTATAATCAATATAAGCTCAGAGAATTAATTTGGCCAATACCCAAAAGAGGATCATTTAGTGAAATAACATTTGTGCAAGATGAAAATAGAATGCACAGGGCTTGGCGTGACCAGCCGATTGATTGAACCGGGCCCATTCAACCACTCGTCTAAGTGAAGTAAGGGGCGAAGTGGTGTGTTGGACAAAGGGACGCTGTTCCTGGAACGGTTTTGTTGGAACCCAGGCTATCTCAGTTCAACGGGCCATTGCAGTAGTCGAGCCCAGATGTTACCATAGCATTGACTAGGACTTCTGCGACTGAGGGGTCAATATAACGCCTTATTTGGCTGATATTTCTGCAGCCAGAATTTACATATTGGTCAATGGTGTGTGCGGTATCCATGGTGACTCCGACATTCGTTGCATTGCTACTTTGCGAGATTCTGCGTTGCTCACAAACGCACAGTGGAATCTGTCAGTTAGATACGAGGAGAACCATTGTGAGGCTTTTCCTCTGACTCCAATACAGGATTCTCGTCGTGAAATCATTACTTGGTGATTTATTGTATCAAATGCTGCTGACAGGTCCAACAGAATAAGAGTGTCAGCTCCGTCAGAGTCCATTGCTTTCAATAGGTCATTTTGTACGCGAAGGAGAGCTGTTTCTGTGCTGTGCTCTGTACTCTATAGGCTGACAGCATAACTTCACCAAGATTGTTATCCTTGTTGTGCTGCTGCAGTTGGTTTGCTACTGCTTTTCTATTACTCTAGAGAGGAATGGTAGGTTTGGCACGGACATGTAATTACGAAGGTTGTCGGAATCAAGACTGGGTTTCTTCAACAGAGGAGTGATGAGAGCCTCTTTTTCATGAAGTTGGCATTTCACCCTAAAGAAAGACCGATTGACAACGTTCTGGCAGTTCTTCAGCAACCATGTCGGAATTGGATCCAGACTACATGACTTTGTTGGGCTCTTTCTGATGATGTCAGCAATCTGAGATTCCCTTAGAGGATAGAACTGTGTTAGTGGACTGGCAGGACTTGCACATGGGAGTACCAGTGTAGGTTGATCTGAAGGATTCTCTCAGAGACTTTCTCTGAGTTAGACAACATTATTGCCGAAGAAGTCAATTAACCTGTTTGCAACTTCCAAATTTGTTCCCATGCTTGACAATGGACTCTGTTTCTTCTTGTATAGAAGATTGTTGGTAATCTGGAAAACTTCTTTCCTGTTTTGGGCTTCCTGTATCGCAGAATTGAAACATTCTTTTTTGGCGTTTTCCACCCGTCTGTTCACTTCATTTCTCGGTACAATGCAATATATGCCTTGTCTCTCTCATCTGTCTTACGGGGTGGTGGGGTAGCCTAATGGTTAAAGCGTTCGCTCGTCACGCCGAAACCCGGGATCGTAGACTGGTCATTCGTCCGGGTTATTACAAAGTCAAGAATGTAGCCACTTCCCTGGGTCTCTTTGCGAACTTGTTGAAGCAGATTCTTTGCCTCTAAAAGGTTCTTGAGTGTGCTATTGATAGAGTCTGGTTTGTCGTCTATAGGGATGTTGGAATCACCGCTTGTCCAATAACATTCAGTTCATCCGTCAAATCCTCGAATTCCATGAAAAATGTATCCATCGTCGATTGAGGACACTCGAGGACGGTATATAATATTTAGTAGTATTTAGTAGAACGTTTGTATTACTGACAACTAGTTTGACAGGGAAAAGTTCAAAGGAACAGGGTTTTAGCATATCTAATAGAGAACATATGATGGTGTTTTTGTATATCACCTCCACGTTTACCGACCCTGGGAATGTGAATGAATTTATAGCCTAAAGGCGTCGTCTTGCTTATTGCATGTGATCTACATCGCCTTCCCTAAGCTAAGTCTCTTTAAAGGCTAACAGATCTAGTTTGTGATCAGTCATAAGATCACATATAGCCTGTGGTTTGTCAATATCTATTTTGCATGTCTTAGCAGACTGAACATTAACTCAAACATTTTCAAACATCTATCTCTGTCAGATATGTCTTTAAATAAAAAGTCGTCCTGAAGTTCAAATCGCCTTCTCCTTTTGGGGTCTCGGTTAGTTTTTGGGATACTTCAAATGTTATATTTCCTTAAATCAGTATGAACAGACAAGGGCACACGTGTTGAGCCTCTCAACCTCAGATTGATGAGTTCTGAAGCGGAGTAAGTGATGATCCCCATTGGTTGATGCACACCGACTGACTGGAGAAACAATAGAAGTCCAAGGATGAGTACGATCCACTGATTTTAATCCCTAAACAATACCTGCAGGCAAACAGAGAACACACCATTCATCCAGCCACATACCCGACCTTGATTGGAAAACAATAGATTCTCAGGTCAAGTACATCCTCCCCTTGTTTGTTTCTCAACAAGGTAAATGGGTTTCCTTTTCACAAACACATTTGGACAAAATTGGGCTTAAAATACCAGACAACCAAACATCTGAGGCTGAAGGCGTGGTACACATGACGTTAGCCACCGAAAAAGGCTGCCAAAGTTCATCTGCTAGATGAATCTACAATCTGCTTCATACCCTTCTGTGCCTCCTAACACTAACGCCTAACTCTTCACTAGACTTCACCAGCATGCGATTCACATCCCATTACACTCACTAAACAATGACAGTAATGACTACATGAATCGGGGGCCAGGTTCTCTGCTTTAGCTAAATGCATGTCAAAGAATCTCAACTAGATGGACGGGCATGTCAAGCAGTGGGCTGTGTAGTATTGACAGGTTATTTCTATGTACACACGTCTTCTCGTGGGGAGAGATTGTACTTACTACAACACAGGCTGTCGTAGATACAGTTATAAACATAACAGAGCGACAGAAATGTTCAGCAAATAGTATTACAAAGTTACAATTGCCCAAGCAGTTGTAGTCCACATTAATCAGTTTAGCCAGCCATGCTCAAAACCCTTGATGAGCAACAGTGACGTCAGTGGTAAAACGTTTGTCAAACCCTTGAGTAATCCTGGCACAGTAAGGCTGACCGCTCCAGGCTCATTCAGGACCTTTACCATATGGAGGAGGAAGTAACTCATTGCGTTTAAAGATTTATGTCAAAATCATATGTCTCCCATATGTTAATACTCGAATTTCTGAAGCAATTAAAAGAAAGAATATTTTATAGAACAAGAATAGCATAGTTTAAATTAGCTTTGTTTGTTTGTTGTTAACGCTTCATGCAGTAATATTCCAACCACGAGGCGGCGGACTGTAAATAATCCAGTTGGGTCAAGGCTTACATGTATCAATGTTTATATTCTAAAGAAATACATCCCATGGTTTGCAGGAAAATACAGATAAATTGCAATCCACCTTATTGTTCAAAGAAGGTTTCAATGCATTTATCCCACACTAACTCTGTTGTTGAGTCAAAGGCGAGATAGTGAGAAATTGCAAAATACATTTTTTTTCTAAAAAGATTTAAATGTATTAATACAAACCTACTCCTTTTTTAACTCCAGCTTTGCACATAGCTTTATTTGTTTTTATATATGATCACTGCGTTTCCTTTATATGTAGCAGTGATGGTGCTTGTTGTGATGGACAGAAAAATGGTACTCTCATGGAATAGTTTACCGTAATAGAAGTTTGGGGTAGGAACTGGTACCATACAGGTGAACTTACACACATATATAACTTAATGAATTTTAAGACTGGTGTCTTGGAGATAATTCCAACATTATGTCGACACCATTGTGATTATTCAGTAACGGACAGAAGTGACGCAGTCAACATCAGGGCGAGAACAGTAGTAAAACGATATACACTCAACTAGAATAAACTTCACATTTAGAGAAATTAATTATATTGAAAATGGTTGGTACAAGGCAGTTAATATTGGCGAATACCATAATGACCAGGTCTAACCTGACGCACCCGATCATTGCATCTGTGGCGACCAACGCGGGGTGCATGCAGCATGCTCTTTGGTAAAAACGTGACCTGCACGTGTGAGGGGCTATGTGACCGCAATTGCATCTGCCTAACCACCGAAACGTGTACAGAATTTACTGTTGGTTAGGAATAACAATCCCTGAGAGATAAACAACACGCCAAGATAGCGTGCAATTGACTTTGGCTGCTGCACGTGCCCTGGGAGGCAGTTGATAGTTCACAACCTGAGGACACGTGTGCATCAAACGAGTATGACATGTGATAGCTCCAGGTCAGGACGACCACATGTGACGTCCCATGCCGAGGACATTCCAATTCGGGTCATTTGGGTAATCGTTTTACGACTGCGACGTCAACCAGTAACGCATTGTTTTCGGGGTCTCGTAACTGCCCAGAAACCGCCTGCGCACTGCCCGACGTCATAATGCTGGACCGATTCTGACACAGGTAAACTATAATAACGTCTACTCAGGGCACATTTGCACCTGCACTGAAACCAGAGACACTGGGATAGGGTTGTGTGTAGCGACTTCTCAACATGTTTGGGATGGTCTTGGAAGACGTTCTCGTGCCTTGAGACGTCAACCTTACAATGTTCAAGCCATGCTGGCACAGCAATGGCTAATGCTGTGTTTCCTGGTGTCGGGCAGTCAATGAGACAGCGTTGCCTTGCTGCTGTGATTGCAAGATGGGATATATGTGGTAAGAAGGTAAGAAGCAATTGAAGGAATCAGGTGGTCTGGCTTCGAATAGCTACATAGAGCGATGCTTATGATGTCAAACTTTGAAACATAAATTCCAGAACATAAGGGGCGGTAGGGTAGCCAGGTTTGAAAAACGTTCGCTCGTCACGCTGAAGACCTGGGTTTGATTCCCAACATGGGTACAATGTGTGGAACATTGCTAAAAGCGACATAAAACTAATTCACTCACTCGAGAACTTAACATATCCAGGAGGGATCCTGAGTCCCGTAGCTGTATATTATGGTGTAATGTGCATAGTGGTGTGTATTGGTGTGCATGGAGCCCAGTGTCACAAATCAGTTGAAGTTAAGCAGCGTTAGTCACGGAAAGTCCTTGAAAGGGTAACACCTTTTGGCATCTGGACTGATGAGAGTTTCAAGTACTTCTGTCCAGCCCCACAACGATGTGGTCTCACCAAAGGCACGTGAGTGTGTTTAACATTGCATCTGCTCACCCACCAGCAAATGGGTTTCCGGTGGGATAAGTCATAGGACTAACGACAGATGCATACTGAATGAGGCAACTCCCTCCTCCCCAGTATCCAGTTCCCATCAGCCAAAAGATTTCATTCTAACCAATATTCCACTTACATGACAGCAGTCTGTAAATAATGGATGACCAACCAGAGTGAGTGAGCGAGTGAGTGAGTTTAGTTTTACGCCGCACTCAGCAATATTCCAGCTATATGGCGGCGGTCTGTAAATAATCGAGCCTGGACCAGACAATCCAGTGATCAACAGCATGAGCATCGATCTGCGCATTTGGGAACCGATGACATGTGTCAACCAAGTCAGCGAGCCTGATCACCCGATCCCGTTAGTCGCCTCTTACGACAAGCATAGTCGCCTTTTACGACAAGCATGGGTTACTGAAGACCAATTCTAACCCGGCACCTTCACGGTTGGATGACCAACCAGACAACCAAGTGATTGACATCATGAGCATTCATGCGCGCAATTCGGAAATGAAGACCTCCAGTAACCTGAAAGTCAACTAATGGAATGCTTGGCTCGGTGACCTGGCGGATTGTCTGTCATTGTTCCCCTTGGAGAGTTGTTCATCATATTAATCCCTGTATTACCTGGACCCAACAATTACAGAACACGATCATATGACTGGAGTATTGTTGAATGCTTCAGCGTTTAATAGCAATCCAAGAAACATGTAATGACCTTTGTCCTGTTGTTGATATCAGTAGACTAAATAATTTACCTCACACAATTTTCACGGACGAGAAGACAAAGCTCAAGGTCAATTCAGTAAATTGAAAGTATAACCTAAAGATAAAAGGTATCCGAAATTCCGTACCACCTATTACATCTACCTGGAATATGAATACACATTGCCTTTAGAAAGTGATCGAATGACCAGTAGTCCGACTTCATTTTTGTTGCAGCCGTGGTGGTTGAGTGGGTTAGATCGCTGACTTTGTGCTCTGGCGATAAGGTGACCATCACTATGATATGTATTTGACTGAAAAAGAGTCCTCAAAATGTAGTTGGTTTGTGTGTTTATAGTTTAACGCCACACTCAGCAATAATTCAACTATATGGCAGTGGTCTGTGAATAATCGAGTCTGGACCAGACAATCCAGTGATCAACAGCATGAGCATCGATCTACACAATTGGGATACGATGACATGTGTCCCGTAAGTCGTCTTTTACGACAAAAATGGGTTGCTGAAGACCAATTCTAACCCGGGTGCTGACGGCTCATCCAACACATGTAATATGCTGCCTGGAGAATATTATCAACTACTACGTGTGACGCAGTTCAAGTACAATTTTCACAAGATTGAGGAATACACTCACCAAATGCCAATATTGTACAGACAAATGAGCCTCAGTAGTGATCTGTTTTAGTGTAGTGCATCTTTCTCCTTCATACGTATTCAAACTGACATCTCACCACCACCAAGAGGGAAACAAAACTCTGCCCGTTGATAGCCACGACAGCTTGAAGTAAATGACCTTATTAATGGCAACATTTCTGAACTAATCAGTTTTATGCATAATTATTAACAGACTGAAGGAGTGTCTGCTTGCACAACGTTTTATGTGACATAACTGAGTATTTGGTATGTGTTGCACGACTGTTGCTACTGTAACCTCGAGGTGACTGGAAAAATAGCCTCTCCTCCACATATGCGCGCACAGACGCACGCACGCACCCGACCAGGTAGGATGCATACATACACGCATCATTTTATACATCAGTGTCATGCTGTGTTAAACAATGTTAAAATTAAATTAAGTTGTTTCTTATAGGATTCTGTAAAATTCATACCCTTGTATTTCATTACGGTCAGTTTTTATGAATGTATCACTATCTAATGTAAATCCTGCAAAATACAAGAAAAACCTCACAGGTGCCTTAGTATCAGCAGAAACAATGGGTAAAGAAGCATTGTTTGCAGTATGTTGTTAACAAAGACAATAGTAATAGAACTGTGAAGAAAGTATTTATTGATGACATCAAATCGAGCCCATGGTATATGTATCAAGAATGACAGGATATCGTGGTTGGAATGACGTCTGGTATTTTATACACAGCCACAGAGTATATATCTTTATCAGGAGTGATGTGATTCATCGTTGATTAGGGCGGTGGGGTAGCCTAGTGGTTAAAGCGTTGGCTCGTCACGCCGAAGACCCGGGTTCGATTCCCCACATGGGCACAATGTGTTAAGCCCATTTCTGGTGTCCCCCGCCGTGATATTGCTGGAATATTGCTAAAAGCGGCGTAAAACTAAACTCAGTCAGTCAGTCAGTCATCGTTGATTAAATCCCGTTTTATACATCATACATCCTTTTGTAAATAAATCATTCACACGAGGGTGTACTGTGATATAGACGTCAATTCAACCTCAAACGACACGAACCAATACATTTGATATATGGTGGACAAACATGGAAGAGCAAATACACGTGTGTTGAAAAAAAATGAACATCTTGGTTAAATGCAGATTGACACAATATGGCGTCAAAATGTACGGGTAACCTAGCTTTACAATGAAAACACAGAATGTTAATATCCTCCCTACCATGTTTAATTAAAATACTGAATGAACAGACATTGGTTCAGTACAGGGCTTGGAAAAAGTTTCCTATCTAAATTAAAGACACAAACCTATAAATAACACATGGAGGTGTGTACAGAAAAAGCGTTGCTTGACATCATTATACATTTTCACGCAGATATTTCAGGCATAGAAGCTAGTAAGCCAGCATAATCTCGGCACCTATATATTTAATGTCAGTACTACTAAAACTAACCAGTCTTGATTATTCTCAGAAACAGATTCCATTTAGCTCAAAGGTGAGTTTAGTTTTACGAAGCACTCAGCAATATTCGAGGTATATGGCGGCGGTCTGTAAATGATTGAGCCTGGACCAGACAATCATCTATCTACGCAATTGGGAACAGATGTCAACCAAGTCAGCGAGCCTGACCACCCACCATCACGTTGCTCGCCTCTTCCGACAAGCATGGGCAACTGAAGATCAATTCTAACCCGGATCTTCACGGGTTTGGCTGAAAGGCAAAATAGCGGTGAAAATTATATCAATGGGTCACTGATATAGGGGTAACGCTATTTTTCAGGGCATTATCATTTGCAAAAGCCTGAGGTCTTTCATTAACTGCCCGACGAAGGAGAAAAGTAGCGTGACTGTTATTATGCCAAAAATGAATAGAATTTTTAATAAAATACAAACAACAGTATCGGTTTTGAAGCATTTACTGATAACAACAAACGGCGGAGGTCACTGACCCACTTTTTACAAACATATAAACGTCATAGAATAAAACCGATGACGTCACTATTAAGCGTGACGGCATTCGACCTTCACCTTTACCCATTCTACCAGCCACCATTTTTTTAGTGCTCAACAACGTTAGAGTTCCAGTCTATGTTTTCATTGCTGCATGTTGTAATTTATGGTACAATTGTTAAGGTTGGCAAAAATGTCCGTAATGGCACAGGTACATGTGACGAATGTGAATCAGAAATATCGTCAATTTTGAACCCGAGCCGTAGGTGATTGAACATCAAGAGTAGAGATCCTTATTACGTCACCTAACAATGGGCATGATAATGGCCCGTCGTCAAGCAAATGGGGGGCATTATCAAGTTACAGCGGCCCGCTCATTTCTGACAACATGCAGGCATTTTAATGATAATTCTATCAATTTTAGCTATAAAAACAGTAATGACTCCATTAGTTCGTAAAGAAGGTAAGCGTGTAATGTCCGACCGGCAGCATCCGCATTGATGATGAGGTCGTCAATTGAACTGCTTCAGTCAGAGATCGTTATTGTGATTTGAATCCTGTGATTGTGTGAATCGAGTGTTTCCATAATTTATTTACAATATATGGTTTTTTGAGTTCAGGGAATCAAACAAACGAGTAAAGCACGAGCCCCCTTCATACCGACTGACTTGAGTGTATACGCCACAGTGTTATTTGTCACATCAACTGCACCTACAATATGAGAACCCCGGCTACTGTAGTAGATGGTGTCTCTATACAGTCTCATGTTCCAGGGGGCGGCGTTCAGTGTGGTCACCTCTGTACTCACATTATTGGACACAGTCATCTTCATCAGTTTCTTCTCTACACCATAATACAACACACCTGCTGTTTGATCCAGGGTTACAGCATACAGTTGGCTTCCTGTGGCTAATGTTGTCAGACCCTGACCGTCATATGTCACAGTGAACAGTTTCCCACCATTACACCCATATATCCTCCTTCTCTTTGTGTCAAGAGCTATTTGCGTTGGATTATAACCGTACTTGGATAAGTCAATGATGGCAGTGAAGTTTTTCCCCTGTGGAGACATGCGGCTGATTGAGAATCGTGGTTTGTAGGTGGACATGAATACGATGTCCCGATCTTCATCCACTGCCATGCCATGTGACCGTACACGTTCTCTTAATACCGTCACGTGACGTGTATCCAGGGTAGATGACACTATCTTATCAGGGCCGAGTAGCCCGATGAGAAGTTTCCTAGCCTTTGTTGTATATGCAATACATGAGACATACTTCATGGTCAGATACTGATAAACTCTCAGGGTGTTACTGTGAATATTAACTTGACGGAACTTCTGTCGGGTATATGACAGACCTGGAGCAATCAGGATCCTACTTTTCTCCTCCTCTGGCCTGGGTCTCATCGCTGGCGTTGTCGACAAAGGTGGCGTGACTGTAGACGTACGTTGCTGAGTTGCTTGGGAAGAAGCAGTCACAGCAAGAGCTGATTTTAGTCGTGATAACTGGATCTGACACGTCTTATTTAAATCTTTCAACTGCTCGTTCCGAGTCTTGAGACCAGTAGCATAAACAGTACACTTCTGTAACTCCTTTTCTAATCTAGTTTTATTTCTGATACAGACATCACTTGAATTCTCTCGATTCCACACATCTGCCTTCGTCAGTAGAGATCCGTGAAATGCGTTTGTCTCGTCCTGGAAGTTTTTGAAAGATTCTGAGACATGATGCAACTGCCTCTTCATTTGATGAAAGCCCTGTTTTAGATGCCACAATTCTGAGACAACTTGACCTTTCACCATATCCTGAAGAGACTCCCCTTGTAGAATCTCGGCCTTGGCGTCTCTCACTTCGTCCCGTATGTTTTCCTTTAACTCAGCTCTCAATGATGTCACTGTGACATCTATGGTGTCAAGTACTCTTTTCTCCATAAAAAGTAAGCCCATCTTATTATCTAGCAGATCCTTTTCAAACTGTTTCAGCTTGTTCAGGACAGACACCATACTGTCTTGGCCACTACAAGAACAGATTAAGGAGGCACATGTCAACAACCATGGAAGATACTTAAAGTTGACCATCTTTAAGATTGTCCACAATCTTTTGAGATGTCTTTGTCCGTTAGAGTGATGTGAACGTGGTCCGATGATTACTGCTATTGATTGGTTGACGCAAGTTCAAATATTCAATAACTGTGTTATCACGACCTAATCAGTGTCGCAGGTCACCCTTGGGGACCATCTCCCAGGCGCACAGAACACGCAGTTATCACAGTTTGCCTGCGTAACATACACACGCAGACATGCATACACAAACACACCCAAACACGAATATACATACACAAACACATGCACACACACACACACACACACACACACACACACACTCTCTCTCTCTCTCTCTCTCTCTCTCTCTCTCTCTCTCTCTCTCTCTCTCTCTCTCTCTCTCTCTCTCTCTCTCTCTCTCTCTCTCTCTCTCTCTCTCTCTCTCTCTCTCTCTCTCTCTCTCTACCTACCTCTCTCTCTCTCTACCTACCTACCTACCTGAAAAAAATGGCGTAACAGGTACGCCGAAACCGAAGCCATGTGACTATGAGAAGTTTACAGTACAATCAATACAATGTTGGTCAAATCTTCATCGAAAATAAATTAAATAGGAACTGTTTCCAGTTACTTAGCAATTTTTGAGAATTAAGGCAAGTACACTGTATGTTCAATTGGCAACGGGTTATTTGGTGGAAGGTCGGGCGACTGTTTAGGTCACAAAGACAACGGAATGTACGAAACAAATTCACCAAAATCGCACTGGAGCACTGTACAGGCACTGGGTCCTAACAAGATAGGAAACAAACATGATAGTCAGGACAACACGCACAGTCAAGCAAATCATCCAGAAAGCCACAGCTTTAAGGCTGCAGAAGTAACACTTAATGGTGTCGAATGTCGCGAAAGGGACAGATCACAACAAACATGAGTACCATGTTTGTCCTCGGTGTTATTTAGTCCCAGGTCAGGGTGGTTCGATATGAGTGAACACATCTGCGACCTTTAAACCCAATTACAACCTAGTCCAGGGTGGTTCGATATGAGTGAAAACATCTGCGACCTTTAAACCCAATTACATCCCAGTTCAGGGTGGATCCATATGAGTGAAAACATCTGCGACCTTAAACCCAATTACACCCCAGTTCAGGGTGGTTCGATCTGAGTGAAAACATATGTGACCTTAAACCCAATTACACCCCAGTTCAGGGTGGTTCCATATGAATGAAAACATCTGCGACCTTAAACCCAATTACACCCCAGTTCAATGTAGTTCGATATGAGTGAAAACATCTGCGACCTTAAACCCAATTACAACCCAGTTCAGGGTGGTTCCATATGAAAGAAAACATCTGCGACCTTAAACCCAATTACACCTCATATGGGTGGTTCAGGGTGGTTCCATATGAATGAAAACATCTGCGACCTTAAACCGAATTACACCCCAGTTCAGGGTGGTTCCATATGAATGAAAACATCTGCGACCTTAAACCCAATTACACCCCAGTTCAGGTTGGTTCCATATGAATGAAAACATCTGCGACCTTAAACCCAATTACACCCCAGTTCAGGTTGGTTCCATATGAATGAAAACATCTGCGACCTTAAACCCAATTACTCCCCAGTTCAGGGTGGTTCCATATGAATATAAACATCTACGACCTTAAACCCAATTACACCCCAGTTCAGGGTGGTTCGATATGAATGAAAACATCTACGACCTTAAACCCAATTACACCCCAGTTCAGGGTGGTTCCATATGAATGAAAACATCTGCGACCTTAAACCCAATTACACCCCAGTTCAGGGTGGTTCCATATGAATGAAAACATATGCAACCTTAAACCCAATTACACTCCAGTTCAAGGTAGTTCGATATGAGTGAAAACCTCTGCGACCTTAAACCCAATTGCACCCCAGTTCAGGGTGGTTCCATTGTACCAACCGTTTCATTCTTAGTACATCAGCAGGCTAATGTTGAACAGCATCATACATTGGGGTTGTCATGTAGATTGTCAACTACAAGGAACAGGTACCTTTGGCAGCCACTGGTGACAGCAATGACAAGTATGCACCAATTTGAGTGATTGACAATAGCTGGTTCTCCGTTCTGAGCATTATTCCAAAAAGACCAGGATACTAGAAATGGGCTTTAGGCATTGTATCCCGCATTTGTTTTGTAGCTGGAATTTCCAGGTCTTTATAAGATAAGCAACGTCTCACAATTCAAAATCAGTGTTTTCTTTTGCAAATATAACGAGGCAAACACCCAGACATGAGCACGCACAACAACACAGAGAGTAGGACAGAATGATCACTTTTCCCTTAAAATAGAGATTCGCCTCATGGTCATGTGGAAAGAATGATTGGTCGGAGACCGCCTTTGTGGTCTGATGAACAGAATGACTGCCCGGAGACCGCCAAGTTGGTGACATGGTCCCCAGCCGCGTCCTACAAAAACTCCACCCAACTCGAGATATGAGTGCAGATACCTGCGACCTTAAACCCAATTACACGACAGCCCTCCTTAACTGTACACGTATAGTCTCGCTGGCGCGCTGTTATCGGTAGATACATGCCTTGTGCTGAAATAGGTCTTATAGTGAGAGAGTCGGAGGGCATCAAGCAAATCAGCAAATCTAATTATCATTAAGCTGTCTCTTATGTCAATACGCGAGTGAAGATGTAATGTTAGCATATGTTATATTTGGGATTACATTTTCTCAGTAAAGTACAGATTCGAACCCACACCCTCAGAGTTAGGCAACTAATCGCAAGCACACCAAGTAAGACGCCTAAACTAGTTCTAAATTCATAAAACATACATATAACATAGAAAACCCTGTAAACGAAGGACAGTAAAATTACTAGATTATCAGAAAATGAGTTAAAACTAACTAGCATATATCTTTAAAAGTGGAAAATTAGTTTGGGACAATAAAGCTATTGATCGCCAAGAACTGAAGGTAGATCGCCATACCAGGGACCATGGGGACTGCATGGACCCTAGTTGGTATATATCATCCCTTCAGCCGCTGGCGATTGTAGTCGAATTTAGCCATAAATTAAAATCACAAACAAATACTGAGTTTCAAAAAAATACTACGTTTAAAGAATCTGGTATGTTGAAATTTACTTTAAATGTTTCGGGGCTTACGTACCCTCTCAGGAAGACAATGAATAACGATACTTTAACCCCCTTTGAACTCCCCACTAACAATCTAAGTTACTAATCTGAACTACCAATCATTAAAATACATCTTTCTACAGGACATATTAATCAAAATTCATCAATTAAATCAATTCTTTTAAAAAACCAACAATTAAATGAAAATTAACAGTGGTAAAAAGATCCTTAACTGTTTTCACATTGAAAAAATTATCCCTTTCTGATATTAGAAGCACAACGACTAAATGGCGACACTATTAGTTTATTTACTGTAACATGTCAAGAATTGGAAGTTGGTCTAGGGATTTGTGTTGAATATTATTTAGACGTCCAGAGCCATGGAGGTTCTACGCCCGTACCTATATGTAACTGGTCATTTGGTGCTTATCGTCGGTTCCTCCTGTACTCCTCTCCAGAACATGACAGGTTTGTAGAAACACGTCTTTTCAGTCCTCTTTGATATTGTCACTAATATAATGCTGGATTAGTTTGGTGCATTGTGTCCGCTTATGGTAAACCCCCCTACAGCAGATACATAATGTGCCCCTATTTACAGATCATCAAGCTGAGTTTCAAAAAAATACTACGTTTAAAGAATCTGGTATGTTGAAATTTACTTTAAATGTTTCGGGGCTTACGTACCCTCTCAGGAAGACAATGAATAACGATACTTTAACCCCCTTTGAACTCCCCACTAACAATCTAAGTTACTAATCTGAACTACCAATCATTAAAATACATCTTTCTACAGGACATATTAATCAAAATTCATCAATTAAATCAATTCTTTTAAAAAACCAACAATTAAATGAAAATTAACAGTGGTAATAAGATCCTTAACTGTTTTCACATTGAAAAAATTATCCCTTTCTGATATTAGAATGTGATATTGGTAAAAATGCAGGTACAATAGATATGTTCCATATGTAAAGATGGATTATCGACCGATAAGTGTTCCTTAATGGGTCAATTATGCCAGAAGAGTGTTAACCAAACAGCCATTAGCGTGGAACTACTCATGACATAAATTTGTGACAGGCATATGACAAAACGCATAAGCCTATCGCGTTATATATTCTCCAATGTTTATGGTTGCGTCAATAGTTCCAATTGATTCCGTAGAAAACAACTTCTCTGTTTGCTTTCAAATCAACAAGATAGTGAGTAGATGATGCTGACCTTCAATAAGTGTGTTTTCTTTGTCTTGATTAAAACACAGTCTAGACCATGACAAAGTACTCCACATACGCGCCAACTCGCCAGGAATATGCAATGTTTGCTGACTTCTATCTCCGTTCCATTAGAGTTATTTACGAATGCAGATTTGCCCATCAAGTCATGCACAGGAAGCACAACGACTAAATGGCGACACTATTAGTTTATTTACTGTAACATGTCAAGAATTGGAAGTTGGTCTAGGGATTTGTGTTGAATATTATTTAGACGTCCAGAGCCATGGAGGTTCTACGCCCGTACCTATATGTAACTGGTCATTTGGTGCTTATCGTCGGTTCCTCCTGTACTCCTCTCCAGAACATGACAGGTTTGTAGAAACACGTCTTTTTCAGTCCTCTTTGATATTGTCACTAATATAATGCTGGATTAGTTTGGTGCATTGTGTCCGCTTATGGTAAACCCCCCTACAGCAGATACATAATGTGCCCCTATTTACAGATCATCAAGCTGAGTTTCATTGATATGTATAATATGAATGTAAATGCCCTTAAGACATTCACATTACATACAACAATATACATCTCCCATGATGTTTCAGGAGTATTGTAGGAGTATGACAGGGACTATACATCCCAAACACATCAGGCGAGATTTCCTGTTGCGAGGTACTAATGTACAAGATATTTCATCTCATTTTTTTTATTTTACAGTGCCTTCCGGAATAATATTTGGACAAAATGAATTGCATCACCTATTAAACATGATGTCTCTCAATCCGGGCTCATCTCTAATTTTTGTTGGTGATTCATCTATGAGTAAGTGAATCTTCCAGTGGTCCTTACAAGTAAAGAACAGCAGTTTTAGCTGAATAAAACATCACGTACTCTTTGATCTGTGATTACATTCATGTGCGCCCATTATCAGAGGCAAATATGGTCATAGTCAATGTTAATAGTATTCCTGTTATTATCTCGCATTTTCATTGTTTAACAGGAAGCGATACCCATGACATTATTGAGGAGTGGACAACACAGCATGGCGTGACTGTAATGTTTTTCCAAATGCATACCTTTGAACAGAGTCTTGCTGGCCTAATGGAGAACACTCTCAAGAAGAACCGAATCAACATTTATCGCAAATTGTTCAACTTTGTCGTCTTCTGTGATGGCATTAACAACTGCTTGACGAACATCACAGATATCGTAAGTTCAACAAATTATACGTGTTATGTTAGTTTACAAAATAATTCAGTTATTTTATGATATGTGGTTCATTAACTGTTTAATTGTATAAACGACCAAACGTCACACAATCAGTTTTGTCCAAATCGACACCAGGTTTGGACATTGCAGTTTATCCAGATGCACACATACAAGCCAAGCCAAAAGCACTGACGAATCGAACCGTAGAACTAGCAGATCTGTTTAAATATAGATTTATGTTCCCATGTAATTCCAATGTATGTTAATTCCTATGAGTACAGTTTCGTTTTGTGGCTAGTATACATTCATGATTTGTTCTTTCTGCCTCCGGAAGATCTGGGTTAGAATTTTGATCTTTAGTAACCCATGCTTGTCGTAAGAGGCGACTAACGGGATCAGAAGGTCAGGCTCGCTGTCTTGTTTGACACATGTCATCGGTTCCCAGTTGCGCAGATTGATGCTCGTGCTGTTGATTACTGGTTTGTCTGATCCAGACTCAATTATTTACAGCCATAGAGCTGGAATATTGCTGAGTGCGGTGTAATACTAAACTCACTCACTCACTTTCTGCCTCAGGCCTCTAGAGAAGACAAGAAACACGGACAAAGAACGCTGCTACGTCATTTTTCGAAATGGCTTTTCCTCACTGCGGGACAACCATTGTTAGCAAAAGTATATGCTGATCTGGACAACATAGCGATAGCAGTCAAGGTAATTAGATAAGAGAACATCTGATATGGCACGCGAACAATCATTGACTGGGTCTCATTTCACAGACACCGACTATTATCTAAATGTCTAAGGTGTATTTTCACATTCATTTTCAGGAAATGCACACATCTAGTAGCTCTTTTGTGAAAATCAGTACTCTCTTGTGGAAGCCCAACAATCGGATATGGTCTCCAGTCGGCAACATTACACACAACGGGGAGACGTATCTCTTTCCCAATACAGCATATATGTTGAATGGAAGAAAACTAAATATTGGCATCTTGGAGGTGAATAACTGCTGCCGCTTGTGGATGTTCAAACGTTTTTTGATAATTTATACCAATATTTATAATTTCGGAAACTAGTAACCCAACTACAACCGCAAACAGTGGTTCTCCTGCAAATTGTTTTAGCATGGATATCAGTAATAAGTATATAATTATTCTCCTTCTTTTCTGCAGTGGGGAGAATTTTGCAAAAAATCAAATTCTCCATCAGATGGGTCCATTGTGTACACTCAAGTTTGCAAGGATTTATTCGACAGCCTTGGCGAATGTCTCAATTTTACGTACGTGTTATGAATAACCACCCCCACTGTTTGTATCAGATATATATTTAACATTGCTACTGCTAATATTAATTTTACCATACCACCATAACACATATGAGTGAGGTATTGTAAATACATCGATGGATTATATGTAAATACAATGATCTGTCTCGTTCAGCCATTATGCATACTCACGCTTACATTTCATGGCAAACTCACGTTTATTATGCATGTTTCGAACATATAAATGACCAAAATGCTTCACTTCAGGTACAAACTGACTGAACCACCTGACAAGATTTGGGGTGAATTGAAAGATACATGGAGTGGTCTTCTTGGCATTGTTGAAAGAAATGTAAGGAAATAATTATTGCGTTCATCTGTTTTCAAGCGTTTAGAATTCACTGGAATATTACACATTCAACCATTTCAACCTTGCCTATTTCAGGAGGTCGACCTTTCTGGCATACCTTACGCAATCTCCCTCAAGAGAAGCAAGACCTTTGCATTTTCTTACATCCTGTATCAATCGGAATGTGAGGTAGTCCATAAGAAACTGTCAGCTAATGACAACCACTGGATGTTGTTGGTGTCTGTATTTAAATGGGAAGTGTACGTTTGCGGACTGCTGACGATGGCATGGTGTATAGCACTGTACACATTGCTGGAACGATACAGTGTTGGAGATCAACATGAGGAGAATCCCGCATGTCCACCATCGACATCAGACGTGATCATGACGGCGTTCCTCGTGCCACTTTATCAAGGTACATAGCTATCATTCAATTTTTCTGACAATGTCGACTGTCAACATTGGATGAACGAATACAAATTATCTTTGGTGTGACGGCGGGAATTAAGCAATGATTTCGTTCATCCTAAGTAGTCTGGAATGGGGTCCACATGTACTTGATTATGATAAATTGTGCAATCAATAACTCCTGAAAATAAAACCATCTCAAATCCGTCCTTTAAGTATAGTTTGTTGACTCGCAGTACGAAAGTATGATATTAGTTTTAAGGTAAGAGTAGAAAATCTAACAACGGAAAGCTTTGTCTTCACAGGTTCCCAGCATCTCCCACAGAGCTCATCTGGCCGCATATTCCACGCAAGTTGGTGGTTGTTTTGCATCAGCATTGTCGCAGTTTACGCGGGTAATCTGTTAGCAACAATATCAGTGGCTAAAGAAAAGATACCTTTCAATACAATGGAAGAGCTTGCAGAAAATGAAGAGTTCAAGATTATTATCCCAAAAGGATCATCTCATGGAGATACTTACAAGGCTAGTTGCATAAATAGTTTGTAAACTGTGTAATTGTATTGTCTTTTTACTTACTCAGGGTCTTCCTTGTGATTTTGTAGAGAACTGCACACTGGGAGGTAAGTACTGTACGTTTTTACTAATCATGTCGAGAATTACTAACTTATTTATGTCCTATGTCTCGGTCAGCCGATATATAATAAATCTACTGTCTGGACGCTTTTCAGGATAATAACGACAGTGTAAGTAAGACAATCTGGACAAAAGCGTTGGACACCCGATCTGCAAACATCCAAGACTCTCTGGATGAGGATTTACATCATAAGATGCTGCTACAGTCTGGCTACTACGCATACATAACCGGTTCAGCCAATACTGATGTCACGGAGAAAACAGTCAATAACCTACGAAGGATGAAATGCAACAATGGTGTGAACTATCTAAGCCTGCCCTTTCCTCTAAATTCACCTCTTGCGGAGTTATTTGCAGACAAGTGAGTACTAAAAGCACACATTTAATGTGTGAATGATATTCAGAATAAAATGTTATGATCCAGTGATATAATTCGTTTCCATTTGTGATCTATTTCGTGGGCCCTGAAGTAGTTACGTTCAAACATCCACAAACAAGCAAACACCCTAGAACTAAATAGAAAAGAAACCAAAAGAACAACAAAACAATATAACAAAAACGAAAACCCCAAGAAAAATCAACGTCAGATCTTAAGCAGTTTTATTACAAATGTACATGTTACTGTTTTCAGACTCATTCGCCTGTATGATAACGGCCTGCTAGAAGCTTGGGGGAAGAAATGGTATGGCACAAATCGGAAGGATGAAGTACCTGCAAATACGAAGGTTGACCTGACTAATTTGTGGAGTGTCTGGTTGTTGTGTTTGTCAGGCATCGCAGTTGCCTGTACTATATTAGGAGCTGAACGTTTCCTAATTTACTCCATAAAGAAAACTTGATGGAATATCATACGTCACACAATACGAAAACATACAATTCTGTGCAGTGAACTAGGTGATAATGACACGACATATTAAGTTTAGCAATATACAAGAAATGCATGTTGTTTCCTTTGTTGTTTATGGGTAAGTATGTTTAACCTTATGTGAATCCATCAGTAATGGTGTTGTTGCTTGAATTTACATGGCAGGTTTTGGTCATGTATTGCTGAAGGATAATCTTCCACAAAAACGTTCAGTAGAAAATGTGGCACTTCTGGACACCATACGACCCGTGAAGGTCCGGGTTAGAATATTATATATCACTCACTCACTCTGGACACTATACATATTTCCGCAGCGTGATCAAAGATATCAGCATACAAAACCATGTCTCTGTATATGAATGAATATAAAAGCTTCAAAACCCCTTTTCTGATCAAGATCGAGATTAAGGGTCAATTGCGACTCAATTCCGCCATCAGATAAAGATTCTCTATTTGCACATGAACAACTGATATCATCATTGCTTTTAGCAATATTCCGCCAATATCACGACGGGGAACACAAGAAATGGGATTCACACATTGTGCCCATGTGGGGATTGGAACCTGGATCTTCGGCGCGACGAGCCTTCGCCTGAATCACTAGGCTACTCCCCCCAATGTTAATGAATAAAAGAGTACAGTGGTACTTTATAGTTCATAAATCGATCACACATTTTATAATTCCAGTAAAGAAAATGTTTGGGTGATTGTTATGGATAGATATGCTTTACAATGTTCGTCGTGATCTTTGGAGTTGGTGACATTTGTATGATGCCGTGTTGTATTTGCAGTTCAGTTCCATCATGCTGTATTTTTAAGGGAGTAGTAACTGCAGGCGTTTTTACATATGTCTTAAGCTGCTAAGGTAGCACTTAAGAACTCTGTGACACCAGTTCTCATCCCATACTCTTATTATGAAACTATCATAAGATCCTATATCCGTGATCTGATGCAGAAGAACTGGGACACCCAAGTAGGTATGAATAAATTACATCAAATTAAACCCTATATTGGTTATATCTACATGGGTTGTCAGCCCAGGAGGTCATAATGCGACGATATCGCATTGGCCATACACGGTATGAACACGAATTACTTATTGAAAGGTGAGGATCCTCCATTTTGCATCCCTTGTGGTAAGAGAATTACAAAGGATAACTCAATGTAAAAACGATGAAGAATCTTTTTAATAATGTACATGTTCATTTAATTATTGGTTTTTGAAAAGAAATTGATTTAATTGATAAATTTTGATTCATATGTTTTCTAAATAGATGTATTTTAATGATTGGTAGTTTAGATTGTTAGTGACTGTATCCTCAAAGGGGGTCAAAGTATCGTAAACGTATTGTCCCCCTGAGAGGATAAGTAAAGTTCAACTTACCACCTTTTTAATTGTAGAATATATGTTCTTTTAATGTATGGCTAGATTTGTCTAAATTGCTGACAACTGAAGGGATAGTGTAAATCCAGCTTGGGTCCATGCAGAAAACAAATGTACTGTAAGTCCTCATGGTCCCTAGTATGGTGATCTACCTTCAGTTGTTGGCAATCTATAGCCCGTTTTTATATTGTACCGTTAAACTTAGAAATATTGTTTTATAGTTATATGCTAATTTTAGGTATAAATTTTGGATAAACAAGTTAGTTTACTGTCCTTCGCACACAGGTAAGTATATAAGTTTGCTTTTATTTCATGTATACATTTACAACTTTCTTGGTCACGATATGGCTGAAATACTATCGATTTGACTTTAAATTTTACTCACTCACTCATTCACATTATTATGTGTTACATGTTCTATTTGGTAAAGCTACAAGTGGAAATTCAGAAATGTTAATCATTCGTATCCTTGGACAATAATCATGTACTTTGATAATAACATTGCCACATTGTCTCATAGTACATTTGTTCACAGAGTATGTGACTTTCACGTTTGACAAAACACACGTCACTGACCGTGAAACGTCATGAAGGTGCATACTTGATAAAAGTCAGTCGAAGTGCGGCATTAAACCGAGACACTTGGTTGCGTGGAGGTTACGTTTTCACACTGTGTATCCAGCTCATGCATTTTCCTGAACACTGTTGCTAACATTATTATTCATTGACTCTACCGCTATTAACACAGGTATTTTGATTTGTGTGCGCGCGTGTGTGTGCAGTCTTTGGGGAGCGGGAGATTAGACGAACAGTGCCATAAGATAAAGGGTCGTCCGAACATATCTCGCACATAACATTTTTAGACTGCGTGTTGCCGAAACCAGCACATTTTAACCCAGTATCAGTGTAACAACATCTTCATTCTAGAAGACTACTTAATATCAATCTTTTATTCAGAAGAAAGGCCTTCGGCCCACGTTCAAAGTTTACATTATGAAGAATTACATTTATGAGCTGCTAACAGTCAAACAAATGAATTGCCCAAAGTCAAGGCATTTTTAGCATAATTTGGGATTGACAGTAAATAACTTGGATTATCATTTAGAGCAATATAGGTCCTGACATCTTCATCCATGTACATAGGTGTAATTTCAAAGTATAACACGTAATTCTTTTTGTACTGGACATTAATAAAGAAAGTCATCCTTTACATAATTTGATTTTCATATCTTGCAATAGCGATATTGACGTGGAATACCATCTCGTCTACCAATATTTGTATTTGTAAATGGGTTTGTTACCAACTCTTAGTTAAGTAATCATGCGTCTTGATGCTTTAGATTTTACATTTGCAAGATAATTTTCCAAACAGAACACTGTTTTAAGTTTAGAATGTGAATGCAATGTTGAACATTCATTAAGGTCAGCAGTTAATGAGTGAGTGAGTTATTATTTGACGTCACATCGGCAATATTTCAGCCATATCGTGACGAGAACACATGTGACATTGAAATGGAATAGATGTATACTATCAAAACTTGTCGACGAAGGACAGTAAAAGAACTAGAATAGCACAATTACAAATAACACTAGTGTGGAAAATTAAAACTAATAGCACTATTTGTACAATACAATATAAAAACTGGCTATAGATCGCCAACAACAGAATGTAGATCACCAAACTAGGGACCATGGGGACAGTACGTTTGCTACCTGCATGGACCCTAGTTTGATTTATATCATCCCTTCAGCCGCTGGCGATTGAAGTCAAATTTAGCCAAAAGTAAAACGACAAGAATACTACATTTAAAACAGCTGGTAATATTTAAATTTCCTTTGAATGTTTCAGGACTTACATACTCTCTCGCGAGGACAACAATTTTACGCTACTTCAACCCCCTTTGAGGGTACAGCCACTAACAATCTCAGTTCCTAATCTAAACTGCAAATAATAAAATATGTATCTATTTACAAATCAGTTAACAAGTCTAATTTTTTTTAAATGCAATAATTAAATGAGAACTTATATTACTAAAAAGATCCTTCATAGTTTGTGATTTGAAATAGATATCCCTTGTGATGGAATATTCAACACAGTCAAGCAGGACATGCTTGACCGTGATTCTTTCATCACAAGGGATACAAAACGGAGGATCCTCACCTTTTAAGAGGTACTCATGAGTATATCTTGTGTTGCCAATACGACATCGTCGTATGATGACCTCTTCAATCTGGACTGACAACCCAAGTAGGTGTAACCGATTGTTGGTTTTATTGCATGTAATTTATTGATACCTACTTGGCTGCCCCACCTCTTTTGCATCAGATAACGAATATAAGTTCTAATAGCAGCTTTGTAATCAGAGTATGGGATCAGAAGTGGTGTCACAGATTTGTTGAGTGCTGCCTTATCAGCAAGATCAGCCATTGTGTTCCCAGAAATGGCAACGTGGCTGGGTAACCAACAAAAGACGATGTCGCATTGGCCAGTAGCAAGCTCATTATACATTTCACTAATTTCTAATAAAAGTGGATGTTTACCAAGAAGATTTTTAATAGCCTGAAGACACGAAAGAGAATCGGAAAATATTATGCATTGTTTATATTTACGGTGTTTATTAATATATTAAGAGCTGTTAATATGGCGTTAGCTTCAGCTGTGAACATAGAGCTATTATTTGGTAGTCGAGAAGATATTGTTCTGGATCCAATGACAGTGGCACATGCCACCGCGCCACTATCCTTGGATCCATCTGTAAATGAGGATTTGTATGTATCATATTTATTTTTTAATTGATAATATTCTTGTTTATATTGTAAGTCATTAGTTTTAGATTTCTTAAACTTTGTCAGAGTTAGGTCAACTTCAGGCCTCACCAGTTGCCAAGGAGGAGAAGAAAGAAGATGGGAAGGAGATATAATTTCCAGCTCAATGCCGGCAGCAGAAATGAAAGGTTTAATTCTCAAACCGAGAGGCGGAACAAGAGAAGGCTTTTGGTGTACAGATTGTAATAAAGAGGATTAAAAACACAGTTAAATGCAGGATTTAACTCATAAGAATACAGTTTTGTTACATACTGCAAGGATAATTTTACACGGCTTTGTGTAAGAGATGGCTCTCAACTTTCAACAAGTTAAGTGCCTTCAGGCATTTAGTTTTAAGGGATTTAATATTTGACAGAAACGTTAAATGAGAGTCAAAAATTAAACCCAAGAACTTGGCCTCCTTGGCAACTTTGATAGGAGTGCCATTTAGAAACAGTTCCGGGTCTTTATGCGGTTCATATTACAAAAATGTATACAATTAGTTTGGATTTAGAAAATTTAAAGCCGTTTTCAAAACACCATTTGCAGTTGCCGTTCAATAGTATGCATATATTTACCACGACATGAAATATACTGAGTCAAAAAAGAAACTTCACAAAATGTAATTTGAAAAATAATGAATATTTTTTCTCTGATGATACATCTATGGATCCGAAATGGGATCCCTATCTTTCGACTCTAGAAAAACCTTAGCAAAACCCACTCAAACCCATCCATTCGTCGTGCAAATGACGTTAGTGCCAAATCGGGTTTTGCACGTGCAGTCGATCACGTGATCTTCGCATCGAAGTTTTCTTCATATGCACGTGTTTGCATTGGCCTCAAGAATTGAAAAAAGCACTTTTAAACGGTACTTGAAATGCCACGATTGTCAAATGCGCAAAGTGAACGTGCCGTTGGCATGTTGCAAGCAGGAAGATCAGTTAATGACGTCGCAAGAGCAATGGGATGCAGCCGTCGTACTGTGTATGACTTGCGAGGTCGTCTACAACAAACTGGCACCACTTCTGATCGCCCAAGGTCGGGTCGTTCACGTGTGACGTCACGAGCAGAAGACCGTCAAATCGTCCTACGTCACCTACGTGACAGATTTCTGCCGGCTACACGAACCAGGGCTGAGGTGTTTAGAGGTCGACTATCCTCACAGACCATTCGAAATCGGTTGCGGGCTGCCAATCTCTATTCTCGACGTCCATATCTTGGGCCAATATTGACGCCGTTTCATCCACGTCAACGTCTGCTGTGGGCCCAACGTCACCTCCGATGGACCCAGAGAGACTGGAATCGAGTCGTCTTTAGCGATGAATCCAGGTTTACACTCAGATTCGCGGACGGCAGGCATAGAGTCTGGAGACGACGTCGTGAACGGTATGCCCAATGTTGTGTACAGGAAGTCGACAGATTCGGGGGCGGAAGTTGCATGGTTCGGGGTGCTTTCTGTGGGAACAACCGTCCCCGACTTCTGGTCATCCGTGGAAACCTCACAGCTGCTGCTTACCGCGACAAGGTGCTCATCCCTGAACTCGTTCCTTTTATGGCGGCTCATGGCCCAGGTCTACAGTTCCAGCATGATAATGCTCGGCCGCATACCGCGATGTTGACACGAAATGTCCTTCAAAACGCTGGAATGGACTGGCCATCGAGGTCCCCTGACCTTAATCCAATAGAGCACATTTGGGATGCACTTGGGAGAAGGCTTCGTGGTCTTAGGAACCAACCTCAGAATTGGCAGGAACTTGGCGCTGCCTTGCAAGAGCAATGGCGCAGAATCACCAACCACGTGTTCACAAGCATCAGGCAGTCGATGAGGAGATGGTGTTTGGCAGTGGTGAATGCGCTGGGCGGCCATACACGATATTGAACTGAGAAATTTCGCATTTTAATTCTTGTGACTTGACATTCTGTATACCCATGTTTTGGAACGGCGGTGTAGCCTAATGGAACTGATTATGGCACTGTCAGTGTATCGAGTACATCACACAGATCTCAGCAATGAAATAATAACAATTTAACCATCTTACCATCTCTTCTTCTTTTATAGTGCCCTGAAGAAAGAATGTGATGTTTCTTTTTTGACTCAGTATATTCAAATCATCCGCAAAAAGTGATCCATCAATTGAATCGTTTAAAACCTTGGATAAACTGTTGATCTTAATACTAAACAATGTGACAGACAAAATACTGACTTGTGGTACACCCTGATCCTGATTATAATGGTCAGACAGGGTTGAGCCCAATCGAACTTGAAATTGGCTGCCTGTTAAAAACTGTGATATAAAAAGAGATAAACGACCCCTCAAACTAAAATCATGTAAATCCTTTAAAATGCCATGCTTCCAGGTGGTATCGTATGCTTTCTCAAGATCAAAGAATATCGATACGGCATGTTGTTTATTAACTATATCATTTTTGACAAAGGATTCTAGTTGTACCAAATGATCAATTGTACTACGATGTTTCCTGAAACCACATTGAATATCTGAGATAAGGTTATTGGTTTCAAGATACCAAGTTAATCTGTTGTTTACCATTCGTTCCATGGTTTTACAGACACAACTCGTCAAAGAGTTTTGGAATAGGGACTACAATGGCATTACGCCACGAAGTTGGGAAATTCCCTGAAGTCCATGTTGAATCAAAAATATTTAGAAGAGTTTCCAAACACGACTCAGGTCGACTCAAGAGCTGATAGTGTATATTATCAGCCCCTGATGCTGAATCATGAGCTTGCTCGAGGGCGGTATGGAACTCGTGTAACGAAAATAGTTCGTTATAGTCTTCACCATTGTCTGAGTTGAAATTATTTCTTTTCTTTTCCTGTTGTTTCTGGTATAACTGAAACCCAGGGACATAATTTGATGAAGATGAATGCTTGGTGAGAGTTCCGCCTAGCTTATTTGCAATTTCAGCTTTATTCGTCAATAGATTGTCCCCATCCTGCAGATGGTGGACACTGCATTTGGACCCTTTACCTTTAATCTTCTTCACCATATCCCATACCTTTGAAATAGGTGTACGTGAGTTAATTTTGGAAACATAGTGTTGCCATGACTGTCGTTTATTTTGTTTAAATGTACGACGAGCCTTGGCATTTGAAATTTTAAACTGATTTTTTTATGGACTGTTGGATGCCTTCTTCCTAGCCTTTCTAGCTTGTTTGCAGTCAAAATTAAACCATGGCTTACGGATATGTGGAACCATAGAGGACTTTGGAATACAATCATCAGCAATCATGTTTAATTCATCAGAAAACACCTGAATAGGATCAGACACATTTGGAAAGAATTCGGGTTTTAATCTGTTATTGTATAAGGTCTCAAATAAAGACCAATCTGCCTTGTTAAAGTTCCACCTTGACGATGGGGCGGCATCACTTGGGTTTATGGACGATAGAATAGTGGGAAAATGATCACTTCCACAAAAGTCATCGTGGACTGACCATTCAAATTCATTGTATAAACTTGAATCCGCAACAGATAAATCCAGAGAGGAGTATGAACCAGATGCAGGATGAAGATATGTGCTAGAACTATCATTAAAAATGCATAAATTGGTATTTGTGAAGAAATCCTCGAGAATCTTCCCTTTTGTGTTGGTGTTACTATTGCCCCAAAGCGGGTTATGACCATTAAAATCTCCCATGATAATGCAAGATTTGGGGAGTTGGTCATAAAGCATCTGAAGGTCAGACTGCCGCAGAGACGATGATGGAGGAATGTACAGTGAACACAAGGTGACAACAATAATATGGAGAGTAACACGAACCGCAACTGCCTGAAGAGGGGTATTGAGAGGAACAACGCTGTGGATAGTTCCATGATTAACTAAAATAGAAGATCCTCCAGTAGCCTTATCACCTGGAAGTGAAAAAACAATTTTAGGAATCATATTGCCTTAAATCAAAATTATCTGTAGATATTAGGTAGGTTTCCTGCAAGCATAATGCTGATGGTTTAAAGTCATGAATTAAAACTTGCAAATCAGTAACATTGTTTCTTACTCCTCTACAATTCGACTGAAGAATATTAAAAGAACAGCTCATGGAGGCTTAACTGGAGATCGGGATGTTGGGGTAGATCCTCTCCGTTGAATGGACGGAGATGTATTGACTTCCATGTCCAAAGATTCAAAGCTGTTATGAACCTCTATGGAGGATGTTAATGGGTAAGCCACCTCAACATGTTTGAGGGATCTTAATTCATTCTTTTTTAATTGTTTTCTTTCCTTACTTGTTAGTTTTAAAGATTTTTGTGATTTTTTGGACTGTCCCAATATCAGTTTCTGGTTCAGACGAAGTCTTAGGTTCAGGGTGAATCTCAGTCTGTGATGCAGCTGATGATAATTTGTTGACGTCTCTATCAATTGAAGACATGGACTGCTTGTCTGTGACCCAGCAGATGTCTGTCTGACATGCTCTGTTAACTTTGGATTTTGACGCAGAAACGACAGCAGAGTAAGAGATTGAGGATCGAGTAACATAAGTTTATGTAGCCAGTAATTTAGTTGCTTCAGAAAAGGAAATATTATTGGTATGCTTTAGTTGGAGTATCTGTGATTGCTTCTGGTAGAAAGGGCAAGATTTTGAGGAAAAAATGCTCACCGTTGCAGTTAGCACATCTAATATCATCTGTACAGTTAGAACTGTTATGATCTTTGCTGCAACGGGAGCATACTGGAGATTTGTTGCACGACCTGGCCCCATGTCCAAATTTCTGGCAGTTATAACAGCGAAGGTATATATACATCCACCTCAATGTTAAAATAGCCAGCCTTGACTGAAGATGGAACTTTGGGGAGAGCAGAAGTGAGAAGATAGGTGGTCGTGTGAACAATTCTTGATCCTTTCTGATGAATCTTTTCACAGATGTGACTTCTTGAGATTTGAGTTCTACTGCAATGTCCTCCTCAGACATGTCAGAAAGACATCTGGCACGATCACGAATTATACCTCTACATGATTTGAGATATTTGTCAACAGAGACAGCAATTACTGTTGTACCGAAATGACTTGCTTTCAGCAAATTAATCGATTGTTGTCGACGTGAACATTCAACAAACAGGGTTCCGTTTCGGAGACGAGTGACGTTCTTGACGTCGCCACAAATTCCTTCAACAGCCTTCGACACAACAAAAGAGTTTATCTTAAGAGGTGATCCATCAACTCCATCAACCACTAGAAAACGTGGCCATGAGTCAACATTATCTTGTGAAGCAGTATCAATGTCTAAATGCCTTCTTTTATTGTTTGATCGAGAACCAGTATATTGTAGTGTTAGCGTGGTAATAGGGGAAAATTCAACATCCCTGTTCCCCACCCACCAAGGAGTGTCAACAAGGACAATGTCGAAGTGGAAACGGACTTCAAACACCAGGGTGTACAGGGATGCAATACTTCAGCAATACAGACTCAGGTAGCTACAATAGTCAAACAGAGTAAAAGTAAGGCTGGTTCCACCCTAGATATTTTCCTGAAGACCAATAGAACCAGGAGGTCAATTATGCCAGATTGGCCCATGAGCCACCGCCTTCTGGCATAGGACTCTAGGCAATACAATGTCACGAATAATTTGAATTTACGATAGCCAAGACTAAAATAATATATCAAATATGTGCAATAATATTCACTATGCATAGGGCCTGGCGTGATCAGCCGATTGATTGAACCGGGCCCATTCAACCACCCATCTAGATGAAGTAAGGGGCGAAGTGGTGTGTTAACCCAGTGCCCTCAACCACCAGCCTCCCGTCCTCCACCGACACAGGGGCGCAACCCACGGCAAACGGGTTGGTGGACCAAATATACCCCCGGGTCCACAACGGGGGGATTGAAGAGCGCTTAGCGTTACCCAGCACCCACCACGAGGAGGTGGCTTTTCACGGGTGCCTCTGATATATAGAGACATAAAGGAATATAAAAAACACTCAAACGTTTGGCTCATAACCTATTTCATGTAAATGAAAATTGTATTGATTTCTAAACCAAGTATGATATTTGTGGAATCATATCATGAGAAATATGGGATTAATGCACTTTTCCTCAACATAGAAGGTTAATAATGAGTAGCAATCTGCATATTATAAAGCAAAACAGTTCTGCAGCTTAATTAAACTTCATTGTGTTGACAGGCAACAACAGATACCACACAATCCTACGGAACCACAACAAAAAAGTCCATTTACATAGGGCCATCCTGAATTTTGTATGAATTTTGTTTCGTCACGGCTGAAAAATAGCCACAGATACATGAATTTTTAACTCAGTCACACAGTTGAACAGTGTTTCAAGTATATCAGGGTTAACATGGTGTTTGGGGAAACTTGTTTTTTGTAATTTTGTGCCCCCCAAAGGTCCTGTGACCAGGACACTTACGTTTCCTTTGTCATAAATATTATTTCCATATGCACGGGTTACCCAGTTGTGCAGAGCTCAGACGCTTTGGTACCCAACACGTATGCCTGTAGTTTCAACGCTTGCCCATCACGATCGTGTTTCGTGGCTTGTCAGGCCAGCTGGTTTCTGCCTGAGACCTGCACCACTTCTTCCAACACTGAGCTGACATGCCGTGAAGTGGAAAAACTGCGGAAAGAGGCGTTAAAACCGCAAAACCCTTTCCACTTATATCTGCTTAGAGTTTCACAGTTCCGTCTACCTCACGATCATGTATTGATGGGTGCTCAGATGGGTAAATCAGTGGAGGAAAATTGGTTATTTGATGGTTCTTGAAAGCTATGAGATCAACGATGTACCCGAAGTTAAGTTAAGCGTTTTGATTTTGCCAAACCGAGCAGAATTTCTAACAGATGCGCAAGGATGGGAGCACAATTGGTGTCCATGGAAATTAGCCATACAATCGATAACACGTCGTCGTTTAGTTACACTTAGTGTGTTCCTGCAGACTGTACCTGTTTCTATATGCAATTACATGTTCAGGTCTTCATACATATATATTCTTGGGAGTTTTATGAACGCTAAGCATTTATTGCTCGTATAATAGAATGTGTATATCGATATTTTGATTGCAGTTTTAACGATATATATATGTTACTTGAAAGTCGTATTTGTAAAAATGTAGGTAAAATAAATACGTTTTCGATCTAACGATGGACTGTTTTATCGATCGTTAAGGGCCCCTTAATTTGTCTGCGGGAGGCTTGTTAAACAACGGGTGCAATTAATTTCCTTCATAAAACATAGATCTATGACAGACAAATGTTTCGCCCAACAAACCGTTAATTGTTTGCTTTAACAGATTTCAGTATTTGAATAAACTCTGCAATTAAAACCATCTGTTGTACATCGACTGATCTGTATTATGAATCAGTGTGGTATCCGGTCCTACACATATATGCGTGTGTGCACCTACAGTGAAAAACATGTCTTTTCGATTTATACCTGACACATCTACTTACGACTAAAGAAGGAATGCTTTCATTTCTATATTGTACAATGGATTCAAAACAATTAGAATGATCAAAACATCCTCTTTAAAATTCATTGAAACTCTCATGCACTAAGCCATAGATGTTTTTTTTGATAAAATGAACTTTGACACATTTCACCAATAGTTCCGATGCACGTTTTAACAGAGTGTAATACTTGTATGCCTATGACACTTGTGTTTATGGCTGCGTTCATATTTGTAATCGATTGGGCTAAATACATTTCCCTCAATAGTGTGTTTTCATTAAACATTTGCCGTTGAACTCGACAAATATTGCAAGCATTGATTTTTATCTCCGCCCTGTCCTTTGTCGCTCAGGGATACAAATTTACCCAGCTATTCATGTACAAACACAATAAGGCAGCACTCTTTCCAATCATTTCCTGCAGAACTAAAACGGGATTACTTTCAAAGACATGCAAGCGTCCAGAGTCATGGATATTGCACATGTACATATACGTAATTGGTCATTTGGTCCTTATCGTCAGTTCTTCACATACTCCTTTCAAGAAGTTGACAGGTTAGTAGAAGTCTCCATAATATGTTTGTTTTTACACTGCATTATTTTAGTGTTTTTAAATGATCTTTAATTTCTTGACATGGACATCTTATACTCGAGGCACAATTCTTTCAGATATATTAGGGAAAAACTATTTTATGTGTATCGTGATTAATATGAGGTATTAGTTCAGGAGTTCATTTGATGGTTCATCAATAAAACATTTCTTGTTGTGTTAGTAAGAATGTGAGTAGCTTTACGATAGTGACTACATGCACCATGACTGTTTAAGAGTATTGATTAAAAGGGTATGACACAGATTTTCTTGGTTAAGGTACTAATCAGTATTATGGTTTCATATCTGCGTTTATGAAACAGCACCTTCTACAATGAACTACATCAGCTGTTAAGCAAGATGTCTCTCAGTCCGGGCTCATCCTTGATTTTTGTTGGTCATTCATCAATGGGTAAGCAATTTGTTATTGGTCTGAAATTAAACCATTTTGCGTCAGGAAAAACAAGTTTGCCTTTTGTCCATTTTAATAGTCCTTAAAATTCAAGAACGGAAACGTAAAGCATCTTTGAATCTGTTATTGGTCTGGGAAAATGTCTGCATGTATCTTTTTCAGACAAACTTAACTATTCAACGTCACAATAGCATCTCTATAACATTGCATGTCTCCATTTCCTGACAGTACGAGATATACATGACAACGTTGAGGACAGGACTGCACAGAGTGGTGTGACTGTTATGTTCTTCCAAATGCCTACCCGGGCCTAATGGAGAAAACACTTCAGAAGAATCAAATTAACATTTATCGCAAATTATTCAACTTTGTCGCCTTCTGTGACGGTATCAAAAACTGCTTGCCAAGCATCACAAACATCGTACGTTTACGCCTAAATACACATTTTACTTTCGTTTACAGATTAATTCATATATTTGTTGAATAGAAATGTTGGTTTCAATTGCAAGTGATCATTCAGAAAGAAACTTGGCTATTTCATCATTACATACATACATTATCATTAATATAATGTGCATTCATTGTTTGTTGTTTCTGCTACAGGCTTGTACATAATTTAAACGAGTGAGGCACTACCATAGCAACCATTAACAGAGTGTCATTATTTAACTGATATTGAACATGATTTTATTGTGTATGTAGTTTTGTTTCACATCCGTTTCAAGAAAACAACATATCTGGTACCTCTACTGTGATAATCAGTACTTTCTTGTGGAAGCCCAAAGGTCGAAACTGGTCACGAGTCGGCAACGTCACAAATAACGGGGAGATATACGCCAAATTCGTTTCTCCTCTCTTTCCAAATACAGCATACATGTTGAATGTAAGAAAACTGAAAATTGCTGTTTTGGAAGTGAGTAACTGCAACCACTCGTAGATGCTCAAAATATTTTTATAAATTAAATTACATAAAAGAGTTGTCAAAAACGTACTTTTCTCAGCAATTTGGGATGATAATGTAGCATGGATTCTGAGGCAAACTATTCAGTTACTAATTTGTTTAAACGTCTCTCTTACAGTTGGAACCATTTTGCAAGAAATCTCCAACAAATGGGTTGAATGTGTACACTCAAGGCTGCCAGGATGTATTTGACATCCTAGGCGAATATCTCAATTTTACGTACGTCTTTTATATAACCATCTCCATTAGTTGTATCAGTCTGATATTTTCCAATGTAACTACTAATACCATACAAATATGACAACTAAGCCAATGGAGAGTGCTACTGAAAATAAACACAGGCATTGACTGTGATTATAGTAATCTTAGTCTGTCCGTTTTAACTGTCACTTCAGATATGAACTGATTGAACCACTTGACCAGTCTTGGGGTGAATTGTCAGACACATGGAGCGGTCTTCTTGGCATGATAGAGCGAAATGTGAGGGAAGAATACTTTCAGCCGGTCCTTGATGTGTGTGACTATAAATTTTTATCTCACACACTATTTCAGTATGTTGACCTTTCTGGTAAACTGAAATGCAAGCAGAAAATGTTTTGAAAACGTAGATGATTCACTTGAATATTAAACATTCATCCTTTCCATTTTGTCTATTTCAGGATGTCGACCTTTCTGGTACACCTTATGGAATAAACTTTAAGAGAAGCAAAAGCTTTGCATTTCCTTATATTCTGTACAAATCAAAATGCGAAGTAGTCCATAAGAAACTGTCAAATAACGATGACCACTGGATGTTGTTGGTATCTGTATTTAAATGGGAAGTGTATGTATGCGGACTGCTTACGATGGCCTGGTGTATAAGACTGTACACATTGCTGGAAGAATACAGTGTTTGAGATCAACATGAGGAGATTTCTGCATTTCTACCATCAAAATCAGCCCATGTCATGACGGCGCTTCTCGTGCCGCTACGTCAAGGTACCCAGCTGTCAATCAGATTTTAGGGCACTGTCGCGTATGATCAACGAAATTATATGTTTGTTAAAACACCGCATCATAAACCCAAGACGATATTTCACTGTTCTAGACCAGGTAGTATAACATCTAATCATTTTACCACCTCTAGAAAAAGCAGTTACCGCTAGAGTTATTCTCCTTTTGAGTAGTATATTTAACAATTAGAAACATTTTTTCCACAGGTTCCCAGCAACAGCCACAAAACACACCCGGTCGTATATTCTACGCAAGCTGGTGGTTGTTTTGCATCATCATTGTTGCAGTTTACACTGGTAACCTGGTTGCCATTATATCTGTTGTGAAAGAAAGAATACCCTTCAATACGATGGAAGAACTGGCGGACAATGATGACTTCAAGATTATCATTAATAAGGGATCATCTCACGAGGATATCTACAAGGTCAGTGGTTCTAATGCTGTGAGAACTGTGTAATTACATTGTGTTTACACCTACTCCTGGTCCTCCTTGTTATCTTCTAGAAAAAGGCAAACTTGGAAGTAAGACATGGATGGGAAGTTTGGTCTTTTGAAGGGGATGAAAAATACAAACAATTACAGATAAGCTTTTTACACATGGTATAATGTATAATACTTCTATCAGCTGATATGCGATACATTTTCAGCATTCCAATGATAGTGTAAGTAAGAAAATCTGGACAAAGGAGTTGCAGACCCGATCTGCAAGCATCCCAAACTCACTGGACGAGGATGTTCACTTTAGAATGCTCCTACAGTCTGGCTATTACGCTTACATAACCGGATCAGCCAACATTGATGACATTGAAACAACAGTTAATAACCTACGAAGAATGAAATGTGGCACTGGCCCGGAATATCTAAGTCTACCCTTTCCACTCAATTCACCTCTTGTGGATTTATTTTAAGACAAGTAACTACTAACGTAACAAATATTGCATATGAATGATACCATCCACTAATATATGCGTTGGTGCACTTTGTTTTCATTTGTGAACTATTTCGTAATCATTGTCGTCATATTTGTGAGTTCATTTGTAAATGATCTCGAAGACACAAATAGAAATAGCCTATGTGCACCGAAATACAACCCAGTAACAATTGCATGTTACTGTTTTCAGACTCATTCGTCTGTATGACATCGGAGTGTTGGACGCCTTGGCAAGAAAATGGTACGGCTCAAAACTAGAGGAGTATGTACCTGCAACAATGAATGCTAGTATGAGTGACTTGCAGAGTGTGTGGGTCATGTGTGTATCAGGAAATACAGTAGCCTTTCTTATATTAGGAGTCGAATGTTTCCTCAACTACCATATAAACAAAGATTGAATATTCATCAGCGTTACTGTCGTATTCAAAATGACATGTATGCTACAATTGATGATTGATGGAATATTAACACACAGTCATTACTTTCTAAAGATATGTAAGTTTCCATTTGTTTCGCATCTTTATTTTATTTTTTATTTTTTTATTTGTAGTGGAGGCCATAGGCCCAAGCTACACTTCAGGATTTCAGAGCGGTACATATGTGCATATATAGTTTAGAAGACAATAAGTTAATTTACAAAGTATACAAAAGGAAGTATGATATTATTGGCAGGAAGTATGATATTATTGGCCATTTGTTTGTTATGCCATTCCAGTTATGTACGTCCTTGTTTGCGTTATACCTGACATTTCACTCCTTAGAATAGTTATATCCAACTATTTTTCATTTTCAGTGCCACACAAAGAATGATAAATAGATTATCATGTCTTTGAATATTTTTACAAAGATATAAGTAATATGACAACAATCTTTTTGATGGTTTGACTTATTGCGTATTCAGTTGCATTTTCGAAACGATTGACTATTTTGAGTCGATTTGGGCACTGAAGATATCTACAAAGATTTGAGAATTTCGTTTCATATGCATCTATGTTTGACAACAACAAACAGTGAACACCAGATTTGACGTGGCATACCTATTTGGTCACAATGACATTAAAGGTTCAGTCAAAACTATTGTATGTCTAGCTGTAAATTCTAGTTTCCATTGTTTAGCGATGGCATTTGTTATATATTCCTTTGTCAGTTTAACGTTAGGTATGACCAAGCGAAATGGTTTTGATGTTTGATTTTACATAATTATTACTCGTCATGTCTGGCTGAAACATTACATAACTTTCTTGCTTTTCCAATGTCGAAAGAATCGATAGAGTGATCGAAGTGACACAATCAGTCGATGGTTATGTGTGCACATGCTTTGCAATGTTTCCAGTGAGCCTTTTGTACGACAGTGACATTTGTGTGATGTCCTGTTTTGTTTTACAATTCACTCGCATGGTTCTGCAGTTGTTTTGTTGTTTACCGCTGCAGTCACCAATATTACAGCTACATGGCGGCTGTTTCTAATAATCGAGTCTGGACCAGAGATTCCAGTGATCGACATCATGAACATCGATTAAGTAACGATCCAGACCATCCGATTCCGTTAGTGTCCTCTTACGACAAAGAAAAGGGTCGGTGAAGACCAGAGAATAAAGGGATCGACATCATGAACATCGATCTACAATTATTTTCAACTGGAATACGATGACATGTGTATCAACTAAATAAGGGAGCCTGACCACCCGATCCCCTTCGTTGCCTCTTACGACTAGAAAGGGTTGATGTAGACCAATCCTAACCCGGATCTTAACGGATGACGATTCTATCGTAAATGCAATTGTATTTGCACATGTTCAACATCTAGCATTCATCATCTTAAAGATGGAAACCAGTTATTACCTAATAAAACCGATATTGCTAATAAACTTGCCGAAACATTTGCAAAATATTCTTCCACGTCAAATTATGAACCTAAATTCCAAAAATACCAAAAACAGCAAGAAATGAAAGCTATTAATTTTAATTCAGATAATGGGAAAGACTACAATGAAACCTTTTCAATACATGAGCTTGATACTGCTCTTGACCAGGCTCATGATACTGCTTCAGGAGCTGATAACATACATTATGAACTCCTGAAGCACTTACCTGAATCATGTTTAGAGACGCTCTTACGTATTTTTGATGACATTTGGACATCTGAACAATTTCTTTCGTCGTGGCGTGATGTTATAATTGAGCCCATCCATAAACCTGGACGTGATCATACTGATCCTTCCAATTATAGACCTATTTCACTAGCTGTGTTTGCAAAACCATGGAACGCATAATAAATAATCGACTTGTTTGGTACTTCGAAACTAATAACATTATAACAGATATACAATGTGGTTTCCGTGAGAACAGAAGTACTGTCGATCACCTAGTGCGTTTGGAATCATTTGTTAAAAACGCTCTCATTAATAAACAACACGCTTTGTCTATCTTTTTTGATTTTGAAAAGGCATTTGACACTACGAGAAAATATGGCTTTTTAAGAGATTTACATGGCTTCGGATTGAGAGGCCGTTTGCCTCAATTTATAGCTAACATTTTAAATGACAGCCAATTTCAAGTCTGTGTGGGCTCTACCCTGTCTGATCATTACAATTAGGATCAGGGTGTCCCACAAGGCAGTATTTTGTCTGTGACTTTATTTAGTATCAAGATCAACAGTTTATCCAAGGTTTTCAATGATTCAATTGATGGATCACTTTTTGTGGATGATTTTAATATTTCTTGTCGTGGTAAAAATATGCATACTATTGAACGGCAACTGCAGTTGTGTTTAAACACGATAAATAAATGGCGTCTTGAAAACGGCTTTAAATTTTCTAAATCCAAAAGTAATTGTATACATTTCTGCCGTACATACAAACCGCATAAAGACCCTGAACTATCTCTAAATGGCACACCCATCAAAGTTGTGAAGGAGGCCAAGTTCTTGGGTATTATTTTTGACTCGCACTTAACGTTTCTACCACATATTAAATCCCTTAAAACTAAATGCCTGAAGGCACTTGACTTGTTGAAAGTTGTTTCCAATTCCAAGTGGGGAGGGGATCAAGTTACCTTCCTACATCTATATCGATCACTGGTACGTTCCGAACTTGATTATGGTTCCATCATTAATGGTGGAGCCTGCAAAAGCAACCTCAAACTATTAGATTCTGTCCACCACCAAGGTCTAAGACTTTGTTTTGGGTCCTTTAGAACTTCTCATGTTGACACTCTCTACGTCGAGGCCGATGAGCCATCTCTTACACACCGCCGTATAAAATTATCCTTGCAGAATGTAACAAAACTATATTCCAATGAGTCAAATCCTGCATTTAACTGTGTTTTTAATCCTCTTTATGAGGATCTGTACAACAAAAAGCCTTCTGTTGTTCCGCCTCTTGGTTTGAGAATTAAACCATTCATTTCTGCTGCCGGCACTGAGCTGGAAAATATGTCTCCTTCCCGTTTTCTTTCTTCTCCTCCTTAGCAACTGGTGACTCATTTATGTGTCCTCGGGAAAGTACCTCACCCAACAACCTCACTAGACTTCAACAACGTGCTTCCCACACCCAACAACCTCGATATAGTTCAAGAACATGCATACCATACCTAACAAGCTCAATAGACTTACGTAACTTGCGCGTGACAGCAAACAGCTTCACCAAACTTCACTAACATGCACGTGATACCCAACAACCTAGCTAAACTTCAGTTACAAGCACGTCAGCAACATGCATTCCATCCTTGAGACCCTCGTTAGCCTTCAGTTACCAGCACGTCAGCAACATGCATTGCACCCATGAGACCCTCGTTAGCCTTCAGTTACCAGCACGTCAGCAACATGCATTCCACCCATGAGACCCTCGTTAGCCTTCAGTTACCAGCACATCAGCAACATGCATTGCACCCATGAGACCCTCGTTAGCCCTCAGTTACAAGCACGTCAGCAACATGCATTCCACTCTTGAGACCCTCGTTAGCCTTCAGTTACCAGCACGTCAGCAACATGCATTCCATCCTTGAGACCCACGCTAGCCTTCAGTTACCAGCACGTCAGCAACATGCATTCCATCCTTGAGACCCTCGCTAGCCTTCAGTTACAAGCGCGTCAGCTACATGCATTCCATTGCATCCCCGTTAGCCCTTGAGACCCTCGTTAGTATTCAGTTACCAGCACATCAGTTACATGCATTCCACCCATGAGACCCTCGTTAGCCTTCAGTTACCAGCATGTCAGCAACATGCATTCCATCAATGAGACCCTCGGTAGCCTTCAGTAGCCCGCAACAACCTCACTAGATTTTGGCAACATGCACTTGACACACAACAACCCCACAGGGCTTCAATAACATGCATTCCGCCCCAAACACCCCACTAGGCGTCAGAAGCCTGCATGCCAACAACATGCAATCTACTCCCAAGAGCCTTATTAGCCTTCGGTAACATGCAAACCTCCTGCAACAACCCCACTAGACTTCAATAAAATGCATTTCACACCCAACAACCTCACGAGTGTTCAGTAACATCTATATTCTACCAGCATATATCATATCACCACAACCTTACTAGACTTCAGCAACATGTATGTCATACCCAACAACCTCGTGAGTGTTCAGTAACATCTATATTCTACCAGCATATATCAGATCACCACAACCCCACTACATTCCAGCAACATGCATGTCCCAGCTCATGAATGTTCAGTAACATCTATATTCTACCAGCACATGTCATATCACCACAACCTCACTAGACTTCAGCAACATGTATGTCATACCCAACAACCTCACGAGTGTTCTGTAGCATTCTATATTCTACCAGCATATATCATGTCAGCACAAGCTCACTAGACTTCAGCAACATGGATGTCATACCCAACAACCTCACGGGTGTTCTGTAGCATTCTATATTCTACCAGCATATAACATATCACCACAACCTCACTAGAATTCAGCAGCATGCATGTCATGTTATCACAACCTACACCACAATGAGGTAGGTCGATATTGTGCGCCGTGCTCATCCACAGCAACCTAATTTTACACGTCCTTCTCTAACGAACCCAAGTTGTTTGAAAAGACGCAACTAAACGCATCTGGGGATTATGCTCGCTGAGTGGGTTGATGTGTTCCCTCGTGTCCCAAGTGCGTGGATGGATGCTCAATCACCAAGTTGCGTTGTCCAGACTCTATAATTAACAGACAACCGTTACCTAGGTGGGGTCATAGTTGGGAGAAAGTCAGGATACAAACCAAAAAACCTCACTAATGAGTGTTGAGGTAGTGAGGTATGAGCGCCATCTGATGAGCCTGGGAACAGTTCGGCCATGATGTATAAAATACCCATGATATCAGAGTCTCCATGTGTAACGTGACCCAGTTACGCTGGTCTTTGTATTCCTCAAGTCAAGGTTTGTTTATCACCAAGGCCCCTCGTAAACACGCTGTTGACAGTATCTCAAGATTGTAGTAGGTTAAAAGTTAGGGTGACATCTATTGGGGTTGAAGGTAGCAGTCAAGATGTGTGCACTTATATCACGTGAAATATACGTGTATGTGTACGTGTACGCTTTTACCTGCATGTGTGTCTTTGTGTGTCCGTGTGGGTATGTGTTTATGTGTATGAGAGTGTGTGTGAGTGTGTTTTTGTGTGCACATGTGCTTGTGTTTATGTGTATCAGAGTGTGCGTGTGTGTGTGCATGTGTCCGTTAGTGTGTCTCTGTTCATGTGTGTACGTGTGGTACCCGCAGGAATGCACGTCCGAGTCGACCAGCCCTATTTTATCATTTTAAGTACTGACAGTACAACAAGCATCGTCATCGTCTAAACCACTGAATAGAAGATGGAAGAATGCAACTATACTTGACAAAATGCTCTCCTGGGGATATATATAAGTCATTAAGAAACGACTTGAACGTTATTGTCCCCATAGTCGGTTTGAACACAACATTTATTTTCACTGTGGACCAAGGGTGGGTTACTCTAACCCGTGTCCAAAGATTGAAAATACAAAGTTGTTTCATTTTCGGAAGTTGTTTCAACTACGTGGGTACATTACTTATGCAGTGCAACGTGACATGCTTGACTCACTAGTGATAGAGCTGTCTTCTACAAATTGTGTATATAGAGATACGTGAGTGCTCTGGCATATCACTTGGTAACCAACCGTCCTTTAACCCTGATTACGTTGTGATAACACAGTAGATATAAACCTGTACCTCACAACGATCTGTCACTCGGAGGAAAACATTGACCCATTCCCAAGGGCTTCATGTATATATCATTCTGGCGGAGAACATCATTCTAACAGGATTTTTACAGTTCAGAAGATGGCCGACTTTAAATGCATGCCATGTTTGCTGACGTCTATATCCCTAATCTGTTTTTGTAGTGGCCAGGCAATGATGGTGTCTGTTCTATACAAACTGGAACAGTTTGAGAAGGATCTGCATGAGAATAGGATGAGTATGCTCGCTATGGAGGAAAGAATACTTAACACTATTGATGTTGTCAGGGCATCCTTAAGAGCCGAGTTAAAGGAAAACATACGGGATGAAGTGAGAAAAGCCATGGTCGAGAACCTGCAAAAGGAGTCTCTTCAAGACATGGTGCGAGGTCAGGTATCCTCTGAAGTGCGACATCTGAAACAGGGCTACCATCAGATGAAGAGGAAGTTGCATCATGTGTCAAGATCATTCAAAGACTTCCAAGACGAGACGAACGTATTGCACGAATTTCTCCTGACGAAGGCAGAAGGATGGAAGAACTCCAGTGTCAGAGATAATGTTAGACTGGAAAAAGAACTACAGAAGTGTACTGCTGATCTCAGGACTCGGAACGAGCAATTGGAAGATTTAAATGAGACGTGTCAGATCCAATTATCACGACTGAAAACAGCATTTGCTGTGACTGCTTCTTCCCAAACAACTCAACATCTTACGTCTACAGTCACGCCACCTGTTTCGACAACGCCAGTGATGACACCCAGGCCAGAGGTGAAGAAAAGTAGGATCCTGATTGCTCCAGGTTGGTCATCTACCCCATATCAGTTCCGTCAACTCAATATTCACAGTAACTCCTTGAGCGTCTATCCGTACCACACCGTGAGGTATGTCACATGTATAGCATATGCATCCAAGACAAGGAAACTTCACATAGCGTCACGCAACCCAGATAAGATAGTGTCATCTGCCCTGGATACACGTCACGTGACGGTATTAAGAGAACGTGTACAGACATATGGCATGGCAGTGGATGAAGATCGGGACATCGTATTCATGTCCACCTTTCAACCACGACTCTCAATCAGCCGCATGTCTACACAGGGGGAAAACTTCACTGCCATCATTGACTTATCCAGGTACGCAAGACATCCAAGGCAAATAACTCTTGACAAAATGAGAAAGAGGATATATGGATGTGATACAGAAAGGATGTTCACTGTGACATATGATGGTCAAGGCCTGACAACATTAGCCACAGGAAGTCGAATGTATGCTGTAACCCTGGATCAGACAGCAGGTGTGTTGTATTATGGTGTACAGAAGAAACTGATGAAGATGACTGTGTCCAATAATGTGAGTACAGAGGTGACCTCACTGACAACCATGCCTATGACTGTAGGACTGTATAGAGGCACTATATACTACAGTGGCTTTCCTTTTCCTATTGTAGGTGCAGTTGATGTGACAAATAACACTATGGCGTATCCTCTCCAGTCAGTCAGAATGGAGGGGGCGAGTGCTTTACTCATGTGTTTGATTCCTTGAACTTTATAATCCATATGCTACCATTAATTAGAGAAACACTCGACTCACTCAATCACAGGTATCACATCACAATAACACTCTCTGACTGAAGTAGTTCAAACGACGACCCCACTATCATGGACGTGAATATTTAGAGGGAATTTCTGTTCCCTCATTGTACAGTTATACGTTACCCCGTGCAAAGGTTGAGTAACAATATACGCTTACCATCCTCGCGAACTAATGGAGACATTACCGATTTTCAGTCATCCATTTGTATAATTTTCCCCCTGTTCTGCTTTTCACTAAAATGGAATCTTTTTCTGAGAAAGGTCCAAAATGGTTATATTTACTTTTTGATTTACGTTATATATTAAGGTGCCGATTTCACGCTAGCTTTCCAGCTTCAACGCCTGAAATATATGCCAGAAATTGTGTAATGATGTGAAACAACGCTTTATTATGCACGCCTCCATATTTTATTTGTAGGCTTGTGTTGTGTCTTTAATTCAGATGGGAAACCCATTCAAAGCACTGTACTGAACAAATATCTGTCCCTTCAATATTTTAATTAACATGGTTGGGAGGATATTAACATTCTGTGTTTTCAATGTTAAGTTAGGCTATATAACCACCGTAAACTGCGTCGATTTGCATGTACAAGTGAATCGATTTTACCGAATCTATGAGAAACAACGTGATACAATTACAAGGTGAAACGTACACCCGCTCCCACTACGAATTAAAGAACACAAAACTTCAGTCCAGATAAGACTCTAAATCAGCCATAGCCGATTACACCCAAGCTAACCCTAACCATGTCATCCTATGGAACAACTTCGATATCCTGGAAATCAACCAAGCATACTACAAGATTAGGAAACTCCTTGAAGCCATTAAAATCCAACGCTTCAACCCCACCATGAATCGTGATCAAGGTTATTTCATCTCCTCGGTCTATCACCACCTAATCAAAGACGACCGCCAGTAATCCACCCATACCTCCCTTGTCCATCTGGCTTCCACGCTTCCCTTTGTGCATTGTAATCACAACTAGTGTACTTTAACCTACTCACTAATTACCATCTCATTGTACATCAACTCACCACTGTATAAACACAACCTGTAGTCTCAATCAATCACTCTGTATATCAGCCCACTCTGCTCAACTCACTAATTAGATATCCAATGTACAGCAACCTTGTCAATTGTATATACTCACTATGCAGCTATGTATATATTCTCCTTGTTTCAACTACACCGACGGTCAAGCATGTCCTGCTTGACTGCATTGATTTTTCCATCACAAGGGATAAATATTTCACTTTCAAAACACTGAAGGATCTTTTTTATACTGTAAATTATCACTTAATACTTGGTTTTTTAAAAGAAATAGAATTATTGCATACATTTTGAATAATAAGTTTTGTAAATATATAAATGGTATTTTAAATATGGTAGTATGAATTAGCAACTGCGATTGTGAGCGGCTGTATCCTCAAAGGGGGTTAAAGTATCGTAAATTATTGTCCTCCTGAGGGTACGTAAGTCCCATACACTTTCAAAGTCCATATCGCACAACCATACTTTTAATCGTAGCATTTCTGTTATTTTAACTTTCGGCTTAATGTTCCTACATCGCCAGCGGCTGAGGGGATGTTGTAAATCCAGCTAGGGTCCATGCAGGTAGCAAAAGTAATGGAAGTCCCCATGGTTCCTAGTATGGTGATCTACCTTCAGTTGTTGGCGATCAATAGCCTGTTTTTATATTGTATCGTCTTGTATAGTTCAAATATTTTAGATTTAGTTACTAGTTTTATATCTATATCTGTGATACTCTAGTTGTCTTACTGTCCTTCGTTGGCAGAATTTTATACTTTAGCTTAAATTGATGATATATTTATAACTTGTTTTAGTCACGATATGGCTGAAATATTGCCGATGTGACTTAAAATGTTAACTCACTCACTCACTCAACTACACCGAAACCTCGCACTCATTGCAATAAAGAAGTTCAATATAGAACAAACTTCACTAAACGCAAGCTCACCGAAGCCATCCACATCAAACGCCAAAAGCCCTCCATCAACCGAGACCAAGGATACTTCATTCCATCCGCTTATGATGCACTCATCCACCAAGCCCAATCTACTGTATAAACTCTGCTGTATAAACGTCTCATTATTATTTGTACATCATTGGCTTCCGATCCACGCCTGTCCTTTGTCTACTCTCTGGCTTCATCAGCTTTCTGCCTAGCCAATTATGTTAATTATGTTGTTTTCTTTGTTACATTGTTACATCCAGTATATATATACTTCCCCTTCTTCATGTTCCATTATGCTTGACAACGGTACAAGAATCTGTATTGAAACGTCGCACTCACGAATAAAAAGAAGTTGTTATCCTTAAAGTTGGTTCTATATTGTCCTTCCCAACTTCTAAAATGTCACTCAACGAAGAAGTAAAGAAGTTGTCTATCCATAGAACTTGGTCTTCCTCAATTACGTCATTGTTTAACACAATGTTACACTGACGTATAACATGATGCGTCTGTTTGTATGTCTGTATGTGTGCTTGCGTTAGTGTGTATGTCTACATCCTACTTCTGCGCGAGCATGCGTGCGTGCGTGTGTGTCCGCATGTGTGGACGAGAGGCTATGTTTCCAATCACCGCGAGATTACCTCACCGACAGCCGTGCAGCACCTTATAGATGCCATTAATAACGTCATATACCTAACGCTGTCTTGGCTTTCAGCTGGCAGAGTTTATGTTTCCCGCTTGGTCGTTGTGCGACGTCAGTTTGAAGACGTATGAAAGAGAAACATGTACTACACTAAAAACAGACAACTACTGAGGCCCATTTGGCTGTACATTATTGGCAATTGGTGAGTGTATTCCGCAATCTGGTGAGAACATTTGGGATGACTCTTTCTTAGTAAACTATGTATTTCTAGTACTTTTAGTACCATCTGACACTCTCAGAGAGAGAGAGAGAGAGAGAGAGAGAGAGAGAGAGAGAGAGAGAGAGAGAGAGAGAGAGAGAGAGAGAGACTCGGAGACACACACAGACACAAAATACAGACATACACACATGCCTTCGTAACCTTACGACATTTCGTAACTGTATCGTTTATCGTTGGCTTACGAATGTCAGCGTTACGGGCGTTTTATGATCGGGGCCCAGGATCTCTGCTTCAGGATCTTAAGGCCTCGCCAAACTGAACCGATGTGTTACCACCACAACAAATCAATTCACTCTTATAAAATAATCTGAATTAAGGCAGCAGAGCGACAGCACGGCCGCAGTGTGTTTTATTTGCAAAAAGGCGATTTTACTGCTTTCATGCCCTCATTTCATCATTTCATAGTAAAAGGAAAACACGTGGTTTTACACATATAGCTTACAATCCATAAAACATCGATGCCCAAGTCAAATGTAGGGAGAATCATAAAGACAGCAACATATATATGCCATTGTCTCAAAGTATTCCAGAGATTGCAACTTGTAACTGTAAATGCATCTTTCAAAACATGCATCAACTTTGTCAACATAGTTAAATGAAAATAAGCCCCTTTGAAATTCATGATCTGCAGGTTACGCCTATTTAAGCGATATCTCATTTCCTATATTTCTTTAACAACTTCGTCTGTACTTTGGTAACCGATAAGATTACTACATTGAAGAGCTGTCCTAATGTGGGTTTAAATGTGGCCCTAAGTAAATGCCCTATCATCGTTGTCGTAGAGTTATTATAATGTGGCGCCCTCAAACGTAGCCTTAATGCAGGTAGACAGTCCTTGGGTAAGGTTCGTGAGAAGAGTAATCGATAGAGCGAAGACTGCAATTCTAAAGCTATATACTTCGAGAAATGACTGTGGATCCCATGGGAAGGCTTGGTGACACGGTTGAATGCTTGGCATGGAAACCCGACGGAGGCATTTATCGTTTGTCGTGATATGAGCAGTTTCTCTGGTCCGGAATCGATTATTCACAGGTCACTGTGGCTTGTTTGTTTGCTTGTTGTTTTACGCCGCAATCAGCAATATTTCAGACATATGGCGGCGGTCTGGAAATGATAAAGTCTGGACCAGATAATTCAGTGATCAACACCATGTGCATGGGTCTTCGCAACTGGGATATGATGGCATGAATGAACCAAGTCAGCTTGCCTGACCACCCGATGCAATTAGTCGTCTCTTACGGCAAGCATAGGTAGCTGATGACCAATTCTAACCAATGTTCAGCGAGAAGTAAATGCAAATACTCCATGCCATGTCTCAATCAACCAAGTGAGTATTGCTGTGAAAAAAACATTACAAACAACAGACTGCTGAAGGATCTGCATATACAATACTTTCAATATGACACAGGTGAATATTGCCAATGCATGCATAAGTATATGCGGATAAGAATGCAATCACGCATACACAAACATGTTTGCGCATATATACACACGCGCGCATGCGAACACACTCTTACAAATACAAAGACATGGTTTTCTATGTGTTGACGGTTTAGAATTTAGCTCACTGATAGAGGATCAAGGCTCCTATTGACCACACGTTTGATATTCAATCAGATGATAACTAATTGTTGAAGGCAATATTGAAAACACGTGTACGGCAACTATCTCCATTCTCAAATAAAGCCTCTAAGAAACGAAACATTCTATTTTCCTTCACTGCTTCAAAAAGATTAGGTAAGGATTGTTTTGTGTAAGTTGGAAGCACAGACAGAAGCAGTAGAAGTGTAAAAATATATTTATTGATAAAACCTACAGCTTTATATCAAATATGTAACCGTAAAATAAGTTTCTCGGGTTTGATGATATCGGAAAAAGAGGAAAATATCCGATTGATACATTAAGGGAATCAAACACATACAGTAAGTAAGTGCCCCCTTCATACTGACTGACTGGAGAGTATATGCCACAGTGTTAGTTGTCACATCAACAGCACCAACAATAGAAGAATCATAGCTACTGTAGTAGATGGTGCCTCTATACAGTCTCATGTTCCAGGGGACGGTGTTCAGTGTGGTCACGTCTGTACTCACATTATTGGACACAGCCATCTTCATCAGTTTCTTCTGCATATTATAATACAACACACCTTCTATCTGATCCAGGGTTATAGCAAACAGTTGCCTTCCTGTGGCTAATGCTGTCAGACCGGGACCGTCATATGTCACAGTGTACAGTGTCACGTAATTACACCAATATGTCATCTTCCTCTTTGTGTAAAGGGTCATCTGCCTTGGATGCCATGAGTACATGGATAAGTCGATGATGGCAGTAAAGGCTTTGCCCCGTGTCGACATGCGGCTGATTGAGTATCGTGGTTTAGCTGTCCCTATGAATACGATGTCCCGATCTTCATCCACTGCCATGCCATAACTGCCACTGCCACTGCCACGTTCTCTTAATACCGCCACGTGACGTGTATCCAGGGTAGATAACATTATCTTATCAGGGTTGCCTCACCCTATCAGAAGTTTATTTGTCTTTGCTATGTAGGCAAGGGAAGTCACCTGCTTCATGGTGTGATAAGGATAGACACTCAGGGAGTTACTGTGAATGTTGAGTTGACGGAACTGATGTGGGGTAGATGACCAACCTGGAGCAATCAGGATCCTACTTTTCTCCACCTCTGGTCTGGGTGTCATCACTGGCGTTGTCGAAACAGGTGGCGTGACTGTAGACGTAAGATGTTGAGTTGTTTGGGAAGAAGCGGTCACAGCAAAGGCTATTTTCAGTCGTGATAATTGGATCTGACACGTCTCATTTAAATCTTCCAACTGCTCATTCCGAGTCTTGAGACCAGCGGCATAAACAGTACACTTCTGTAAGTCCTTTTCCAATCTATTTTTATTTTTGAAATCACGTGAATTGTCTCGATTCCAAACATCTGCCTTCTTCAGGAGAGATTCCTGAAATACGGTCGTCTCGTTCTGGAAGTCACTGAGTGATCTTGAGACATGGTGCAACTGCCTCTTCATCTGATGATAGCCCTGCCTCAGATGCCGCAATTCAGAGTCAACCTGACTTTTCACCATGCCGTGAAAAGACTCTTCTTGCAGAATCTCGACCATGGCTTCTCTCACTTCATCCCGTATGTTTTTCTTTAACTCAGCTCTCAAGGAGGCCCTGGCAACATCTATGGTGTTAAGTATTCTGTTCTCCATAAGGAGCACACCCAACTTATTATCAAGCAGATCCTTCTCGAACTGTCCCAGTTTGTTTAGGACAGAGACCATATTGTCCTGGCAACTACAGAAACAGACAAGGGAGATAGACGTCAGCAACCATGACATGCATTTGAACTCGGCCATCTTGTGAACTGTACAAAAACCTGTGAAAGGTCTTTGTCCGTTAGAGTAATTTATACATGAATCCCTCTGTATGGTTCTACATATCTTGCGAGTGACAGGTTGACGTGAGGTACAGGTTTATATCTACTGTGTTATCACAACGTAGTCAGGGATGAAGGTCGTTTGATTACCACCTGATATGTCAGAACACTCACGTGTATATATGTACATAACATGTTGAATACAACTCTACCATTAGTGATTGAGCATGTCACGTTGCATTGCACAAGTATTATCCTCACGTAGGAGAAAACAACCATTAAGGGTCACCTCTGAAGGACATAACGCGAGTATAAACGATTATCAACCATATTAATAGTCAACCCTAATAAGAGTAAGAAGCCGCAGTGAGTGAGTGAGATTAGTTTTACGCTGCACTTAGCAATAGTCTATGTATGTGGTGTGTGTCTGGACCAGACAATCCAGTGATCAACATCATGCGCATCGATCTATGCAGTTGGGGTACGATGGCATATTTCGACCAAGTCAGTGAGACTGACCATCCGATCCCGTTAGTCGCCTCTTATGACAAGTATTGGCTGCTGAAGACCTATTTCTAACCCGGATCTTCACGGGTGATAGAGATAGCAAAACAGCTAAATGCTGCGTCAGATCACAGTACATGCACTCGACAATATTGGACTATATACTGCGACACACTTAAATCACTAATGGTAGAGCTGTATGCTACATCAGGTAAATCAAGACACGTGAGTGTTCTCGCATATGAGAAAGTAACCACAGATGACCTGCAACACTGAATACATAGTCATGAGACAGCAAATGTGTATTTAAACCTCACGTCAGACAATTCAGAGAATAAAACGCCGAACCACACTGCTGGGTACACATCACATCAACAGACAAGGATATTTAAAGGATTCTGTACATTTGTAAAGATGGCCATGCTGAAGTGCCTCTCCTGGTTGCTGACATGTACCTCCCTGATCTGTTTTTGTAGAAGCCAGGACAGTATTGGGTCTATCATACAAAGACTGGACAAGTTTCAGGAGGAAATGCTTGCTAACAAGGATGATATGATCCGCATGGAGAAAAGGATAGTAAATGATATTGATGTCGCTAAGACATCTCTGAGAGCTGAGTTAAAGGAATACATACGGGATGAAATTATTAAAGCCATGGCGGAGATTTTACAAGGCGATTCTCTTCAAGACATGGTGAAAAGTCAGGTTGTCTCTGAAGTGCGGCATCTGAAACAGGGCTACAACAAGATGGAGAGGCGGCTGCATCGTGTTTCAAGATCCTTCAGAGACTTCCAGAACGAGACCACCATATTTCACGAATCTCTTCTCAAGAAAGCAAATGTGTTGCATCAAGAGAACTCCGGTGGTACTTGTGTCAGAGAGATGAATCAACTGCAAATAGACCTACAGAAGGCAGATGTTACCATTGCCAATCTGAAAGCTGACATCAGGCAAATCACTGTATTGAAGGAGACGTGTCAGTCACAAGTATCAAAGCTGATAACGAATGTCACTGTGTCTCCTTCTACCTCAGCTCCTCTAAATGTTACATCAACCTCCAGGACATCTGTGTCAACAACGACACTCAGACCAGAGGAGAAGAGAAGTAGGATTTTGATAGCTCCAATGTGGTTAAGTACCCCACATAAGTTCCGTCAACTCAATATTCACAGTAACTCCCTTGGTGTTTATCCTTATCACACCATGAATGTCAGATGTATTGCATATACAACAAAGACAAGGAAACTTCTGATAGGATCATACAACCCAAAAGAGATAGTGTCATCTACCCTGGATACACGTCAAGTGTCGGTATTAAGAGAACATGTAAAGACATATTGCATGGCAGTGGATGAAGATCGGGATATCATATTTATATCCGTCGCTGTACCACGAACCTCAATCAGCCGCATGTCTACACAGGGGAAAGACTTCACTACCGTCATTGACTTATCCAATTACGGTAGTTACCCAAGGCAAATAACTCTTGACACAAAGAGAAGGCGTATATATGGGTGTAATGGCGCGAAACTGTTCACTGTGACATATGATGGTCAAGGTCTGACAACATTAACAACAGGAGGCAATGTGCATGCTGTAACCCTGGATCAGACAGCAGGTGTGTTGTATTATGGTGTACAGAAGAAACTGATGAAGATGACTGTGTCCAATAATGTGAGTACAGAGGTGACCACACTGAACACCGTCCCCTGGAACCTGGGACTGTATAGAGGCACCATCTACTATAGTGGCCATGGTTCTCCTATTGTAGGTGCCGTTGCTGTGACATATAACACTGTGGCATATACTCTCCAGTCAGTCAGTATTAAGAGTGTCAATACTCTCTGTATGTGTTTGATTCCCTAAATGTATCAATCTGAGCGGTGGGGTAGCCTAGTGATTAAAGTGTTCGCTCGTCACGCCGAAGACCAAGGTTCGATTCCCCACATGGGTACAATGTGTGAAGCCCGTTTCCGGTGTTCCCCGCCGTCATATTGCTGGAATATTGCTAAAAACGGCGTAAAACCATACTCATTCACTCATTTACTAAACGTATTAATCGCATCGTGTTTTCTATCTACATTCCGATCTCATGAAAACTGGGAAACTGATTTTAAGATTGCATATTTCATAAAGCATGTAGCTTATATTGCAATGTCTGCTTGCTGTAGGTCTCACCAATAAATATAGTTTTACAGTTCTATTGCTTTTATCTGTGCTTTCAACAAAACAATGCTTTATTACCCATTATCTCCGCTAATCTTTATGTATTTTGAAGCATGTTAGGAAAGAAGGGTGTTTCATTTCAAATAGGCTTCAATTTGTGAAAGGAGGTAGAGTTGCAGGGAGTATTTTCATTAACTTCTTGCCGTGTCCGTGAAGATCTTATTGAGAATTGGTCTTCAGCAAGCCATGCTTGTTGTAAGAGGCGATTAACGGGACCAGGTGGTCAGGTTCGGTGAATTCGTTGACATATGTATTCAATTCTCATGCTCATAGATCAGATCAATGCTCATGATGTTGATGACTGGAAGGTTTTTGGACCAGATTTGATTATTTACAGAAAGTGGGCTTGTAGTTTATGTCTGTGTCTGATTCATTATATACGTAGACACCCTTTCTAGCATGGGTTTATACCATGAACCTACAACGAGCGATTCTGTTGATTGACACCGAGGGTATGACTGATATCTTGAGTATCGCATAATCGTTGTTTTCTGTTCAAATTTCTAAAATGGACCTTCATTAGTCTCCAAAGTAACATTATCACATTGATTTGCTTTCATAACTTTTATTGATTTTCTCATGTAGACTGTTATCGAACGTCTACAGCGTCACAACTCTAAGCCAGATGAAGATGAGAATATACATTGGGCAAATGGAATTTAATCAACGTTTGTAGCAAGATCATCACAACGAAGGATGAAAGGTTTCAACAGTGTTCTTTTAATTACGACAGTATAACTTATAACAGTCAGCAGTGGCAACAATCAGATTGTGGCAGAGACTGTGAGAGAGGCTAGACACTTCCCCCGACGCTGACCAGGTATAACCAGGGTTGTTCTTTGGACTTCTCTTCTCATTGGCTGGCCTCGAATGTTGGTCTTGTCCGTTGGTCCTCGCCCAGGCCCTTCTGTGCCTAAAGTGCCTCTCTGTAGACTTCATTGACGGTGTTGCTTATATACGGACTTCTCCCCAGGAACACGTGGCGACCAGGCAGCATTTCTCTGTACCGCTCAGGTACACGCGGCGACCAGTCAGCATTTATCTGGACAGTTTGCCAAATCATAAATCAAGTTTGCCAAATAGTTAAATCTTTATCTGTTCAATTAGTCAGTCATTAGTGGCGACCATTACCATCATGTCCTTATCTGGTCAATTTGCCATAATCATTACAAGCTCTTGACCAGCACTGACCGAAATGTGCCTTCCATAGGAACCAAACCTGCCTGTCTACACAGCCTCCAACCATAGAGTTACATGTTTCCCTTACGTTACCGCACGATTACACGTATAAGCGTGTGCTAAGGAATCACCGTTATGTGTCGGTTATGACGACACTCAGCTTTCATTGTACACCTGAAGAGCCGTTGAACGGCGAAAGATATAAAGACGTTTTATGCAAGAAGAAATATCTGGACTCATATTTTATATATTTAATGCATATACACCTGCAGAAATCACTTTACATCACTATATATATACTATATATATATATATACTGTACTGTATCTGTATATATATATATATATATATATATATATATATATATTGGAAGTACATGTGTTTGTGTGTGTGGTCACAAATGCATGTATATGAAAACAGATCTGCGTGTACTACGATTAGAGTGAGTTAGTGAGTGAGCTATTATTTAGCGGCACATCGGGAATATTTCAGCCATATCGTGACGAGAAAAATCTAGTTTATATCAATATGAAAATCAATAAGGTTAGAACATAAATACCTGTCATCGAAGGACAGTAAAAATACTAGAACATCACAGCTATATAAATGTAAAACTAGTACGCTAACGTAAAATGAAATCACTATAGACAGTACAAAATAAAAACGGGCTATAGATCACCAACAACTGAAGGTAGATCACCATACCAGGGACCATGGGGACTTACAGTACCTTTGCTACCTGCATGGACCCTAGCTGGATACTACGATTAGATGTATCAGTGCTTTTGGAATGGTTTGTGAATGTGAATCTTGATAAACTGCAATGTCCAAAACTGTTGTCGATTTTGGAAGCCTAATTGTTTGACGTTTGATCGTTTATACAAATAATCAGCTAATGGACCATATATCATAAAATGACTGAATTACTTTGTGAACTAACATAATACATATCTATGGTTGAACTTACGATATCTGAGATGTTCGGCAAGCAGTAACACAGAAGACAACGAAGTTGAACATTTTGCGGTATATGTTGATTCGGTTCTCCTGAGTGTTCAGGAGAGTGTTCTCCATTAAGCAGACTCTTTTCAAAGGTATGCAATTAGAAGAACATAACAGTCACACCATGGTATCTTGTTCACTCCTCAATAATGTCATGCATATCTCTACCTGCTGGCCTACGGAAATGCGTGATGACAACAGAAGTAACGTTAGCATGTACAATGGTTGAAGTTGCCTTTGATAATGGGCGCAAAGTTATGTAATCGCAGATCAAAGAGTACGTGATGCTTTGTTCAGCTAAAAATACTGATCTTTATTTGTAAGGACCACTGGAAGATTCACTTACTCATAGATGAATCATCAACAAAGGTTAAAGATGAGCCCGGATTGAGAGACATCATGTTTAACAGGTGATGAAGTTCATTTATTTCCAAATATTAGTCCGGAAGGCACTGTACAATACATACCCCCACCCAACCCCCAACCCCACCCTTAATTGATTGGAACAACATGTCAGTGAAATTTAACATTAAATAAACAAATAGACAAATATAATTTTTTAATAATGACATGCCTAAACCACATGTCGCAGAAGACCTGGGTTCACATTCCACATATGGTATTCAATGGTCTGATAATATTCACAACTCTTCCAACCAGTTATCCGTCAATTTTGACCAAATCATTAACTTTTACGGGCGACGCCATATTGGTTTACATTCACGATAGACCCAGTAGACGTATTTGTTGCTATTTAAATTGTTTTATTTTCGTTTTTATGTACAGAAACTCGAGTTACTAAAGGATTGAAAACCTATGCATTCATTTTATTTAATTTCATAGAAGTGTTCTCGTTTTACATGCTCTCAGAAGATGTGAAAACTTCTGAATGAAAATCATGAATGGAATGAGTGATGAAAGTAGTACCGGTATTGTCAAGGTTCACGTATTAGCCAATAAAATCACTCGAAGCTGTTATGACATAACAGTTTGTTATGAAACCTCTTCTCGAACTACCACGTGGGTAATAATTTATAACATTATTTATTATATCAGAAAAAAGTAACCCAAACTACTATCGTAAACAGTGGTTCACGTGCAGATTGTTTTAGCATGAATATAAGGACTTAGTATTCGGATATAATTATTCACCTGATAGAAACTACTTTTTTGCAGTGGAAATAATTTTGCAAGAATTCAACTTCTCCATCAAATGGGCCCATTGTGTACACTCAATTATGTAAGAATTTATTCAACAGCCTTGGTGAATATCTCAATTTTACGTATTTCATGAATAACCATCCCCACTATTTCTATCAGTTATATATTTACCAATTTTACTGCTAATACCAGTTTTACCATACAACCATGACAACTAGGAATGAGCTACTGAAAATACACCGATGGATTATATATAAACATAATGATCCGTCCCGCTCGGCTATTATGCAAACTCACGTCAAACATATGAAATACCTAATATGTTTACGACCAATATTCTTTGATTTCAGTTCAGGTAAGAAATGATCGAACCTCCTGACAAGATTTGGGGAGAATTGTCAGAAACATGGAGCGGTCCTCTTGGCATTGTTGCACGACATGTAAGGAAAGAATGTTTTGGGGTCCATTCGTGTCCAAACGCTTAGAATCCACTGGAACAGTACACATTGGGCCTTTTCTTCCTTGTTGTCTTTCAGGAGGTCGATCTTTCTGGCATACCTTACGTAATCTCCCTCAAGAGAAGCAAAACCTTTGCATTTTCTTACATACTGTACCAAGGAGAGTGCGAGGTAGTCCATAGGAAACTGTCAACTAATGACAACCACTGGATGTTGTTGACGTCTGTATTTAAATGGGAAGTGTATATATAAATAAGTAATGATTTCGTACATACTAAGTAGTCTGGAATGGCGTTCACAAGTACTTGATTACGATGAAATTGTGCAATCAATAACTCCTGAACATTATATCATCAAGTGTAGTTTATGGACATGCAGTACGATCTTTTCTTACAATTAAAATATAACCTTGAAACGTCTACTGTCTAAATCATCAGCATGTGTATGTGAATAGTGATGGTATCAAGTAATAGCCAAAAGGTGGGCGTATCATATCCCACTGGTAGTGCCCATCATAAATAGACACTGATGCTTGTCCATTGTCAAACTGAAAAAAACAAGACAAAAATGCAGCCACAGTACAAGTCAAAATAAGGAATGGCAACGTACCTGATGTTTATCACTGATGCATCAACATCAACATCAACTATCCTCCACCGGTATACAATAAAACTATTTGAAAGTTTTACTGAGGCCTTGAATATTGTAAATGTGATCAAACAACTCCTGAGCAATTGTCCTATTACCTTAAATAGACGTTAAACCATTCTTTCATATCACAATAGTTAATACATAGAAATACGAAAGTATGGCATGATTTTAAGGTGAGAGAAGTAAATCTAACAAGTGGAAACATTGTCTTCATAGGGTCCCAGCATGTCCCACAGAGTATATCTGGCCATATATTCCATACAAGCTGGTGGCTGTTTTGCATCACACGGGTAATCTGTTAGCAACCATATCAGTGGCTAAGGGAAAGATACCCTTCAATACAATGGAAGAACTTGCAGAACATGAGGATTTCAAGATTATTATCCCCAAAAGATCATATCATGGAGATATCTATAAGGTTAGTATCTTAACTGCTTTGTAAACTGTGTAATTGTCTTTACTTACTCGGGTCCTCCTTGACGTTTTGAAGAGAACTGCACACATGGAGGTAACTACTGTACACCTTACTAATCATGCCGAGAATTACTTATCTATTTATGTTCCAAGTCCCCAAAATACTTCTGACAGTTGATTAAAAATAAATATGCTTTTTGAACGCTTTTCAGGATTATAACGATAGTGCAAGTAAGAAAATCTGGACAAAGATGTTGGACACCCGATCTGCAAATATCCAAGACTCTCTGGACGAGGATTTACATCATTAGATGCCGCTACAATCTGGCTACTACGCATACACAACCGGTTCAGACAAGACTGATTTCATGGAAAAAAACAGTCAATAACATACGAAGGATGAAATGCAACACTGGTCTGAACTATACTACCCATCAAAAGTTTATGCTCACTTAAAGCATTCACACAATGTTATGCATATATATGTGGTTACATCGAAGATGAATTTCTCACCTATCTTGGAGGACCCAACTGCAAACCTTATGTAGGTGAATTGCATAAGGATCATACATCAAATTGATGAAAAGCATGTGCAAATATCGTGCATGTGAACAGTTGCGTTTTGGTGTAAAGTTTTCTTAAGAATTCGCCAATTTTCACTGAGTTTCATCATTTATTGAACTCATGGCGATAATCTTTCCAACGTTACATCAGTTCATGTGTAAACAGTACCTTTAAACAGTATGGAATATTATGCAAAATCTAGTTTTGAACAGTTGACTGAAGTAAGTCGCTACATTTACTTTACTTAGTCTAAACTTTTGATGGGTATTATAGTTAAGCCTGTCCTTTCCTCTCAATTCACCTCTTGCGAATTTATTTTCAGAGAAGTGAAAGGCACACGTTTTATATTGAATACTTACCCAGTAATATGATTCGTTTTGATTGAGATCTATTTCGTAATAGTTGCCTTCGTTATTCTGTGTTCATGATTAAGTAATCTAAGGAGACATAAACACAAGAAACCAGAGGGCACTGAAGTACAAAGTAGTCACGTTCAAACATCCATAAACATGCCAAAATCCTTGAACAAAATAGAAAAGAAATATATTAGGAGTTGAACGTTTCCTAATGTACCGTATAAACATCCATAAACATGCCAAAAGCCTTGAACAAAATAGAAAAGAACTGTATTAGGAGTTGAACGTTTCCTAATGTACCGTATAAAGAAAACCTGATTGAATATTATATGTCACAGAGTACAAAATTGTACAATTATTGTGTGCACTGCTGCAGGAATTGGGTAATAATCACACGACAGATTAAGTTTAGCAATACACAAGAATCTAATGTTCATTGCCTTGTTATTAAGGAAAAGAAATGGCTATTTGGTGGTTATTGAACGATATAAGATCAGTAATGTCATGAAGCTTCAGTTAAACGTTTATATTTTGCCAACATGGGCAGATATTCACATAGATCCACCAGGATGGAGAACAATCGGTGTCCATGGAGATAAGACATACAATCGATAACACGTCATCATGTATTTGCATTTAGTGTGTTTTTACCTGTGTCTATAAGAAATAATATGCTGAGTTCGTTTAGAAATATTTAATCTTGTGATTCTCATTAATGTTATGGCATTCATTGCTTGTATAATAGAATGTGTATGTCCATCTTTGAAAAATACGTAATACATCGGAACGGTCCAATGCTGCTTGATGCATTTTGAACGACGTGTTACTGGACTGTTGTATTTGTACGAATGCAAGTAAAATAAATACGTAGCGGCTGGATTGTCTTCTCGATCGTTAAGGTCCCTTAGTTGGTCTATTATGTTAGAGGATAGATAAACAAAGAGTTGTCAATTTCCTACCCTTTCATAAAACATAAATCTATGACAGGCAAATATTAAAACATATTAGTCTATTTTTTGTTTCGCCCAACACCTTATTAAATTGTTGGTTTAACAGATTTCAATATTTGAATAAACTCTGAAATCAAAAGCATCTATTGTATATCCACTGATCTACATTATGAATCAGTGATGTATCTGGTCTACTACACATATGTGCATGTGTGCACCTGAAGTGAAACACGTGTGTCATTTTCGATTTATACATTACACAGCTACTTACGACGGAAGAAGGAATGCTTTCATTTTCCTTTTGTACAACGGATTAAAAGCAATCGCAATAATTAAACATCCTCTTAAAAATCATTGAAACACTCATGCACAAGGCCATACATGGGTTTTGATAAAATGTACTTTGATGCATATCACCAATAGTTCTGCTACACGTGATAACATAGTGTTATGATTACATCTATGTCTGTGACACTTGTGTTTATGGCTGCTGTCATATTTGTAATCAATTCTGCTAAAACAGTTCACTCATGAGCGTGTTTTCATTAAGGAAGGATAACAATATATGGATGAACAACTTCTTTATTGCTGTGACAGCGACGTTTCGGTGTAGGATCTAACACCATTATCAAGCAAGTGATGAACAGCATGATGATGATGATTTGAAGTTTTACGTCGGCTTCTGGCTGTACGGGGTAGGTGGGAGCTAAGATAATGATTAATAAGTTTATAATAAGGAATAAACCATCTTACCCAAGAAAATGTAAATGATGGGGCATATACCTAAGTGGAATTGGTTATAAAAACGTTTAAGAAACATGAGTGGAAAATAAATAAAAAGCCGAGATTATAAAGGGAAAGAGGAAAAAATAAAGGTAGTATTAGCTAATAATAGAGAGGTAGAGATTAAAACTAAATGATAGTAGGTGTAAGTGTAAATGGGGGCCTTAGGGGTGGGGTGGGGGTGGGGGTAAGTAGGTAAACATGTAAAGCAAATGGGGCATATGATGTGAGTGCAGATAAACTGCTTGTATTGAAAAAGGGGCTCATTAAGGAAAGAAAAAGGGGTTAAGTTGGTTGGGGGGTGGGGGAGGGGGAGCGAAGGAGGCGGTGAGGCATGGGCCGAGGCTGAGTGGTTTGTGCTGCGAGTGAGCTGGCTGAGGTAAGTGGCCTTGACCTTGAATGTGAGGGCTTGTGACTGCTTTGTTTACATTTAGAGGCGAGACAGCTGGGTTGAGAGGGGTGCGCGGACGTCGGGGAAGACAACTAATGGTATGGTTAACTGAAATTGAGTCCCAGGTCTAAATATGTAGGCTGTGGTAATGGTAGGTATTATAGTATGGATAACTGAAAAATTTGGATGCCAGGGTGCCGTTGTTCAAAACAACCTTAGCTCTAAGGCTACCTTAAGTCAGTGTTAAAGTATGGGAGTTACGGTCACCTTAGCGCTAAGATCGCTTTGTACAACGGCACCCTGGTCTAAATGTTTAAGCTTGTGGGCAGTGGAGTTGTAGTAATTTGTATGGGATGGTCTAAATTCTTTGTAGTAGGTTGGAGTTTTGTAGGAAGTTTTCTAGAGCTTGAAATATAGTTGGCGGGTTGAGGGGATTTAGAAGTAGATGAATATTATAGTGATATTTTGTAGGTATGTTGCTGTGTAGTTGGTTAATATTTGTATGTTGTAGGTGACAATGTGTGAGTATGTGGTTTATGTCCTCTTGTGTATTGCAGTGTGTGCATAGGCCATCTGGGTGTCTATTTTGTCTGTATAAGGTGTGGTTTAGATTTGTAGTGCCTGAAATTAGCCTGTTTATGGCCGTGTCAATGTTTTTAATATTTGAGTATGTGGGAATTTTTCTTATTGGTGATTTTATGATAGATGTGGATTTGTTTGTGTTTATGTTGTGGTGGAAGTTGGTGGTTAACATGTTTGTTTTAATGAGTTGCTTGATTTCTGTTTGGGATGTATGGAAGTTGATGTTTGGTGATAAGTGGGTTCTGGCGAGTTTGGCTGCAGTGTCATTTCCTGTGATGTTAGAGTGGCTGGGTATCCATAAGAATGTAATATGTGTATTTGAGCGTGTGAGTGAATCGGTTTGTATTGCTATATTATGGATGAGGTCGGGGAGAGATTTGGAGTGCATGTTGTGTAGTTGTTTGATGGAGTTGAGTGAATCGGTTAAGATAAGGAAATTATTTTGGGGGAGGGAGGGGATTAAATGAAGTGCAGTGAGGATGGCTGTTTGTTCTGCAGTGTTTATTGTTGTGTGGTTGGTGTAGTGGAGATTTGTGGTAAGTAGGGGGCGTTGTTGGACATGTATGCCGAGGCCTGTGATTTTATTTGAGTTGATTGATGCGTCTGTGTATATGTGGGTATGGGAGGGGTAGTTTGTGTTTATGTAGTTGTTTGTTACGTTAGTTTTGTTGGTGTCTTTAGGTAGCTGTTTGAGGGTGGTGTCGAGGGTGGTGTCTGTGGTGGGAGGAGGTATGTCGTGAATGTAGCTTGTAATGGGAGGTGTGTGTTGTATGGTGGTTAGTTGTTGTGTTAATAGTAGATTGTTGAGGTGTGTAAGGCAGGGGGCACTAGATGATTAAGTTTGAACTTTTTTAAGGTGGATTTTGTTATGTTGTTGTACTTGTGTATGATGTGTTTGAACAGAGGGTTCTGTTGGGCCCCAGCCCAGTAAGTGAGTGTAGTTTGGTTTATTCTTTGTGTGATTGAAGCAGTGCCTGTCAGTAGAAGTAGTGTGTTTAGGGAGGTACCACTCCTCGTACCTAGGGCTAGTTTAAGGGCTTTATATTGGAGTGAGTTGAGTTTATGGAGGTTACAGGGGGAAAGGGAGTGGAGGATTGGGGCGGCGTAGTCCAGTCTTGACAATATGAGGGTTTTATAAATGTTGATTAGTGTTTGTTTGTCGGCACCCCAGTTTGTGCCGCTGATGGCTCTCATTAGGTTGAGGGTTTTTTAGACATGAATTGACCAGGTTATGAATGTGGGGTGTCCATGTCATGTGGTGGTCGAAAGTTACTCCTAAGAATTTGGTTTCTTTTTAAATTCAATTGTTTGGTTATTTAGGTGTAGTTTGGGTGTATAATTTTGCTTTCTTTGAGTTTTGAATAGTATGCCCACGGTTTTGTTTACATTTATATGGAACCCCCATTTGTGGGCCCAGTTTTGGATTTGATTTAGCATTCTTTGTATTTTTATTGTGGCGTGGTTTACTGAAGTGGAGGAGGTCCAAACGGAAATGTCGTCTGCGAATTTAGCAGTAGAAATTTATGGCCACTTGCTTGGAAAGATGTCATTTATCATGAAATTGAATAGTGTTGGGGATAAGTATGCTCCCCTGGGGAGTTCCATTTTCAAGAGGCTATGGGTCCGAGAGGGTGTTGTGAGATTTGATAATTATATGTCTACTATTAAGGAATGAGTGAATGAAATTTAGAATTCTCCCGTGAGAACAGCATAAGGATGAAGGAGCACATATACAAGATAGAGCAGATGGTTGTACAGTACGATGGGGATAAGGAAGCCAGACACAATAACAACACAAGGGCTAGAAGCCAGACACAATAACAACACAAGGACTTAGATAAACGCGTTAACAATTGAAGCCTGCAAATTACACAATGGGAAGTTAATACAGAAATAGGTGATTATGAGGATGATGCGTTGTATACATAAATGGGGGATTATCGATGATGAGGATCTTTAATGAGCTGGTAGTATAAAACGCATCATCCTCATAATCACCTATTTCTGTATATCACATTTATGTATATCACAGCAATAAAGAAGTTGTTCATCCATATATTGTTATCCTTCCTTACTGCTCCAACTTCAAAGAAGTGTTTTCTTTAAATCGACAAATATTGCAAACAGATCATACAACCCTTTAACATACTGTGTGTGTGTGTGTGGGGAGCAATCGGTTTGATTTTCTTAGCATTTAAAAAAAACCCAAATCAAGCAAAAACACCTTGTATTGAACAAACGTCCCAACTCATGTACAATGTTTACTGATTTCTATCTCCGCCCGAACCTTTGTCGCTCAGGGATGCATATTTACCTAGCCATTCATGTACAAAACACAATAAACAGAGCAAGCTTTTCAATCATTTCCTGCAGAACGTCGATGTCGGCAATTGGAAGTTGGTCCAGGGATTTCTGTTGAAAGACACACAAGCCACCTAGACCATGGATATTACACACATGTACATATACGTAACTGGTCATTTGGTGCTTATCGTCAGTTCTTTATATACTCCTTTCAGGAAGTTGACAGGTTTGTAGAAGTCAAGTCTCCATAATATGTTTATTATACTCTGCATTAGTTTAGTGTTTTATCATCGTTAAGTTCTTGACATGCACATCTTTTGCTCGAGGCACAATTCTTTCAGATATATGAGATAAAATCTTTTTTATGTGTATCGTGATTAATATTGAGGAATAAATGCGATTATTAAGAGTACATTTGATGGCTCAACAATGAAGCATTTCTTTTTTTGTTAATACGAATATGAATACCCATAAGAAATTAAATAAATGCAACTTTATTGTGTAGAACTATTGCTTAAAAAGGGTATGACACAGATTTTCTTGTTAAAGGTACTAATCCTTTTTTTTTTTCATATCAATGTTTATGAAACAGCACCTTCTAGAAGAAATGAGCTACATCAGCTGTTAAGTATGATGTCTCTCAATCCGGGCTCATCCTTGATTTTTGTTGGTCATCCATCAATGGGTAAGTGATACTTTTATTGGTCTGAAAGTTTGCAGTTTGTGTTGTTAATAGTCCTTAAAATCCAAGAACGGGAATACAAAGCATCATTGAATCTGCCATTGGCCTGAGAAAATGTGTCTGTGTGTCTATTTCAGACAAACTTAACTACTGAACGTCAAAATAGCATTGCTATAACATTGCCGTTTCCATTTCTTAACAGGACAAGACATAGATGACACCGTTGAAAACTGGACGACACAGCATGGTGTGACTGTTATGTTCTTCCAGATGCCAACCTTTGAACAGAGTCTTGCTGGCTTAATGGCGAAAACTCTCCAGAAGAATCAAATCAACATTTATCCCAAACTGCTCAACTTTGTCGTCTTCTGTGACGGTATCAAAAAGTGCTTGCCACGCATCACAAACATTGTACGTTTACGCCCAAATGCACGTTTTACTTTCATTTACAAATCAATTCATATACTTGCTTGATAGATATGTGAGTTTCAATTGCAAGTAATCATTTATAGAGAAAGTTCCCCATCTCATCATTACATACATACGTTATCATAAATATAATGCGCATTCATTATTTGTTCTTTCTGCAACAGGCCTCCAGAAAAGACAAGGAATATGGACAAAGAACGCTGCTGCGTCATTTTTCGAAATGGCTCTTTTTCACTGTGGACCCCCTACTGTTATCAGAAGTAGATGTTGACCTGGACAACATAGCGATAGCAGTCAAGGTGAGCAGATTCAGATAAGAGATAAGCTGTTAAGAAGCATCTACAGATTTTAAACGACTGAAGCAAAATCAAAACCACCATTACCAGAGTATCATTATTGTATTGATTGTATTGCCTAAGTAGTTGTTTTCACCTCCGTTTCAGGAAAACAACATATCTGGCACCTCTACTGTGATAGTCAGTACTCTATTGTGGAAGCCCAAAGGTCGAAAATGGTCACGGGTCAGCAACGTCACAAATAACGGGGAGATATCCGCCAACTTTGTTGCTCCTCTCTTCCCCAATACAGCATACATCTTGAATGGAAGAAAACTGAAAATTGCCGTTTTGGAAGTGAATAACTGAAACCCCTCGTAGATGCGTAACACATTTTTTATGAGTTATATTACTTAAAAAAAAGTTGTCACAACATACTTTTCTCAGCAATTTGGATGACAATGCAGAATGGATTCTGAGATGAAATATTTGATTACTAATTCATATAAACGTCTTTCCTGCAGTGGGAACCATTTTGCAAGAAATCTCCGACAAATGGGCTGAATGTGTACACTCAAGTCTGCAAAGATTTGTTTGACAGCCTAGGCGAATACCTCAATTTTACGTACGTCTTATACATAACCATCTCTATTAGTTGTATCAGTCTGATATTTTCCATTGCTACTACTTATACCATCTAATTATAACTACTAAGCTAATGGAGGGTGCTACTGAAAATAAACACAGGCACCGACTGTAATTGTACTAAACTTTAACCCCTTCAACTGTCACGACATCGCACATTCATGTGTGGTACAAATGAAATTCCTAATATATTGTTTTGTCCAAGTTGTTTCGATTTCTCTTCAGATATGAACTTATTGAACCACCTGATCAGTCTTGGGGTGAATTGTCAGACACGTGGAGCGGTCTTCTTGGCATGGTAGAGCGAAATGTGAGGAAAAAATACATTCAGTCGGTCTCTTTGCTCACGTAGATCTACTTGAATATTTAACATTGATTTATTTTCACATTGTTAACTTTATGATGTGTGTGACTATTAATTTTAACTCACATGCTATTTCAGGATGTTGACATTTCTGGGACACTGATATGTATGCAGACAATTTACTGAATCTGTTTTGTAAACGTTAATGATTCACTTGATAATTAAACATTCATCCTTTTCCATTTTGTCTATTTCAGGATGTCGACCTTTCTGGTATACCTTACGGAATTACCTTTAAGAGAAGCAAGAGTTTTGCATTTCCTTATATTCTGTACAAATCAGAATGTGAAGTAGTACATAAGAAACTGTCAACTAATGACAACCACTGGATCTTGTTGGTGTCTGTATTTAAATGGGAAGTGTACGTATGCGGACTGCTGACGATGACATGGTGTATAGCACTGTACACATTGCTGGAAGAATACAGCGTTGGAGATCAACATGAGGAGATTTCTACATGTCCACCATCAACATCAGACCACGCCATGACGGCGCTTCTCGTACCGCTACATCAAGGTACTCAGCTGTCATTCAGATTTAAACCAATATTGGCTATCGCGTTAAATCAACGAAATTGTGTATATATAGTATTCATTAAAATAGTGCAACGTATAATCAATCTCAAAATGATGCTTAACATTTCTAGACCTGGTAGTATCAACATGTTACCATCTGTAGAAAGAGCTGCTAACGCTAGAGCTGTTTGTTGAATTCTTTTGATTAGTATATTTCACAATTAGAACCATTGCTTCCTCAGATTCCCAGCATCCCCCACAGAACACACCCGGCCGTATATTCTACGCAAGCTGGTGGTTGTTTTGCATCATCATTGTCGCAGTTTACACAGGTAACCTGGTTGCAATTATATCAGTTGTGAAAGAAAAGATACCCTTCAATACGATGGAAGAACTGGCGGACAATGATGACTTCAAGATTATCATTAATAAAGGATCATCTCATGAGGATACTTACAAGGTCAGTAGCTCAAATGCTCTGAGAACTGTGTAATTACATTGTGTTTACACCTGCTCCGGCTCCTACTTGTTATGCTATAAAAAGACACACTTGGAAGTAGGACATGGATGGGAACTTTTGTATTTTGAAGGGGCTAAACATCAAAATATTGACTGATAAGCTTTTGTAAATATTATATTAAACAAATGTGATGCAAGGAATATAATACTTAGCTACATAGGCCCAATGTCAACTACGTCTATTCCAATTATTTCCAATTCATTTTCAGCATTCCAATGATAGTGTAAGTAAAAAATCTGGAAAAGGTGTTGGAGACCCGATCTGCAAACATCCAAAACTCACTGGACGAGGATCTTCACTATAAGATGCTCCTACAGTCTGGTTACCACGCTTACATAACCGGATCAGCCAACATTGATGGTATTGAAAAAACGGTTGATAACCTACGAAGAATGAAATGTGGCACTGGTCCGGAATATCTAAGTCTACCCTTTCCGCTCAATTCACCTCTTGTGGAGTTATTTTCAGACAAGTAAGTACCAAAATAACAAATGTTACATATACTAGGCGTAGTTAATACAGGCTCCAACGATATAAAGCACACGTAAATAAAATTTCTCAGAAATAATAGAACTAAGAGTGTCATCTCAATGTTTAATGTGTTGACAAACGTAATACGTAGTGACATCCAGACAAAAAAGTTCAAACAGCACTAACAGGCATCCACTGGTGCTGGGTGACGTGTGTGCCTCCGTCTGGTCTAGTACAAGCAGCCACACATACACACGCATCCACGTCGTCTTATGAGCGCAATATTCTTAAGTACGCTAAATCCCATTTCACCTCACTTCACCAAGCATGCTCAGTTGGGGTTGACATCATGGAAGGACAACTTGAATCTGCTTTCATCTGTGGAGAGCACACGAGACCATTGACGTTGATTCCAGCGTCCATAATGTCTGGCACCCGTGAAGAGCCACCTCCTCGTGGTGGGTGCTGGGTAACGCTAAGCGCTCTTCGACCCCCCGTTGTGGACCCGGGGGCATATTTGGTCCGTGGGTTGCGCCCCTGTGTCGGTGGAGGACGGGATTCTGGTGGTTGAGGGCAATAGGATCCTGGAACCGTGTTCCTGTTGCCCAACACACCACTTTGGCCCTTACTTCACCAAGACGGGTGGTAGAACTGGCCCGGTTCTATCAATCGGCTGGTCACGCTGTGCCCTGTGCATGGAAACATTCATATTGAAATTAATGTGCATTTTTTGGAATGCTACTAATGAATGTTATAATTTGAAATTATATGATACATTTTTGCCTAGAGTCCTATGCCAGACGGCGGTGGCTCATGGGCCAATCTGGTGATGTTGACCGCTGAATTCTGTATGTTTCTAAGTTATTGTTATGGGCCGAACCAGCCTGACAGTGAACTTAGTAGACAAATATAGCTATTCATGTCATATTTGCTGGAGTATATCAGCCCTGTATCCATGGTGTTTGCGTCTTGGATATCCGATGCAATTTAACACTGTCCTTGTTGACACTCCGTGGTGGGTGGGGGGCAGGGTTGCGGAATGTTTTTTCTTTCACTATGGCTTACAATCAATCTGGTTCAAAAAGAAGACATTTAGAATCAAGTTCATCTGATGACACTAGTCCAAATGTTGATTCCTGGGCTCGATTCCTGGTGATCGAGGCAAAAGACCATCTTCCTATTAGACTAAATCCATTTGGCATATCAACAGCTATTCATGGGTATTGTGGTGAAGTAAAAAATGTCACCCGACTTCGTTCTGGTGCCCTTCTTGTAGAGTGTGTGAAGAAACAACAGCCCATAAACCTGTTATCAATCCATCAATTTGCCAATGTTGAGATTGGTGTTTTGGAACACCGGACACTTAATTCCTGCAGAGGCATTGTTCGTGACAGGACCCGTTCCTTGTCCGACATGTCAGAACAAGAAATTGCAGCAGAGTTACAAAACGTTTAATCTGTGAAACGTTTCACACGAAAAAAAGGAGGATTCAACTATTGAACCCACAAACACGTACCTGTTCACTTTTGCGCTGTCTAAATTACCAGAGTCTATCAAAGCTGGCTATGTAAACATCGGAGTGGAGGTGCATGTCCCCAGTCCACTCCGATGTTTTAAATGTCAAAAATTTTGCCATGGTTCTAAGACCTGTACACGCTCAATGGTTTGTCAACGTTGCGGTGACAACCATGAAAATCCTGAATGCCAACAGGTCATGAAATGTATCAACTGTGATGGCCAGCATATGGCATCCTTGGCAAACAGAATCGAATACCTGTCAATCATCCGCGACAAATCTTGCAAAAGAAAAGAAAGAAAGAAAAAAGACTGTCACTCAGTCAGAGATGCCTGTCCAGAACTCTTATAGTGCTCTGGACATGGAAGTCACTCCATCATCACAGAGTTCTGTGAAGAGTGCTTCGTCGTCACGTTCGCGTGTACTCACACCTATTGACCCAGCATGAATCATTTATCAAATATAATTCAGTGGAACTGCAGAGGACTTAGGAATAATTTTAATGAGATACAGTTGATAGCTCAAGACTTTTAACCGTCAGCATTATGCCTACAGGAGACTTATCTTAAATGTACTGATACATTTGATATAAGGCAGTACACATGTCACCACTCATTTTCTCCTCCAGGGGACAAAGCAACTGGGGTGCTTCTATATTAGTCAGAAATAATGTCATTCATAGTGACATTCCCCTGAATACTAATCTTCAAGCCGTAGCTATCCGCATTACTTTGCACATTGCATTTACCTTGTGCTCACTGTACATTCCACCTTCATCTGCTCTTCAACAATCTGATCTTCAGAATCTATATGATTAACTACCTAAGCCCTGTATCATCATGGGCGATTTGAACGGGCACAACCCTCTATGGGGCAGTACAAGTACAAGCAATAAAGGTAAGGTAATTGAAGATTTTATTTCTGATAATAATTTATGTGTGTTAAATGATGAATCAAGCACCTATTTGCACCCTGCTACAGGAACCTATTCTTCACTTGATCTGTCCCTCGCAGATGCGAATGTTTACAACGAGTTTGAATGGTCTGTTCATGATGACCTTTGTGGAAGCGATCACTTCCCTACTGTCCTGAAAGCTATCAGACCGGATGATGATTCCCCTTCATCACGGTGGAATTTCTCCAAGGCCAACTGGTCCTTATTTGAAATAATGTGTGTGGACAAAATAATACTGGACAACTTTAATAATGTATCAGATCCAATACAGCTGTTTTCCGCTGAACTGAATGAAATTGCTGACCAAACAATCCCTAAGTCCTCTGCAAATCCTCACATTCGTAAACCATGGTTTAACAACGAATGCAAACAAGCCAGGAAATGTAGGAAGAAGGCAGAAAAATGTTTTCGCCGACATCCTACTGTTCATAATTCGAACAATGTTAAAATTACCAGTGCCAAGGCACGACGGGCATATAAGCAAAACAAGCGCCATTCTTGGAGAAACTATGTCTCCAAAATTAATTTGCGCACACCCATGTCTAAGGTGTGGAACATGGTTCAGAGAATAAAAGGCAAAGGCTCCAAATCTGCTGTTCATCATCTTAAAGATGGTGACAATGTAATAACTGACAAATGCAACATTGAAAATAAAATTGGCGAAACTCTTGCCAAAAATTCATCATCGGCAAATTATGTCCCTGAGTTTCAGAGATATCTGAAACAACAGGAAAAGACAAAACTTAATTTCGAATAAAAAAACGGTGAAGATTATAATGAAGTGTTTTCATTACATGAGCTACATACTGCTCTTGAGCAAGCTCATGACACTGCAGCGGGTGATGACAATATACATTACCAGCTACTGAAACACTTACCGGAACCATGTCTGATGACACTTTTAGATATATTTGACCAAATATGGACGTCTGGAGAATTTCCTCCTTCAAGGCGTCATGCCGTTGTAGTCCCAATACCAAAACCGGGCAAGGAGCATACAGATCCGTCTAATTACAGACCGATCTCTCTAACTAGCTGTGTCTGTAAAACCATGGAACGTATGGTGAATAATAGATTAACTTGGTATCTTGAAACCAATAACCTTATAACCAATATTCAATGTGGTTTCAGGAAAAATCGTAGTACCATTCATCATTTGGTACGCTTAGAATCCTTTGTTAAAAATGCAATCGTAAATAAACAACATGCTGTATCAATTTTCTTTGATCTTGAGAAAGCTTATGATACGACCTGGAAGCATGGCCTTTTGAAGGATTTACATGATTTTGGTTTGAGAGGCCGTTTGCCTCTCTTTATATCACAGTTTTTAAAAGACAGGCAATTTCAAGTCCAAGTGGGCTCAACCCTGTCTGACCATTATAATCAGGATCAGGGTGTCCCACAAGGCAGTATTTTGTCTGTAACATTGTTTAGTATTAAGATCAACAGTTTATCCAAGGTTTTAAATGATTCAATCGATGGCTCACTTTTTGTGGATGATTTTAACATTTCTTGTCGCGGTAAGAATATGCATACTATCGAACGGCAACTACAGTTGTGTTTGAACAAAATAAATAAATGGTGTCTTGAAAACGGCTATAAATTTTCTAAATCACGCATAAATTTCTGCCGTAAATATCAACCACATACAGACCCAGAAATGTTTTTTAAATGGCACTCCCATTAAGGTTGTAAAAGAGGCCAAGTTCGTGGGTCTGATTTTCGACTCCCATTTAACATTTCTTCCGCATATTAAATCCCTAAAAACTAAATGCCTGAAGGCACTCGATTTATTGAAAGTCGTTTCTAATTCAAAGTGGGGAGGGGACCAAACTACCCTCCTTCACCTATATAGATCACTGGTCCGCTCGAAGCTTGATTATGGCTCCATTGTATATGGTGGAGCCTGCAAAAGCAATCTAAAACTACTTGATTCTGTCCACCACCAAGGTCTAAGACTTTGTCTTGGATCTTTTAGAACTTCTCCTGTTGACAGTCTCTACGTCGAAGCAGACGAGCCTTCTCATGCCCAACGACGTATAAAATTATCTTTACAATATCTTACAAAACTATATTCTAACGAATCGAATCCTGCATTTCCCTGTATCTTTAATCCTCTTTATGAGGATTTGTACAACCAGAAATCTTCTCTTGTTCCGCCACTAGGGCTCAGAATGAAGCCATTCATTACTGCTGCCGGCATTGAGCTGGAGAATATAGCTCCTTCTCGTCTTCTTTCTTCTCCTCCTTGGCAATTTGTTAGGCCACAAGTTGACCTAACCCTGACAAAGTTTAAAAAATCTGAAACTAATGAATTACAATATAAACAAGAGTATAATCAATTAAAAAGTAAATATAATACATATAAATCCTTATTTACAGATGGGTCCAAGGACGGTGGCACAGTGGCATGTGCCACTGTCATTGGATCCAGAACAATCTCTTCTCGATTACCAAATAACGGCTCTATTTTCACAGCAGAAGCTAATGCCATATTAACAGCTCTTAAATATATTAATGAACACTGTAAATATACAACAATACATCATCTTTTCTGATTCTCTTTCGTGTCTTCAGGCTATTAAAAATCTTTCTTGTAAACATCCACTTTTATTAGAAATTATTGAATTGTATAATGAGCTTGCTACTGGCCAATGCGACATCGTCTTTTGTTGGTTACCAAGCCACGTTGGCATTTCTGGGAATACACTAGCTGATCTTGCTGCTAAGGCAGCACTCAACAAATCTGTGACACTACTTCTTATTCCATACTCTGATTACAAGGCTAGCATTAGAACTTACATCCGTGATCTGATGCAGAAGAAGTGGGACACTCAAGTAGGTATTAATAAATTACATGAAATAAAACCTTATATTGGTTACACCTACTTGGGTTGTCAGTCCAGATTTGAAGAGGTCATCATGCGACGATGTCGTATTGGCCATACAAATACTTGTATTGTATTGGTACTCACAAATACTTGTTAAAAGGTGAAGATCCTCCGTTTTGTATCCCTTGTGATGAGAGAGTCACAGTCAAGCGTCTCCTGCTTGACTGTGTTGAATTCTCCATCATAATAAGGGATAAATATTTCAATGTTAAAACTGTTAAGGATCTTTTTAATACTGTTCATCTTCATTCAATTCTTGCTTTTTTAAAAGAAATTGATTTAATTAATGAATTTTGATAAATATGGTCTGTAGATAGATGTGTTTTAATGATTGGTAGTTTGATGAGTAACTTAGATTGTTAGTGGCTGTACCCTCAAGGGGGGTTGACGTATCGTAAAATTACTGTCCCCCTGAGAGGGTACGTAAGGCCCAAAACTTTGAAAGTCAATTTAAACTTACCAGGATTTTTAAACGTAGTATTCTTGTTATTTTAATTTTGGCTAACATTTCTTATAATGGCCAACGGCTGAAGGGATGGTGTAAATCCAACTAGGGTCCATGCAGGTAGCAAAGGTACTGTAAGTCCCCATGGTCCCTAGTATGGTGATCTACCTTCTGTTGTTGGCGATCTATAGCCTGTTTTTATATTGTATTGTCCCTATAGTGCTATTAGTTTTAAACTTTCCACGCTAGGTTTAATTCTAATTGTGATATTCTAGCCGTTTTACTGTCCTTCGTCGACAGGTTTTTATATTATACATATATTCCACTTCAAAATCAAATATGTTCTCGTCACGATATGGCTGCAATATTGCCGATGTGACGTTAAAAAATAACTCACTCACTCACTCACTCACCATAATGTCTACTCCATCTCAAACGCGCGTGTCTGTGACGTGGTGTTAGTGGTGAACGAACTGCAGGTCGCCTACAGCGGAGTCCGGCTGCCCTTAAACATCGACGAACGGTGCTAATGGATATCCTTACGTTGTTAACATTGAAGTGTTCTGCCTGATGATCTGCTACGTTAAGGAATCTGTTAGGTAACGCAGTGTCTATCATCTCGAAACTGTTGTGACTCAGGGGCGACCTGGTCGACATGCATATTCTACGGACCCATTGGCTTGAAATCTTTTAAGGTACCTTAACAGTGAACGAGACTGAAAAAGCATCAATGCATGTTTTTTGCCCTCTACTTTCCAATGATAAAGCGACTTGCACATGCAAATCATTGACATTTAGTGGCAGGTGGAGTTTCATATTGACAATTTGAATAAAAAATGTGCCATTTGTAAACGAATGTATCGGATGTGAAAGAACGTAACACTGATATTTCAACGACCTGATGTGTTTTTCCATACTGTCAAGAAAGTTTGTTAAACATTCAGTAGTATTTATTTCAAACAAAAAAGAAGATTTTACGCCTTTTAAAGTTGCTTCAGCCTTCATTAATGACACCGAGTATATTTGATTGACGTTATCAAGTAATATATGCGTTGGTGCACTTTGTTTTCATTTCTGAGCTATTTAGTAATTGTCTTCAGATTTGCGTGTTCATGATTACATGAGTTTAGGAGACATAAACGGAAATATGTGATGATCACTGAATTACAAACTAGTCACGTTGATAAACCCCCAAACGACAAAATCACTGAATTACAAACTAGTCACGTTGATAAACCCCCAAACGACAAAACCCCAATGAAGTCAGATATTAATAGGTGGTCTTACAAATTTGCATGTTATTGTTTTCAGACTCATTCGTCTGTATGACAACGGAGTGCAGGACGCCTTGGCAAGAAAATGGTACAGCTCAAAACTTGAAGAGTATGTGCCTGCAAGGACGAAGGCTCGTGTGAGTGACTTGCGAAGTGTGATGGTCATGTTTGTATCAGGAATCATAGGAGCTTTTATTATATTGGGGATTGAACGTTTCCTCAACTACTATATAAACAAAGATTGAACATTCTATGGAAACAAAGACGTGTGTGTACATCTGTCTTACTGTTGTATTCCAAATTACATGTATGCTGCAAACGGTGCTTGACATGATAAAACACACTGGTTATATTTTAGAAAAATATGGAAGTTTTCATTTGTTTGTAATGTTATTTCAGTTATGTCATTTCAGTTTGTTATGTTATTTCATTTTGTGTTATACCTGACATTCTCCTCATCAAAATATTTGCATCGAAATACTTTATATTTTCATAACCAAACAAAAAATGATAAATATTTGATCATATCTTTGAGTATGTTTAACACAGATATAAATAATATGACAACAATCAAAAGGAATAATTGTAATGCATTGTAGCAATCCCAGGTATTCCATGCAATGACTACTTGGGTATCCAATTATTTAAACGATTAACAACTTTCGGCACCGAAGATATTTACAAAGATTTGAGAATTTGGTTTTATACTCATATATGTTTGGTAACAACAAACAATGAACTCTAGATTGGATGTGGCATAGATTTTTGGTAATTGTGACAGTAAGAGTAGTCTGTTCAGTCAGAACTATTGTATGTCCAGTTATAACGTCTGGTGTCCATTGAATTCGAAAGATGCGTCTCTCATACTGCATGGTTTAGCGATGACCATGTTATGCATGGCTGTGTTAGTTTAACATTAGGATAACCAATGGAAATGGTTTGGGTGCTTGATTTAACTTGGATGTTACTCGTCATGTTTTGCTGACACATAACCTACCTTTGTCGCTTTTTCCACTGTCGACAGAGTCATCGAAGTGACAAAATCAGGTCGATAGTTTGCAATATTGCCAGTGAAGTTTTTGTACGACAGTGACATTTGTGTGACGTCCTGTTTTGTATTCCAATTCAGTCACATGATTCTATCATGGGTATCAACTAAGTTAGCGGGCCTGACCACCCAATCCAGTTAGCCGCCTCTTTCGACAAGCAGAGGTTGCTGAAGGTCAATCCTAACTCACATCTTCAAGGGTGACGATTCTATCGTAACTGCAAATGTAGTTGCACATGTATCACATGTTTTCTTTTCGGTGATAAAATAATTGTAGTTACATTGTAGTTCGTTACACTTGACATTAAGGGGATGCCAAGGCATGTTCAGCTCGGGGTATATTGTATCTGAGCACGATATCAATTATAACTGCAGCTTGCCATCACTGTGGGATATGCTTCATAACAGTGTGATGTATTGTTTATTCAATGTTGTAATTCAATTATTCAATGCTTCACTTTATTACATTCTATCTGTTAAGGCTCAGGAGAAGTTCAAAGCAGTGGGTGTTACTATTAATTGGTTGTCAAGAATGAATTACTTATCCAAAGTATACAGTGCTTGATTGTTGACCTTTCGAGAGTAGCAAACACTAATTCAGCTCTTTGATCCTAATTACATCAAAACCAAAGGTTGTGTGAAGGTCACCTTTTACACTCTGGATATCCAGACCTATTAACGAAGCTTGACTACTGTTGCTTGCTACGAGGTGAATATTGTTGTCACTGACTTTACTACCATACCTAGTAGTTTTATTGCCATTGCATTTGTACTGCCATATACATGTACTGCAACTATAGCATGGTGTCACTTAAAATGTATTCAATAAAGCTTGGTTTACATACCAATACAAATCAGTGAAATGTGTGTGAGGGGCACCTGTGGATGGACTCGTGTCTTGACTTGGTTGGTGATTGTACCGATTCATGGTTCCCCAGTGTTAGAATGGTGGTCAGAGTAACCCTGTGTTACAGTGGTGGTGAAATCGACCCTGTTCTTTGGGACGGGAAGAGAAACTGCAAAGTCATTATGCATTGAGACAAAGTCGTGTGATACAACTACCACAGGTAGTAAGGGCTTCAGCCTTAGAATCCCTACACGGACATACCAAGTCCAATTATTATGAACCACATACATGTCATGAAGGAACATTATATCCCAGGTTTAGAAGGTAATTTAAATAAATGAATACTCAACTATATGTTTACATAAGATAGGTGTGTAAATCTGTCCATTGCTTTCGTATATTTTTAGTATGTGTTACCCACTTTAAATGCTGTGGCTGTAGGGCATGGATCGCCTACAGATGAGTCCGACTGCCTTTAAACATCGTCGAACGGTGCTCCTGGGTATCCTTACATTGTTAACATTGAAGTGTTCTGTCTGAAGAAAGATCTGCTGTATTGGGAAATATGTTACGTAACGCAGTGTTAATCATGTGCCTATCATCTCGGATTGTTGTGACTCTGCGGCGACCAGGTCTACGTGCATATTCCACGGACTCACTGGCTTGAAATCTTTGCCACAGTCTACCAATAGCACTTCTGACTCACATTAAAGTGGACAGCTATCTGTTTATCCAGATTCCAAAAGACCTATAGCCAGACCCCTTTCAGCAAGTGTGAAAAAACGTATCATTATAAGCTGCGATTTCAAACAGGTACCTTAACAGTGAACGACACTGAGAAGACATCAATGCATGTGTTTTGTCCTCCACTTTCTTTAGACAGTGCCACCTGCACGTGCAAATCATTGACATTAAGTGGCAGGTGGATTTCCATACTGACAATTTGAATTAAAATGTGCCATCTGTAACAGAATGTATCGGACGTTAAAGAACGTAATAATGACATTTCAATGGCCTGATGTGTTTTTCCACACTGTTAGGAACGTTTTCAAAACATTCAGTTATATATATTTCAACAAAAAACGACGATTTTACAGCTTTTAAACAATGGTGTTTCCAATAGCATGACCCTTCATTAATGACGCCGAGTATATAATACATCAGTTTCGTCAGCACGTCCCACAACGCCATAATGTCCAGAGATCGTAAGAAGGATATGACTAAGTGTTACTAATGATAGAGCGCGTAAACCTTCAAGGGCTGCACTATTAAAACGTGTGCACACATTGACACATACATGGTGTCCGGTCTATGGGCGAGCACTGGGCATTCTGTTTTCTCTAGTAATTACCTGTAATTACACTGTAAGCGCAGGGTGATCAGTAATACATACTTGTAAGATGGATATTATTGGCACTTTACATCCGGTTTTATAAATGCAACAACGATACATTGCTGTGTCATCATTTTCCCCGCAAATATCTATTATGTTGACTCCTTTATTTTTGAACTTAACAGAAAATACATTGTGATGACAGTTTCATCCTTATCCTTATGAAACTTGTTTTAAGTATATATATGTTTGGGACTGTGTGCGTTTGTGTGAATGTGAGTGCGTGTGCGTGTGCTTGTGAGTGTGAGTGCGTGTGTGTGTGTGAGCGTACTACTTAGCCATTCTGAACAGTAGTTAATAGCTTTTATACCTTTAGCTATGGAATTTGCATTCCATTTAAAATAACTGACCTTATGAACACCGCTTATGACATACAATCTATCTTTCTGCTGAAGCCAAAGTTATCATTACAGGTTTTACATATTTCATAACAAAACAATTATAAAATTAAAAAAGCCATCATCTATTTTCTTGCGTTTCAGACAATTCAAATTGTCGCTTTGAGTCATCATATCATGCTATACCTTTTATAACTTTACAACGAGTTGTCTACTGGCCAATGCATATGTGACATCTCCTTTTGTTGGTTTCCAAGTCAAGTGGACATAGCAGGTAACACAAAAGCCAATGTTACAGTTTGCGATAATGTCGTATTGACCATAGTCGGTAAACAACTGAATATCTGCTTAAAACAGACAAGGGCGAATCTCCTATGTGTATCCCCAGTGGTGAAGTTCACCGTCAAGCATATTGTGCTTGACTGTGTGGACCTTCCAACTATCAAGCACATTATCAAGCAGTAAACCTGATAGAACGGTTTTCTTGTGGGAATGGCCATCTTACGTTTAATTACTAGAAAGAAGTTGATCTGGGCCCTTATTCTCGAAACGTTCGTAGCCCTAAGAATTATTAACTTTGATCGTAGCCAATGTATTAAGAATGGGCTTAAGAAGTTCGCAAGGCTACGAACGTTTCGAGAATTGCTAGCCTGTACTATAAATATACATATACATTAAAATGGGCTTGTTTGTAAATTGGGGCTTTCAGCCGTGTTATGGATTGTAAATATACTGAGTCAAAAAAGAAACTTCACATTCTTTCTTCAGGGCACTATGAAAGAACAAGATGGTTGAATTGTTATTATTTCATTGCTGAGATCTGTGTGATGTACTCGATACACTGACAGTGCCATAATCAGTTCCATTAGGCTACACCGCCGTTCCAAAACATGGGTATACAGAACGTCAAGTCACAAGAATAAAAATGCGAAATTTCTCAGTTCAATATCGTGTATGGCCACCCCGCGCATTCACCACTGCCAAACACCGTCTCCTCATCGACTGCCTGATGCTTGTGAACACGTGGTTGGGGATTCTGCGCCATTGCTCTTGCAAGGCGGCGCCAAGTTCCTGCAAATTCTGAGGTTGGTTCCTAAGACCACGAAGCCTTCTCCCAAGTGCATCCCAAACGTGCTCTATTGGATTAAGGTCAGGGGACCTCGATGGCCAGTCCATATCGTTGATTCCAGCGTTTTGAAGGAAATTTCGTGTCAACGTCGCGGTATGCGGCCGAGCATTATCATGCTGGAACTGTAGACCTGGGCCATGAGCCGCCATGAAAGGAACGTGTTCAGGGGTGAGCACCTGGTCGCGGTAAGCAGCAGCTGTGAGGTTTCCACGGATGACCAGAAGTCGGGAACGGTTGTTTCCACAGAAAGCACCCCACACCATGCAACTTTCGCCTCCGAATCTGTACACAACATTGGGCATACCGTTCACGACGTCGTCTCCAGACTCTATGCCTGCCGTCCGCGAATCTGAGGGTAAACCTGGATTCATCGCTAAAGACGACTCGATTCCAGTCTCTCTGGGTCCATCGGGGGTGACGTTGGGCCCACAGCAGACGTTGACGTTGATGAAACGGCGTCAATATTGGCCCAAGATATGGACGTCGAGAATGGAGATTGGCAGCCCGCAACCGATTTCGAATGGTTTGTGAAGACAGTCGACCTCTAAACAACTCAGCCCTGGTTCGTTTAGCCGGCAGAAATCTGTCACGTAGGTGACGTAGGACGATTTGACGGTCTTCTGCTCGTGACGTCACACGTGAACGACCCGACCTTGGGCGATCAGAAGTGGTGCAGTTTGCTGTAGACGACTTCGCAAGTCATACAAAGTACGACGGCTGCATCCCATTGCTCTTGCGACGTCAATAACTGATCTTCCCGCTTGCAACATGCCAACGGCACGTTCAAGTTGCACATTTGACAATCGTGGCATTTCAAGTACCGTTAGAACTGTAGTTTAAAAGTGTTTTTCCAATTCTTGAGGCCAATGCAAACACGTGCATATGAAGAAAACTTCGATGCGAAGATCACGTGATCGACTGCACGTGCAAAACCTGATTTGGCACTAACATCATTTGCACGACGAATGGATGGGTTTGAGTGGGTTTTGCTAACGTTTTTCTAGAGTCGAAAGATAGGGATTCCATTTCGGATACATGTACATAGCTGTATCATTATTTTTCAAGTTACATTTTGTGAAGTTTCTTTTTTGACTCAGTATAGTATTCTATAGCCCCCGTTCTAAATTGTAAATGTACAATACTGTGATGCTAAGATGTGCATATGAAAACTTGCTTTTGAGTATAACTTTGTAATAATGGATTAATGCACATGTTAAACTTGATCTCGGTCGTACAGGTCACAAACATGAACATGCATCCACAAGCAGTTTAACATTCTCCACTGCAGTTTTTTTTCTGATTTGAGGAAGGTTAATATGATGGGTCATGTCTACGTTTCTTCAAGCAGTTGCGACATCACAACGTTATGTTTACAGTCATGTCATGAAATAATCCTCCTGTCAGTGCTTATAACATAGGCTAAACAATCGAGTCGGCGTTTTACTATAGTTGACATATTTCTAACCGTTTCTATACGAAAGCACATTGTTTCGCTTTCGGAATATTTTACCCCGGGAACTTTATTGGTGTTATAGCACTTAATGTTTTTATTGTGGAATAGGTATGTAATTCTTTGGATTCTAAAACGCATAAACCGTTTTTGATCTACTTGATCGTTAAGGTCTCTTAATGGGCTAGTTGTGATAAATGCCTGATACAGAAATTACGCCACATCGTTGAAAGAATATACAAGCATTTAGCAACTAATTGTTTCATTTGTTTAAAACACACGAAATAAGCACTAACTACTAAGTATTGAACAAATGAGATATCTAGCCAAGAATGTATAATGCTTATTTCTCTCTCATTTGTTCTGCCTGCACCACTTGAGTTTATTGGTGTGTCAATATTTGTTATCGAATTTGCTGAAGAAATTTTCTCCACCAACGTGTTTCCAGTAAACATTTGCTATTAGCGTCGACAAGCACGGTAGGTACATCATATTTTGCTTCTATTTTGCAAGCTTTGAACACACGCGCCAGTTCACCTGGAATGTAATATATTTGCCAACTATCATCTCAGTTCCATCAGTGGATAACTTTAATGCAGATGCAGTTTACCTTGCCATTCATGTAGATGACACAATGTTGAATGGACGAAAACTGAAAATGGCATTTTGGAGGTGAATAACTACAACTAAGGGTATATGTTTATAAAAGTCATGAAAATGAGCTTCTGAAATGTAAAAGATAACATTAATTAAAGCCATAAACAATGTGATGCATTTGGTTAAAACATTTAACATAACGGCTTGTTACTAACACATATGTAATGTTAGAAACTTATATTCTGCAGCGGGAACCATTCTGCACGAAATCAACTCTAAGAAATGGGTCAATTGTATACGCCCATGTATGCAAGGATCTCCTCGACAGCCTTGGCGAATATCTCAACTTTACGTAAGTATTACCAATTCCTATCTCGAATAATTGTATCAGTTTTACATGTGAATTTGTACGCTGCATCCAACAACTACGATAACCAGGGGTGTTACTGACACAATTGTAGTGTTATATATGATGATGTTCTTATACAGGTCTTCCGTCCCTCATGCGTCAACTTTCTCTTAAACTTCAGATACGAACTGCTCGAGCCGCCTGACAAGTCGTGGGGTGAACTGACAGAAATGTGGAGCGGTCTTCTTGGGATAGTGCACGAAATGTAAGGAAATGATATATCGAGGCGAATTGTTTACAAACGTAGATACACGGAAACATTATGCATTAATCCAATTTCATTCTGTAATTTCAGGACATCGACCTTTCAGGCATACCTTATGACATCACCTTGAAACGAAGCAAGTCCTTTGCATTTCCTTATATCCTGTACCAATCGGAATGTGAGGTAGTCCATAAGAAACTGTCAACTAATGACAACCACTGGATGTTGTTGGTGTCTGTATTTAAATGGGAAGTGTATGTATGCGGACTGCTGACGATGGCACTGTGCATAGGTCTGTATTCACTGCTGGAAAGATACGGTATGGGAAGGATATTAAGGTTGGGGAGATACCTGCATGTCCCCCTTCAATATCGGACAGTATCATGACGGCGGTTCGTGTGCCGCTATATCAAGGTAAACAGCTATCATTTAGATTTTCTGACATTGGTGTTTGTTGATATCAGCGTGTTTATGTTATCGTAGACCACTCGTTTGGGAAATATATATTTCATCAGTATCACTGAAGTAGTCAGGAGCAGGAAAGTGGTTCACAATTAATCAATAAAGATGGCAAATATAACGACGTCTAGTGTCACAGACATTTATGTTTATGACATCACCACATACATGACAACGGCGTTTCTTGGTATGGCACAAATGTTGGCTGCGAGCAGGATTTGTTTGTGTTTTATATCTTTCAACTGCACTCTTCTAAAAAGAAACCAGGAACACAAAAGCAAAATATCATTGAAAACAAAGAAGGTTTTATTCAATTACGTTTAAATCAACAGCACAGCACTGACATTTTGTCGACCAACACATTGGTATCCCGTGAACATTTCACCATTGATCATAGTCATCACTGCTGTCAACGAAGTGGCCTTAACGTTAGTACCTCGTAGGACCATCTCTTACTGGTAGAACTGAACGACACCTCCTTGCCACAGATCGAATCAGTTGTTTGATGTTTCGTTGTGGAATCCTTCTCCATTCCTCCTGCAGCATGTTGAACACCTGTTGACTGGAGTACGGCGTCGACGTAAAGGTTTCTTAATCTGATCCCACAGATGTTCAATTTGGTTCAGATCCGGGGATCAGGAGGGCCAGGAAAGGGCATTGATGTTGTTTTTGGCCAGGTAGTCCACTGTAGCACGTGCTTTAGGGATAGCTCCCTCTGGCGGAAGGCAAGGCGATTATACACGTGAGAATGGAGAATCTGGTCGATATATCGAGCGGCCATCAGATTGCCTTGAACCAACAGCAATTCTGATCTGCGGGTGTATGAGATGGATCCCCACACCACGACACTTTCTTCACCAAATCTGTCCACTTGCCTGATGCAGTTGGGTGCAATACGTTCATTGCGTCGTCTGTAGAAACTTTGTCTTTCGTCACATCGCGATTCATCACATAACCATATGTGCCCTCAGTTTCCAAAGTTCCATGGCTGCACCGTGTTACACCACCTGATGTAGTCGTGTCAGAGGCGTCTGACACGCACACCTGCCTCTCGGGGACGGTTCCTGATTGTCTGGTCAGACACTGTCCAGGCCCCAAACTGTGTTGTGTTTCGGGTGGAACGATGGCGGTCACGTAGGCGTGTTACCCGGATGTAACGATCTTGGGCTGATGTGGTGACTCGCTATCTTCCTGATATTGGACGGTCATTTGTCGAATTGGAATACACAAAATGATCCCACAAACGAGTTATTGTGCTGAGATGAACGGTGAAGTCCTTGGCACGACACTTGCTGATTGGCGAGCTTGCAAACGTCCAATGACAATATTTTGCTCGGCTGCGTTGAGACTTCCCATTTCCTCATTCAATAAATGCAAAGATCTCAGATGAATTCGCGAGATGCACTTGGGTCTTTTGCACTCATGTTTTGCCCGTAAAAAGCAAAAATTGCGGCTTTTGTTTGTGTTCCATGACAATCAAGCTCATTATGACAATCATGATCGATGAAACCATTTAAAATCGTTTCTGGTTGCGTTTGCTCGCGCATATTCTTCTAAACCAAGCCACCAACAATATTCAATTCTCAAAACATGTTTAATTTGACACATGCGTACAAACTTTCGTCATTATTTTCAAATTTCATTTTGTATTTCTTTTTTTGAAGAGTGTTTTTATTAGATTTCCCCCAAATTAGCTGAAAACATAACATCCTAATGATACTTTACAAATAGTCAACCTTCCAATAATTCAACTGGATTTTGTACAAATTGACAAACAAGTACAGCCCAAACCATCAAAATGTGTGTGCAAAACTGTCTGTCTGGAAAAATTAGTGATCTAAAAACTATGAACTGGAAATAATATTGAACGTTTGGACAAGGTCATTTTAGGTTAGCTCAACAAAGATTTGAAAATACGAGACAAAAATATTGTACTTAATCATGTAAAATGTTCCACTTTAGATGTACCTGTCAAGGATATACATGAGTTGCTGTATCTCTATATAGTTCAGCCTGAATAATGCCAGTTCTCTTACATGCATCTTAGAAACACTGATAAAGAAAGAAGGTTCAGTAACTCTCTGTACTCTCGCACCACCTTACTACAGAAATGTTGTAAATAGCCTGTCCTGAGTATTTATTTTGCAAATGTTTTTGTCAGTGCCACCCTGCACCCAAATGTCATGTATCCAAACTTCCGTGTAACTTTCATCTCCCATGCTTTTGCTTTTAATAGCACAAAGCAGGACCAGTCAAGCGAATGCACGTACCACTAGTCAACCAGTCCAAGGGACATACCACCTTGTTTTCAAAGATGTCTCTCCTCCTCCTGATAGCGTCCTCCATCATAGCGTCATATCCACCAACAAATAATGGACAAAATCTAGCCCAACCACAAAGTATCGTGGTCCATACATTACTGTGCTCTGCTGGAGCAACACATGCACTAACCATTACTTGGGATGGGTGTGGGATACGCTCACATTTTTACATTTTCGCAAACAACTTGTGTCAGAACTACTTTACAGGGATTCTTAAACGCACGATTACGATTTAGGCGTCATCGGAAAACAGGCTTTGCTTTTACAGAGATTGCTCATGAAAATCGGAAATGGAATTTCGGCTTTAATTGAGTAAAATATAGCTCGTGGTGTTCGTGATTGTATCCCTAAATATCTGGGTCAATGGAAATCAGTAAATGTACTTTGTATAAGTGACTCACTCTCGGAATACAGAAAACTACATTTCTCAGAACTCAACAGAAGTCAAGCAACACCCAATTCTTTTATATAACTATAGTATGACATGGCAGATTACACATAATACATTAGTGATGTGTTAATGAATATGTTATTACATTTCTCTTGAATAATGCATTGAATATTTGAAATTTTCATGCACAGGATCAGTGCATCTCCCACAGTGCATATCTGGCCGTATATTCTTGGCAAGTTGGTGGTTGCTTTGCATCACCATTGTCGTAGTTTACACGGGTAATCTGTTAGCAACAATATCAGTGGCTAAGGAAACGATACCCTTCAGTACAATGGAAGAGCTTGCAGAAAATGAGGCCTTCAGGATTATTATTTCTAAAGGGTCCGCTCACGAGGATATCTACAAGGTAAGTAGTATAAACAATGAACTGTGCGATAACATCGGGTTCACGTGTTTTGGGGTCCTCCTTGTGATAGTGTAGAGTGAGTGAGTGGATCATGGATCCGGCCTGTTGTATACTAATTGTTATGAACAATCTACATATTTGCTGATTTACTGATGGATCACATTTTGCAAATTCAATTTCATGTTAAGAATAAAATACTTAGCTAGATTGGCCCTGGGTCACAAACCTACTTTACCAATACATGTACTTTCTGAACGCCTTTCAGTATTCTAATGACAGTGTTAGTAAGAAAATCTGGACAAAGGTGATGGAGACTCGATCTGAAAATATCGGCAACTCTCTGGACGAGGATCGTCGCTATAAGATGCTCCTACAGTCTGGCTACTACGCATACATTACCGGTCCAGCCATGGATTAGAAAAGACAGTAAAGAACCTTCGAAGGATGAAATGTTGCAACCTGCCCTTTCCTCTCAATTCACCGCTTGTGGAGTTATTTTCTGACAAGTAAGTACTAAAATCGTACACGTTTCATATTCAATTCGCACTCTAACACGCAATTGATTGATTGGTTGATGGTATTAGTATGGTTTAACCCCGCCCGTAGCAATTATACAGCTGAAAAGTCCACATATTGGCTTCATACATTTTAGCCATGCGGAGAATCGAACTCCAGTGTTCGACCCAATACCTCAAAGCGTTAATAACTAGGCTAACCCACCGCTTCCATACTTATATATTTACAGTAGTGTTACAAATACGCATTTCACTGTTCCAGATTCATTCGTCAGTTTGATAACGGCTTGCTGGAAGCCTGGGCAAGAAAATGGCCCAGCACTAAAGGGAAGGAAAGTGTGTCGAAACTTTACGTGAGCGACTTGCAGACTGTTTGGCTCATGTCTGTATCAGTAATTATAGTAGCCTTCATTACATTAGGAGTTGAATGTTTCCAAAACTACCGTGAACACAGCGACTAACTGTTTATTCTATGTAAACAGGTCCACTTAAACGTTAAGTACTGTTGGTTACACCTACAATTGGTGCCCTGTTTAGTGCATAGATGTCAGTATATAGTCGACTGTATGCCTCAGATACCATGATAGACGACCATTTGTCCAAGATAGCAGATTTACCTCAGCCGTATGAAAAGTACTGGTGTTCAATGCAGTATATCTGCCACGGTTATAATTCTTAATCTGTCGTAAAATAAATGATTTTGTCAGTCGTCGAGTGTCATGATACAATTTCCCCTGGTTCGTTTTACAAGCACTTTGCACGGACCGAAACGTTTTGTTTGTTTGCTTGTTGTTTAACGAACCCAGTAATGTTCTACCTATCTGATGGCGGTCTGTAAATAATGGAGTCTGGACCCAGCAATATTCTATCTATCAGACGGCGATCTGTAAATAATGGAGTCTGAACCCAGTAATGTTCTACCTATCTACCGGCGGTCTGTATATAATGGAGTCTGGACCCAGCAATATTCTAGCTATCCGATGGCGGTCTGTAAATAATGGAGTCTGAACCCAGCAATGTTCTACCTATCTGATGGCGGTCTGTAAATAATGGAGTCTGAACCCAGCAATGTTCTACCTATCTGATGGCGGTCTGTAAATAATGGAGTCTGGACCCAGCAATATTCTATCTATCAGACGGCGATCTGTAAATAATGGAGTCTGAACCCAGTAATGTTCTACCTATCTACCGGCGGTCTGTATATAATGGAGTCTGGACCCAGCAATATTCTAGCTATCCGATGGCGGTCTGTAAATAATGGAGTCTGAACCCAGCAATGTTCTACCTATCTGCCAGTGGTCTGTAAATAATGGAGTCTGAACCCAACAATATTCTAGCTATCTGATGGCGGTCTGTAAATAATGGAGTCTGAACCCAGCAATGTTCTACCTATCTACCGGCGGTCTGTATATAATGGAGTCTGAACCCAGCAATATTCTAGCTATATGACGGCGATCTGTAAATAATGGAGTCTGGACCCAGCAATATTCTAGCCATCTGACGGCGGTCTGTAAATAATGGAGTGTGGACCCAGCAATATTCTAGCTATCTGATGGCGGTCTGTAAATAATGGAGTCTGAACCCAGCAATGTTCTACCTATCTACCGGCGGTCTTTAAATAATGGAGTCAGAACCCAGCAATACTCTAGCTATCTGCCAGCGGTCTGTAAATAATGGAGTCTGAACCCAGCAATATTCTAGCTATCTGACGGCGGTCTTTAAATAATGGAGTCAGAAGCCAGCAATATTCTAGCTATCTGACGGTGGTCTGTAAATAATGGAGTCTGGACCCAGCAATATTCTAGCTATCTGCCAGCGGTCTGTAAATAATGGAGTCTGAACCCAGCAATATTCTAGCTATCTGACGGTGGTCTGTAAATAATGGAGTCTGGACCCAGCAATATTCTAGCTATCTGACGGCAGTCTGTAAATAATGGAGTCTGGACCCAGCAATAGTCTAGCTATCTGACGGCGGTCTGTAAATAACGGAGTCTGAACCAGACGAATCAGTGATTGACAACACGAACATCGATCTACGTAAATTGGATACGATGCCAACAAAGTCGGCGATCCTGACCACCTGATCCCATTGTTCGCCTCTTATGACAAACATGGGTTGCTGAAGATACCATGCTTTGCATCATACCATACACTCACTCACTCTTTGCAACACAATGTGTCCAACATACTGCTTTATACTCAACTCCAGGAACAAGACCATGTTTGAAATGTAGTGAGAGAATATGATTTTACGCCGCTTCTAGCTTTTTAGCATGTAAAACGTCAGGGGACTTCAGCGTGTTTTTGTGCATTGGACCTATTTGAAGAAATGAACCTGGGTGTTCGGTGTGACAAGCGAATGCTTTAACCACTAGGTTTCTCCATCCTTTCAAATTTACACATAGTCGCATTAATGTTCTATGTGTGAAATTGCTAATAAAATTACTATCTACTTATAGTGAAATATGCGCTGGAAATATATCACAAATAGTTAATTGGTGTCTATTCAAACATCAGGAGACTATAATATTTAGAGGTGAAATAGATTTTTATGTAAATTTATATTAAGCACAAACATCTGAACGATCCTCAAAACTATCTACTGAATATGTCTCACAGGTAAGATCAAATTGCAAATAAACTTAGTCTAGTGTTTAGACGAGAGGTTCAGAGAAACTACAAAGGAGAAACAAAATACTTGTTTAGTAAACAATCCACACCTGAACCTAATAAAGTGTACAAATATTCAAAATCCATATTTTCTAAATAAGGAATTAATTGAATCAAATATGTTTTGTCTTAATTCGTTTTGGACATAGACGCAACATATATTCAAGAAATAACCCACATCTGTGTTCTGCCATAACTCAACGTGCGCTGCTGTCAACATGGAGGCCTTCTGTCTGACTGAGCCCATGTGCTTCTGATCATGTGATCAGATTGCCAGGATGTGAATTATGTTATAAATTGGTAAAATTTAGGCAGCAGCCTGGCTTTGAACTTGCAATCTGTGTGTTTCTGAGTATTAACTTAAGCGGTTCCAGTTCCACATCGGCAACATTTCAGCCATATCGTGACGAGAAAATATGTGACATTGAAATGGAAGATATGTATAATTAAATAAATTAAATTGAGAGGCTAAACTTAGTGTTCTGCACGTACACTGACAAAATCAATCGGTGTCACCAGAAATGGACCTGACAAATTGTACCCATGTGGAGAATGGAACACGAAAAGCTTTAACCACTGAGCTACCCATCAACACCCATATGGCGGGAGACAATATGCTACAGATGTATACCATAGCCTTAGATGAGACAACAAAACGCATGAGATGACATCAAAGCCTTGAAAATAGGCATTTAACGACAACAATTCATGAACATCCAAAACTGGTTTCTTTGTTTGTGGTTTAAGGTCGCAGCAATATTCAATCTGTATGACGGCGTTCTATACATAACAGAGTCTGGACCAGACAATCCAGTGACAAACATCAGCATCGAACTGCGTAGCAGTGACGTATTGACATTCATCGAGCAATCCCTTTGGACAAGCATAGCTTTATGAAGATCAAATCGAACTCTGACCGTTACGTCGAAAAACACGAGTGGTGGTGTATTTGGTAACGTTCATCTACGGTGGAGTACGCGCTATTCGATGTCAAGTTATGCCTGGCTATTATGTCTGCTGAAGCTTGTTTGTCGAGTCGGGCTCGTAACACGCCTTTTTCACGAGTTCTCACAACTTAAATGTCGACAGGGGAACTTGCTCTTTGGGGAAACAAGAATAACATCGCTTTCTCCGTTCCGGAACTTTTTATGCTCAGTATGTAACAAATGCACAATGAGCTGAATACTCCCTCAAAAATCACCAAAAAAAAGGAACTAAGACAGCAATAAACAGAGCTCTGCATAAATTAGGTGAGCGGCACATCCTGCCTTTGGCCGTCCTTACACAAGCAATCGCAATACCAGTCTTATAACGTAATTGTAAACAGGTATATAGAACTTGACAACAATATTACCAACACTTAATGGAAAGTGACTGTGTGGTACGGGTTGACACTATACATAGCAGTAGTGATGAGGAATGAGAATGGTGATTAATTGCAATTAAGTCATATATATCTTGGCATTATAGTATTTGGCCTTTGAAGTTAAATCGCTAAATTCAGTCGCTATCACAGCACTGTCCTCATGCTAAAATGTATTCTTCACATATAACACACCATGTTGACGAAGTAGCAAATGGCAGCTGTCCTGGCTGCTAGCTCCGTGATTCAGTGAGTGTCTATCTAAACAAGCTACTGCGTCGATGTCGGGAAGTCAGATATCTGGTCTGCATTTTACCTACGAGTTTACCAACAAGTCTTGCAGATAAATTGTAGAATATGCACATTGAATGTAATCTACTCAGGTCTAATTTCCTTTCCATTAATGGATTAGCTTTATGTCAGAAAGAGTCAATATAGTGGATTGAATGTAGACGAGTTAATGCACTGCAAAAATGAAGAAAAACTCACGTCAATGGCATTGTACATATATGTATACATTACACAGTGTGAATCCTACAAACGACTCTCTGGAGACTGTTGTTGACATTTGTATGACATCCTGTTTTGATTGCAATTCAGTTTGAAGTTGGTATTATTGCGGAGGCGTGTACTAATGCACTACATGGGTTGTGCTATTAGTTAAAAATATAAGGAAGATCACAATAAACAATTGTAAGATGGGGAGATTTAATGCGTGAAATGGAATATAATCGAAACACTGAAACTGATATCATATCCATGTTCTGTCAATATGAGGATTAAATATTTTTGACGATATTCTACAAGCGGACAAAAGTTCACATGGCCTTAGAAAACAGCCACCAATGACAACACAGCTATGTTATATAAACGCACGTTTGTGAATAATGATGAATTGTGTTCTCCCGTGATTTCTCCCATGGGTTGTAATAACTATACGCCTCCACCCCAAAGTAACTATGCTGACGCTGTCTTCCGGACGCCTGTAGACCCTGGCAACACCATAAGAGCTGTCAAAAGTAGACCTAGACACATCTGTTAAACATTATACACCACAATTTAAATCACCCAAATAATGTTTTCATGTTCACTTGGCGTCACACTCGGACGATGGGCACTTGAGATGATATTTTCTTTCGATGAACACTGAATCATATTCGTTTTGTGCCATAATTATTGTTAGATGTCCCAAAGTTTGACTTGTACCATATGCTTTCACATTCTGTTAAGTGAGCATTTATCTTCGCCTTGCACGCGTTTGTATGACTGAGTTTAGATTTACGACGCTTTTAGCAATAGTCCAGAAATATCACGGCCGGGGACACCAGTAATGGGCTTGACACATTGTACCCATGTGGGCAATGAGCTCTTTGAAAAAATATGCAAGACTGCCACACAAACATTTTTTCACTCTCACTTCTCTTCTGAAAGTTCATCTAAATAGTTAATGATGGCACACAACTGGCATATGGCTTCTTTAGTCTAGGGGTGAAGCCGGCAAAATGTACATCCTTGTGGGGAATCGAACGCGGATGCCACAGGTTCGTTAGGATACACTCACAGTTTTGCAAACACCTGGTCTTATCCTTATTTTATCATGATTCATGAACATGTTCTTTTCATATAGTCGGGATCGTACAACTGGCACTGATCCCCATACATTTTTTACGAACATGGAAAATGAGTGTGAGTTTAAACTTTCAGTCACGTCGGCATTATTTCAGCCAAACTTTGACTGTCAAAGTTTTATTTTAATAAAAACAGAATCAAACATCACAAAAACCTGTCGACAAAGGACAGTAAAACAACTAGACCATCACAGACTTAAAACAAGCAAGAGATCATAAAACGATAATTCTATACGCAACAATACAATATTAAAATGGGCTAACGTTCGCCAACAATTTAAGGTAGGTCACCATACCAGAGACCATGGTGACTTAGGATGCTTTTGCTACCTACATGGACACGAACATGGAAAGAGTTTGGTCGCCTTTATTCTATTCGCTAGCCCAGATCCCGTCCTAGAGCCAACTGCAGTCATCTACAACATTCTTAGAGATTGTATGACTCCAATGTTATTGATGTACCATTGAACATGATGACCCTTCTATCGTTTACCAAACCCTATGTCGTTGTTTTCCTCGTTTTCAAATGTCTGCGTTTTAACAATTAGGTTTCGACAGAATAAGTATAATATGAAACTTTCACCCACCCTTTCATGGTGTAATAATAACATTGATTATAGTGCACATGCATAAACCGCTTATATCCACTTGTGCATGGTCAAAGCGCTGAGGCATTGTTACTCTGGTTAAACCACACTGCCTGTGGGGCTCCAGAAGGTTGATAGTCATATAACTTATCCCGCCGGGTTTCCATTTACTGCTGGATGAAGAGTGGCAATTTTGACAAGTCAAGGTGAGACCACGCGTGTCACGTGTGCTTCGTTGTTGGACTGCCAAACCCGATCACCCATCCAAGGACTCACTGCGACGTTTTCGTAGTACGAGCATGACCACACAAACTTCATACCAACACACTAAAATATATGCACACCTAAGCCTGAACACAAAGGGTTGTTTGTATCACCTTAGTAGATATCTATGAATACAACTATACCACTCTTGACCAAACTGAGAACGACGATTTTCTTTCGACGTGTGCTACAATCTCAGTCGGGTCGAGTATCCATTCAGTATTCTGATTTGTTGATTCCAATTAATCTTGTTATCATACTGCTCATAGTGCATTTGCGTTTAGATTTCCTAACCTTTTTTAAATAAAACCATAGAAATGCGGCAGACATACTCCCATAGACTGAGAAGGCCATCCCGAGCTGCTACCTGATAGAATAATGCGCATTTGTCCAAGAGGGAGTGAGTGATTGAGTGAGTTTAGTTTTACGCCGCACTCAGCAATATCCCAGCTATATGGCGGCGGTCTGTAAATAATCGAGTCTGGACCAGACAGTTCAGTGATCGACAGCATGAGCATCGATCTGCGCAATGTCCAAGAGGGAAGAGGTGGGGATTGTAAGTAGTGGTCGTGACTTGAAGTTGAACACCGCCATCCAGATTATTATACTTGCAAAGCGACGTACATGTGGATGTGTTTATGTGTGCGTGTGTGTGCAGATACGCACACACGCGTGCATTCAAAAGCAAGCACACGAGCACGTCACTGTGTAAGTGCAGCAGTCTGAAATACCAAGTTTAACATCACCGGATAAGAACCATGGCAAAAAGCACGCCTCGCCCGGTGCAATGAAGGATAAAATATCAAAACATATTGCCAAGTCTAAAATAGACATAAAACTTTCTAAGTGAATCAAGTCCCTTTCATCATTATGTTGGGACGCATCTATATATTGCTGATGGATATTAAGTGGGAAGCTGAATTCGGCGATTAAAAGGAAACACTATCGAACAACCATATAGTTCTGTGTGAGGAAACCTCATAAAGAGAGATACGGTTGCCCCAGCAAAAGGAAAAATGATAAATGAAAATACCATCATCTAATGATGGCAACGTTTTATTTTCATATTCAGAAGTCATTGTACTAGTTTGAGTGAAAGGTAAAGCTGTGTATTTTTATCTTTGCTCAAGACGACAGTTGAGGGAAATCCTTCCCCTAATATACATGTTATATATTACACTCAGTCAATCAAGGCGATATTACAGATTCAAAGTAAATAAAAACACGTCAGCGCCATAGAATACCAAACCCAGATCATCTGAAACTACAGATTCCAGTAAGTGTAAAATGTCAAGAAGATTATGTGAATGGTTCACTGAAACTAGCTGATGATGCTAAATACACATACATAACACATTAAGGCAATCGCTGTATCATGTAGTACGACAGAAGACTCTTTTCTTTCAAAACGGACACGACAACAAGGTATAACTACACATATGTCATAAATGTAACATATGATAAACGTTGGATCACACTTTCTCAGGCAACTACGGATTCTAATACATTCTTACCCACCCGGGACGCGAACCCATATTCTCACATTGAAACATCTAATCGCCAAAGTCAGTAATCTACATCACTCAGCCATGGTGGCTTCCAAACGAAAAAATGGATTTCTGAGAATTAGTTGACTAGATCATACACTTTTTATAACCCTCTGGCCGCCGTAAATTGGGACAGAATTCACACTGCCTTTCAGAACATGGTCAAATGTAACAAATATTATATTTGGAAACACAGTTGTATATATATTCTCACAATTTTCGCAGAAACTACAAAAGACCGTTTGTCGTCCATCTCCTTGGTCTAAGTAACTCAAAATAATGGTGAGATTTACACACAAGCCGTGGGCACCCTTGTGGTCAAGCGTTAGCGTGCCATGCCGAAGACCTGAGATTGAAGTGAATTCACAGATGGTGGCTTTGAGTTCTGATGGTAAAGTGTTTCATAATTGAGGTGCAACAGCGGAGAAGGCTCTCCACAGTATCCATTTTGCTTGTGGATACTGTTTGGGACAAAAGGTACTGATCAGAGGAGCGTAGAGGTCTCGATGGCTTGTAAACATTGATGAGCTCTTTCAGGTAGACAGGCCTGTTTTCCCTGTAGAGGGCGCGATGAGTCAGTAACAGGATTTTATAGAAGATACGTAAAGCCATTTGTTTTTTGACTAAAAGGTGAGAATTTATGGAAGTCAAAGTCTTTGCAATATTGCTACAAGAGACGTAAAACCATGCTCATCAATGCTACAATTCTAAAGATACGTTCAAACATGTAACCTCATGCGTGGCATACAACATGAACGGCATTTTGATTTAGAAAGAAATGTTTAGAGTAGAATGAGGTGAGGTGAAATTGAGTTTAACGTCGTGCTTGAGAATATTTCGCTCAAATGACGACGTGCATGAGTGTGTATGTGTATGTGCGGCTGCTTGTACTAGCCCGGACTTAAGCTGGTTTTATAGTGCTAGGCCAATGAGATACCACGCCGCAGTGAAGCATGAATACCCCACTCGGACACATTATTCTGACTCCGACCCGACCAGTCCTTGTTGTACCCATTAATGCCGAGCGCCAGGCAGGGACCAACAAGTACCATATTTTAACGTCTTTTGGTATGACGCGGTCGGGGATCGAGCCCGCGACCTTCCGCTCTCCGGGCGGACGCTCTAACCACTAGACAACGGAGGCGGTCTTAGAGTAGAATGTCTGATATGGTCAATATGAATATAAATATAATTCAATCATTGTTTATGTCATAATTTAGGATACACTTACTAACATTGTGACCGATGTCCTACCCAAAGCATATCCAATTCTTTCATATGAGTAGGTCCCCATGGTCCCTAGTATGGTGATCTGCCTTCTGTTGTTGGCAATCTATAGCCTGTTTTTTTATATATTGTATATCATATTGCATTGTAATTTATAGCTAAAATGTTTTAGTTTTAATTACGAATTTTAAATTTATTCCTGTGATAAACTAGTTGTTTTACTGTCCTTTGCAGACAGTATAAGTTTTGTTTTTATTCATTATAAATTTACAACTTTTTTAGTCACGTTACTGCTGAAATACTGCCGATGTGACTATAAGTTTTAACTCACTAACTCACTCTTTCACATTACTATACCTAATCTGTCGGGTCAATATTCCTATACCAGAGTATTGTAGTGTATACTTTGGAATGCAAAGACAGATTAATTAACTTCTATTGAGTTTATATTTAAACTGGATTTACTGTAACAATAATATTGATGTACACGTCTTCATAGAATATTTAAACAGCTATTTGATACAGTAGCTGAGAAAACATTCGACTCCTAGCATAACAAAGGCTATTGTGATTCCTGATACACACATGACCCATACACTCCGCAAGCTACTGATGTCAATTTTCGGCCTTGCATGAACATATGGCTTATGCTGTGTGTTGTACCACTTTCTTGCCAGGGCTTCCAATACACCGTTATCATACAGACGAATGAGTCTGAAAATAGAAAGACTTGTTATAAGATTTCTTAGCATAATTATTCAATCATATTTTTTTTTCGTTTATGGACCTAGGAACATGACTATTTTGTAATTCAGAGCACATCGGGTTTTTCTGTTTACGTCGCATAATTGTTTGATCATTGACGTTTCACAGTGAGAACAACAATTTCGACAAACGGAAGCTAACTGTTTGGATAGCTGCCAGTGGATAATAGTATTACACTATGAACAACGTTAGTACTTACTTGTCTGAAAATATTTCTGCAAGAGGCGAATTGAGAGGAAAGGGCAGGCTCAGATAAATTGGACCAAGACCACATGTCATCCTTCGTAGGTTATTGATTGTAGTTTCCATCCCATCAATAGTGACTGACTCGGTCATGAATGCGTAGTAGCCAGACTGTAGGAGCATCTTATAGAGACGATCCTCGTCCAGAGAGTTTCCGATGTTTGAAGATCGGGTGGCCAACACCTTTGTCCAGATTTTTGTACTTACACTATCATTAGAATTCTGAAAGGCGTTCAGAAAGTACATGTACTGGATATCAGCTGATATAAGTTGGTTGCAGATATGGTGCGTGGGAAAGTTAGTATTTCATCCTTGACATCATATTTCATTCGCAAAATGTGATCAACAGATAAGTAGAGCAATAAGTTTTTGGATTGGAATTAGAAAGTAGACAAAAGGTCCTATCCAATGTTCATTGTGCATAAGCAGATAAGTATTATATTTTTGGCAACAGATTCCATTCACATAGTGTGAAAAAAGGACAAAACACACAGCTGTTACTATTTGGACTGAAAATCAACCTTAGCAGACAGAAGTCCCCATACATGACTTACTTCCTTGTGTACCTTTCCCAAAAGTAACAAGGAGAAGTCAATGCAATTACACAATTTACAAAACTGTTACACTACGGACCTTGTATATATCTTCGAAGGATGATCCTTTAAGAATGATTATTTTGAAGTCTTCGTTTTCTGCAAGGTCTTCCATCTTATTAAAAGGTATTTTCTCTTTCACCACGGATATAGTTGCAACCAGGTTACCAGTGTATACTGCAACAATGGTGATGCAAAACATCCACCAGAATGTGTAGAATATGCGGCCCGGTACGCTCTGTGGGAGATGCAGGGAACCTGTGGATGCAGCGTTTACTATTGTTAAATTTACTACTCAACAGGAGTTCAAACATCTAATACTTTCATATTGCTGTAGATTAACTATTTTCATCAGAAAGAATCGATTGTTATTTAACTTATGTTGAGTAGTGTATATATGTGTGAACGTTGAACTACCAATGAACGGTGGACTACCAGTGGCATTTCCTTATGGCAGGTTGTCAGATGGAGCATGGTACACATTTTCCATAATACTCACTATTAATGTATTTAACGTATGCTCATGATATTAACGCTGCTTTATCACAGATTTCTTATAAATATGGAAAGGGTTTTGCTGCATTTGTTATAAATTAAATATATCTCATGACAACAGTTTGCACAATTCTAGCAAAATCAATTAATTATGTAACCACGTTGCCCAGTGATTCATAATTATAAATGCATTTTGTATTTCCGAACATTTAACCAACGATGATATCAAATCTTTGCTCCAACCTTGAAAGTCAGCATTGTCCCCAAATCTGAATACCTTGCTGGAGCGGCACACGAACCGCCGTCATGACACTGTCCGATGTTGATGGTGGATATGTAGGAAACTCATCAGTCCCAATATGCTCTCTAACTGTGTATCGTTCAAGCAGTGTATACAGTCCTGTGCACCATGCCATCGTCAGCAGTCCGCATACGTACACTTCCCATTTAAATACAGACACCAACAACATCCACTGGTTGTCATTACTTGACAGTTTCTTATAGACGACTTCACATTCTGATTTGTACAGAATAGAAGAAAATGCAAAGGACCTGCTTTTCTTAAGGTCTAGTCCGTAAGGTATACCAGAAAGGTCGACATCCTGAAAAACAAGTTGGAATTGATTGAATGTGAACTATTCCAATGGATCTACATATGCAATCAGATCGATTCTAAACATTCGCTTCTTACATTTCGATCTACCATACCAAGGAGACCGCTCCATGTTCCGTTCAATTCACCCCAAGACTGGTCAGGTGGTTCGATCAGCTCATATCTGAAGTGAAATAGAAACAAATTGGTCATGGAAAATAACAAACACTTGATGAAAGTGAAATGGTATGGCAATGAAGGCGGACAGACAGTATATCAATATAATTACATCTAATAGAAACATATTGGTCAATGAAAATGAAAAGTACTAGTTAATAGTGAAATGACATGTCAATGAAACATGACAGAGACTGTATATGAACATAATTACATCTAAGACTAATGTTTATTTTCAGTTGCACACTTCATCAGCTCAGTTGTTCTGTCTGTATGGTGAAATTGGCAATAAACAAGATCCCTCGGGTTAGAATTGGTCCATGTTTGCCACTATCGGGATCGGGTGGTTTGACTTGCTGACCTGGTTGACACATCGTATCCAGTAGACCGTCGGTCATGATGTTGATGAATGGATTGTCTTGTCAAGATTCGATTATTTACAGACCGCCGTCATAACGTCATAATATTGCTGAGTGCGGCGTTAAACCCCCCCCCCCCCCAAAAATAACAAATAAAAGACTGATAGAAATAATAGAAATGGTTATTGATAAGACATACGTGAAATTGAGACATTCACCAAGGCTGTCAAATAAATCCTTGCAAACATGAGTGTACACAGTGGACCCATTTGTTGAAGTTGTTAGTTTGCAAAATGATTCCCACTGCAGACAAGACAAGTATATATCAGGAAACCAGTTCGTTATATTCATCTTTTAGCCAAATACACGAGAGATGTTATTTTTTCGGTTGCAGTTTGAGGTTATTTTTCATGTGAAACAGTATTTAATTTAATGCCTTTAATATATCCTGCTAACGTACGGTGAATACGTTGTTATTTCTTCTGAAATATCATACAAATGTACCGTTATGTTTCTGACAATCCTTTTATGTTATCCGAATTATCCAAAACCATTTAAACATGTAAATGTGGTTGCATTTATTTACCTCCAGGATGCCAATTTTCAGTTTTCTTCCATTCAGCATGTATGCTGTATTGGGGAAGAGAGGAGCTTCAAAGACGGCGCATATTTCCCTCTTTTTGGTGACGTTCCCTACTAGTGACCATTGTCGACCGTTGGGCGTCCACAGAAGAGTACTGATGTTCACAATAGAGCTACAAGAGATACACTTTTCCTGAAAGCAAAAGTAAAACCTTTCTTAGGGAATGAAATAATGCTTGATACAGAAATACTGATACTATATTTGGCCAATCATTGTGTTGAAGATTCATGTCAGTTTAAATTACCTTGACTGCTATTGCTACGTTGTCCAGATCAGCTTGTACTTCGGGTAAGTTTGGTGGATACACGTTTAGGAAGACCCATTTCGAAAAATGACGTAGCAGCGTTCCTCGTCCGTATTGCTTGTCTTTACTGGAACACTTTGCCATATGGAACAAATATTGAATGTACATTATATTCATGATGACGTTTGTCTGTTGCAATGAAAAGACGAAATTTCTCTTTAGATGATTGAACTTACAGTGTCAAACAAATATCTTAATTGTTTTGTAAAGGAACGGACCCGTGAAGTTCCGGGGTAGAATAGGTCTACAGCAGCCCACGCTTGCCACAAAAGTCGACTATGCTTGTCGTATGAGGCGACTAACGAGATCGGGTGGTAAGGCTCGCTGACTTGGTTGACACATGTCATCGGTTCCCGATTGCGCAGATCGATGCTCATGCTGTTGATCACTGGATTGCCTGGTCCAGACTCGATTATTTACTGATCGCCGCCATATAGCTGGAATATTGCTGAGTGTGGCGTAAAACTAAACTCACTCACTCACGTGTAAAGGCACGTAAAACATGTATTGTGGGGGTAGACGTACGACATTTGTGATGCGTTGCACGCAGTTGTTGATGCCGTCACAGAAGACGACGAAGTTGAACAATTTACGATAAATGTTTAGACTGTTCTTCTTGAGATTTGTCTGTATTAATCCAGTCAGGCTCTGTTCAAAGGCATGCATTTGGAAGAACATTATAGTCACACCATGCTGTGTTGTCCATTCCTCAATAAAGTCATGTGTGTCTCTTCCTGTTAGGAAATGGAAACGTGAGATAATAACAGGAATACGTCTTACTTGTACAATAGGAATGTTAATGATAACAGAAGCAAAATGTTATAAGTGCAGAACAAAGATCCCATGACGTTTTGTATTTCTAGAAAGTACTTTTCTTCAGTTCTAATTATCAATGAAAATATACTTGCCCATTGATGACTGACTGACAAATATCAAGGATGAACCCGGATTCAGAGACATCTTGTTCAATAGGTGATGAAGTTCATTTTTGCCAATGTTTATGCTGGAAGTCGCTGTTTGATAAAATTGGGATGAAAATAGGAAAGAACATTAGTACCTTGAAATAGAAAATATTATGTGACGTGATGAGTGAGTAGTGCTGTTTTTCAGCAAATGTGATATTATACGTATAAAATAGTGCTTCTACAAACCTTTCAAGCACTCTGTAGGAGTGCTGCACGAACCGACGATAAGCACCAAATGGCCAGTAACATATACATACATGCGAACAACGTCCATGGCTCTGTACGTTTACATGTCAATCAACAGTAATCCTTAACCCAACTTCAAATTGTCGACTTACTGCAGAAAATGAAGGAATAGTTCGATGTTAAGTATATGCTGCTGTTAATTAGGCTCCGTGTGTTATTAACACTAATGGCGAGGTACCCTGCATCTGCAGCCACTGATGGAACTGAGATAATAGTTGGCAAGCATATTATATTCCAGGTGACCTGGTGCGTGTTCAATACCTACTATAGCATAACATGTGACAAAACATAAGCAAAGCAGAGTGCATAAAGCTAGTGTGATCTACTTGCTCTGTTTGTCGAAGTTAACAGCAAAAGTTTAATGAAAACACTTTGGCGGAGGAACTTACGTCAGCAGAATCGATAACAAATATTGACAAAACCATAAACTCAAGTGGCAAAGGCAGAACAAATGAGATACAAGTAAACATTATAATTCGTGGCACGATGTTGAATACTTTATCGGGGTAGTGCTTTGCTTTCGTGTGTTTTCTAAACAAAGTGAAGCAATCAGTTGCAGACAGAACTACGTACATGCAATAACAACTATAAAGATCCAAATACTATATATTTCAAGATCGAAACAAGGATGGTTTTTTTTATAGAAACAGGTAGACACATGCTGAATATAGATGATATAAGATGATTATTTCATGTGCTGTGAGGCTTGGGCCTCAACGGGCAAGGTTCAACAACTGTCTGGGATCATTCAGGAGACGGTCTTGGATCCAATTACAGTAACACTGGTAACCGTGCCACCATTCTGGGATGCGTCTGTAAGAATCGGTCTTTTGGTAGTACTCCAGTTGTTTCAAAGGTTTTGTCTAAGACGTTTCATTTGGGTGAGGGTAAGGTTTCACTCTGCCTGCACCATCTGAAAGACTGATAAGGTAATGAGATCAATGATAACTGCAGAGGTGTGAGCGTGATTCCAAGAGGTAGTGTGCGTGATTCTCAAGATTAAGGAAAGGATTTTCACAGAGAGGGTTAAAAACACCACTGCATGCTGGGTTTGATTTATTAAACCAATTCAGTGATATATTGCATTGAATGGTACAGGGACAGGTTCATCAGCCTCCCCATACAGACTATTCACAGGGCAGGTCCTAAAATTTCCAAGATGTAGACTTAGGCCCTGGTGTCGAAGAGTCAATTTCTTTTTTCTAAATTGCTTTTACAAGCTCCACCAAAGACAACGGAGCCATAATGTAGTTTAGAATGAATTAATGACCTATACAAGTAATGGGGGTTGCCTGAAAGTAAAAAGCACTTTGCCTTCACATGTGCATATTTCATGCATGGTAAGAATGTTAGGTGACGGTCAAATATCCGCCCCAGGAATTTTGCCTTTCCTTCTACCTTGATAGGAGTACCATCTAAAAATATTTTCGGATCCTTGTGCGGTTTCTATTTACGACAAAAGTGAATACAAGTTTAAAACCTTGAAGCCCATTGGCCCATTTTTTTTATTTTGTTAAGGCATAGCTGCAGTTGTATTTCTATCATATGGATATCATTTGTTGGCGAAAAAGTGTAACAGATGGGATGATGCTTTTGAGGAACACGCTCTTCTTGATTTAAGTATTCAGACATGTGGAGGAAACTCGTACTTGAAACCCTCTGTTCTATACAAGCTGAAAGACTAATATGCCACAAATTCAGGCATTTACCACGTTTCCACGTATCTAAAACGAAACAGATAGGTACAGTATGTTGTTTGATGGCAATGGAACTTGGTATATATGATTCTTATTAGTCAATGGTACACGGGTGCTGTGGATCTACTCTGTCAAGTGGTGGACACGGGGAAAGAGCTATTAGCCATTGCCAGGCACTCACCACGAGGCAGTTGCTCTTCACGGGTGCCTCATAATAATGCTGGCACTGACGAGACTGAGAACGGCCACTACTGCTGCCACTGGCAGGACTGAGAACGATCGCTATTTAGCGCGAAGTGGGGGATATAGTGTAGTGTTATCGAGTAGTTCTGCCTGCTCGACTAGTCACGCCTTACAGCTACGAGCGACTTATGTCACGTGGTGTACAGCAGACGAAATAAAGATGGCAACATAACACAACGTGCTTGTCGTCTGTCGTCCATAGTAGCGTGTCCCACGCCAGGTTCCAAAGAACCGCGACAGCATTAGACGCTACACTGGTGTCAAAAGTGACAAGTCTTCGCAAGTGCCTTCTGTACGGGGTTAGACTACACGGTCTGACCTATCCTCTGTATGACGATTCTGAAGCGGTCCTGTCCCTTCAGCGGCTTCGGCGGACTCCGGTGAGATCGTTCTTAATCCTGTAACTGCACAAGAAGATATTGTCAGGAGCGTAAAATACTTGTTTACGATTAACCTTGTACTTATCTTTGACTACAAATTGCTTTTCATTGACAATTTATTGGGATTTTCTTTCAATAGACATTTGAACTGACAGGTTGTCAGAAATTTCTCTGCTGTGTTTTGGCGATCCGTCCTTGTTCCCTGTTATCTAAGAACTGTGCTCGGTTTGGACGCTACGTTCATGTTCCCAGACATAAATTCGTGGTTTTAATGTGAATTCCTTGCATTCATCATACATCATACAAATCCAGAGAGAAAGTGATACCGGTGTCTGAACCAAGCAGATTTGCAGTGCTTTTAAGTGACAGTAAAGGCTTCTACTTAAAACGGCTACTTAAATCTTCATCTAAGCTTCCTCTGGACTTTCTATGCATAAGTGGAGCAAATGCCAAAACATAAGTTGATGAATTAGACAGGAAACTTCCACCTCTTATTGAACAGAAACACAAAACAGCTATTGTGTATGTATGGATTGGCACTTGTGACGTTACCCAAAAGTGCAAGAGTTCAAAGATAATTAATGTGACCTGTTGGAATAACTCTACGGTAGACTCAGTGCATAGTGAGTTGTTAAGAGCTAGGGACATTGCATTGAAGCTAAACTGCAGAATCAAGTTCATTGGACTTCCCCCAGTATCTGTATCAGTTTGGAACGAAGTGAAGGCCAATCAGAGACAGCTGGATACACTCAGATACAGAAGTGGCAAGACAAACCAAACTGATTAATCGTCACATTGTCAACCTAAATACATCCCTTGGGAGGAACTCGTTACAGTTTCAACGTGACGTGTACATGGAGAGGACGTCCTCTCCAGAACAACATTGGAAAGCTAACTATCGAGGGGGTCCACCCTTGTGAAGTTCTAGCCAGGAAGTGGTTTAAACGTCTAGAGTTGGATGCAGTAGACGAGTGTTTTGACCCACAGTTCCAAATTGCTGTGGACCGACAGGAGGTCCTAGCTGCTGCATTCTTGCAGGATGGCAAGTGAGGAAGACCCCACAACCAGCGAGGCTTGCGACACAAGCCATTCCTTCCAGCATGGCACTCTCAGCAGCCTAGTGACGGAGTTCAAAGAGCTTTTTCGTGACACGGCTGCTGAAAGACGAAGATGGTGCCAGGAACAGCAGGTTCCAAAGAAGGCTGGAGGAAAGCCAAATGGACGTACGGCGTTGTTTTCAGGAAATGCATGAGACAGTGGCGTAAGACTCAATGAGGTGGAAAAGATCAGAGAAGACTCTGTATATTCAAAACGAGATGCTGCAGCACAACAAAGGAGCAGTACACCAAGGCATTCTGTATTCAATCCTGAATTGTCTGTGATCAATTCTTTCCAGTCATCTGTCCAATGGAACAGACAATTTCAAACATCTGATGCAGAGCAAATGAGCGTTCCACAAGCACCACTTGCACATGGTGGGAGCTCAACACCAGCAGCTCGACAAGGCGGATCCTTCCGGAGTTTTGCCAATAACCGATCTGTATTTGAAGATGTCCCGTGTCCTAAGCTAGTGGCATTTGACGGCCAAGAATATTGGGAGGTTTTCTTTTATCCGTTTGAACGTATGGCTAGAATATATCAATGGTCCAATGTCGAAAAACTTGAGCGTTTGCATGACTGTATGAGAAAAGATGCTGTTAAGTTCATCTGCACATTGCCAGTTGTCGTCCAAGACGACTATGATGCACTTGTCCAACATCTCTCTGACAGAATTGGACGTTCTGAGCCACCATCTACCTTACGCAAACAGTTAGCCGAATTCCGGCAAGGGAAAGAATCTCTCGAAGAATATGCGGAGGAGGTGAGAAGATTGGCATCAAATGCGTTTCCTGGTGTTCAATTGCAAATGCTAGAGGAGTTAGCAGCTGAGTTCTTTCTGAAAGGACTTAAGAACACTAAAATAGCATATGAGGATATGAACCGAATGCCCAAAACAGTGTCAGCAGCTGTAGAGGAAGTTGTTCAGCTACAGCACAATTTTAAGGCCACGATTGGGAGGGATGGTGATAAACAGTCACAGGCCCATGTGAGCCGTCATGTCGCATTTGCCACAAATGAAGACAGTGAAGACGAGACTGTAATATGACGCACTTTTAGTCCGAAGCCCAGACCTAAATATGTGCCATTTGGTACTCCTCATTCAGACAAGAGCATTGAAAGCCGCCTTGAGAAAATAGAGTCTCTGCTGCTGCAGATTCCAAACCTTAACAAAAAGGATCAGCCAAAGATGGAAAGTAGTTGTTATAACTGTGGAGAAAGTGGACATTTTATGAGGGATTGCCATAAAGAAAAGAGACGTTGTCGTTCTAATAGCCCTCACCTGACAAGCAGGAATTTAGCAATGGAAAACAAACCAAAAATAGCACGGGTAACGACTCGCCGATTGCATAAGACATCAAAGAGCATCATTGTTGGAGCTTCGGTGAATGGAATCAAGGCTACTGCCTTAATTGATACAGGGGCAGACGCAACAGTTATATCACAAGAGCTGGCCACCTCAGTAGGAATCATGGGAGGCAGTACAAAGGCTGTCCTCTGCAATGCAGAAAATGGAGCTGAGATGGAGGCAGTGGGAGGAGTCACAGTGACACTTTCAATTGCAAACTCATCATGGGACTGGCCAGTGTTCATCGCGCCTATCAGGGATCCAATTTTAGTGGGGATGGATTTTCTGGAGGAATCTGACACAATGATTCTCGCGAGACAAGGTGATATCATTATAAATGGACTAGTAATCCCTGGAATATGCAAAGGTGGATCAGCCCCTCCGACAGTTAGCCTAGATGAAAGGGTAGTGATTCCAGCTAGGTCAGAAAAAGTGGTGATTGCTCGGGTTGCAGGAAGAATCTCAGACAGAAGATCAGCGTTGTTTGAACCGGCATCAATTAACAAAGGAGTCTTTCCCGGTGCAGCATTGGTCAAATGGAAGGGGGATATCCCTATCAAAATCCTGAATCCAAACACTCAAGAAACAGTACTTGACAAAGGTACACACCTTGGCAAGGTATTAGACTTTGAAATTGCAGAGTCTAGCCAGGAGAGTCTAATGGACCAAAATGATGGACAAAATGTAACACTGAGGACCTGTGAAGTTAAAGAACAGCCAGGTAAGGAGGTCCCACAGCTGGGCAGACCTAATAGAGAGGGCATCTGAACATCTGCAACAAAGTGAGCATCTCCAACTTAGTAATCTTTTGGTTGAAATCCAGGATGTGTTTGCCAAGAGCAATGAGGATGTAGGCTGTTTTAAAGATGTCGAGCACACCATACCTACAGGCTCAGCAAAACCAATACGACAACCAGTACGAAGGACACCAATTGGGTTCCAAGCCGAAGAGGAGCAGCATCTCAAGAAGTTGTTGGACAGTGGAATTGTAGTTCCATCGACTTCAGAATGGGCAAGCCCTGTTGTTCTTGTACGGAAGAAGGATGGTGGATTGCTCTGGTGTATTGATTATCGAAAACTCAATGAAATTTCGTCTAACACAGCAGTTGCAATTCCCAATATTGAGGAATGTCTGAATGCCCTCCAAGGAGTGACCCTATTCTAAACACTTGATCTGCAGATGGGCTATCATCAGATTCAAATGTCAGAGCAGGACCAACATAAGACAGCGTTCAACACAAGGTATGGGTTGTTTGAGTTTACGAGAATGCCGTTTGGTCTGTGTGGTGCACCAGGAACCTTCCAAAGAGCCATGGAGCTTGTCCTCAGTGGACTCCAGTGGAAACAAGTTTTTATCTACTTGGAAGACGTTATTGTTTCAGGAAATTCCTTCAAAGATCACATTTCCAGACTCCACGAAGTCTTTAAGCGATTCAGTGACTACAATTTTAAAGCTGAAACCAAGCAAGTGTCACCTCTTTCAAAGAAAGGTGCTTTTTCTTGGCCACTTAGTTTCCGCAGATGGCATTGAGACAAATCCAAAACTTGTCAAGACTGTCTCGGAATGGAAAATTCCCAGAAACGGAAAAGAAGTACAAGTGTTACTTAGGCTTACGAATTATTACAGAAGGTTCATTCCACACTATACAGAAAAGGCCAAGCCACTCTATCATCTTACACAGAAGGGTGTACCATTCGCATGGCTAACTGAACAGGAAACGGCGTTTAGAGAGCTTCAAGCCAGCTTGATATCAGCTCCTGTTTTAGCTTTTCCCCTGGAGGAGGGTGAGCTTATCTTGGACACTGATGCTTCCAACTATGGCATTGGCGCAGTGCTACAGCAAGACCAAAATCAAACTGAGAGAGTACTGGCTTATGGTAGCAAGAAACTGACTAAAGAGCAGGAGAGATACTGTATCACCAGAAAAGAGCTTTTGGCCATCGTCTACTTCACAAACTACTTCAAGTATTACCTGCTAGGGAGGAAATTTACAATCAGGACAGACCACAATAGCCTAACATGGTTGTTCAGATTCAAGTCACCACAGGGACAGCTTGCAAGATGGTTGGAGGAGCTTAGCCAATACACATTAACGGTGCAACACAGAGAGGGAACAGCTCATGGTAATGCCTTATCAAGGAACCCCAGTATGTTGACATGTGAGTGCTAGTCAGCTGGAACTTTGAAATCCCTTCCATGTGGAGGATGTAAGCATTGTGATAAAGTCTCGGGAGCTTGGGAACAGTTTGACAGTGAGGTAGACTAAGTAGTGCCGCTGGCAACAAGACGGGTGAGCAAGAAAATTATGGAGACACATCACTACAAAAATAAGTTGGTTTCCGGAACACTGAAACTGAGCAGAAACGACATGGAAACCACCATTTCCAGTTGGTTTCCATGTAGTTTCCTATAGTTTCATTGTGGTTTCCATGAAAACTGAAACTGAATTTTGCACCATTTCTGGCTGGTTTCCAGTACGTTTCATTACCCTCTCCTCCAAGCCAGATCCAGCTGGTTTCCGTGTTTTCGTTTATTGTAGGTTTCAACCTGGTTTCCGTTTTTTCGTTTATTGTAGGTTTCAACCTGGTTTCCATGTTTCCGTTTATTGTAGGTTTCAACCTGGTTTCCATGTTTTAGTTTGTTGTAGGTTTCAACCTGGTTTCCATGTTTTAGTTTGATGTAGGTTTCAACCTGGTTTACATGTTTTAGTTAGTTGTAGGTTTCAACCTAGTTTCCAAGTTATAACCTAGTTTCTATTAAAACTGAAACTACATTTTGCACCAGTATCTGGATGGTATCCATGTCGGGACTTTGCCCACTCGTTCATGGAGGCTCCTGCTGGTGCTTAGTTTATTGTTGTTTCCAACCTAGCTCCCAGCTTATAACCTTGTTTCCATGAAACTGAATCTGTTGTGCTGGCCCATTACCCGCTCCTCCAGAAAAGAGGTTTTGTTTCATGCAACACACATATCAAATCAGGTATTTCATACAATTGCACAATGGTAAAACCGTCAGGATTGCAAATAACAGAATAAAACACAAAGTCATGATAGCTTTATTTATATTCAACAATTTGCTGATAAATAAATGATATTTGGAACGTTCACATTAATAAAAACTGAATTTTCAAAATGCATAAATAATAAAAAGCAATAAGGGAATAAATAGCAGTGTGTATGGGATGTTTTCTTAAACTCATCAATGTAGATGAATCCATATTATTTGGTTTTCCAATTTGAGAAATGTTAACTCTTTCCCCAAGAGAGGAATAACTCTGTTTCTTCTCCGGCCAGTCAATCGTTGTCCAGCTTCTGAAAAAGTTAGAAAACAATAAACAATCAGTACAAACAAGCATTCGTTAACAATATCGCTAGCTGGAGAAAGGAAAACTGTCCAATGTTCCTTAAGCTTGAGGTATAAAAAAATGTAACCACTGTCCAATAAGCACGAAGTTCAATAAATCAAAACTGATCATTTGACCTGAAAAGTGACAAAAGTTTCAATCGCAGAAGAACTTAATGAGTAGAGAGACAAGCGAGAGAAGGACGTATTTCCTTAGCTTGGGTTGGACATTGGATGACTGACAAAAAAGATTTTCTTTCGCCAAATAACAGCTGTGACTTATATAGAAAACATTGACATTGAATTAATAACATTTCGTAGGAATGCACACTAAATTTATGCTATCATTGCCTATATTTCCGAGGAATTCTCATGTGAAAGCTATAACTTATTTTCTGAATGTTACATGTATTATGCTTTGATATTATATGTGTAGAACTACGAATTATCCATTATTCTGAAAATAATGTGAAAAGAAATATTTGGGTTTTAAAAAATAAATAATGTGGGGTCATTCTGGCAGACAAGAAATTGAATGGGGTCATAGGCGGACCTCCATAACTAATATCTCATACTGCTATTGACAATGTGTTTGCAGCTACTATTTAGTGGGGTATTGTTAATAAATTGTTAATTGATCTGTGCAAGGTGAAATATTTCCGGACCAAAACATAATGTACATTGGCGCTTTACTATGTACTATTTAAAACTCTTTTAGGTGCATATTTCTTATTATACATTGCACGTATTAAACAGTGTTTATTTTGAAAGTTCTTTGGAATATCAGTGTACATTTTCAAGAAATTACATTAACTTGATTTTTTTCAAATAAGGTTTTCCTTAACTTTTAACCTGTGTAAGATTAGAATTGAGAACGGTTAGAATTTACTTACACATCTGAATCTTTTGTTCTTTGCGGACAAAGGCCTCTGCTTTCCCACTTCTTTGTCTTCTAGGTGAACGAACCGTCTTGTTCGTCCAGAAACGCCAAACTGCTTCTGAAAGGAGATGTGTATAAGTGGAAAATATTTCCAGTTTGAAGTTACGAAAATAGTGGTTGCGTAATTTTTATGTATTTTTCTGATTCATAGGATTTACATTATTTGGATAATTTTGTGTACATCATTTACTGAAGGGTTTGGATTACACATACCTGTTGCAGGTAAATATCAGTTAGTCATCTTCAGTTTTTCCAACACTGCCCCAATGGAATGCTGGAAATATAGAAATTAAAGGGAAAATCAGGAACTTTCTAAGTGATATTGTACTCTTGATAACAATAAGGCATGAAAATAGAAGAATAGATATCAATTTGCAAGGTGTAGATATGCTAATATCAAAAGAAGCAAAATTAACAAGTTCATATAATTTTAGGTTGACAATGTACATCAATGTATCCCCAACATATCCTATTAAACGTTTTATATATCCAACTTTCTTTGCAAACTTCTTTTGTGGATCTAACAAAATCCACATCTCTTCATTCAGAGTTAAATATCTTGACATTCTAAGTGTAAAATTGTTTACATCAGATGATTAACTTAAATTTCCTCATACATCAGTAATCTATCCTATACTGACTTGAAAACCATTTAAAAGACAGTTTCCAAAAATATTGTGCTGACAATTTATCCACTCAACAGCATTATAGTATCATGATAAATATCGTCTTAAACAATGTTAAAGTTGGCTGAAAAATATTGTCGATTTTTTTGTCATAGGCTGTCTTGTAACTCTAATAACTAGACAAAGAATTTTGAAACTTCACTCTAACCATGCACCAAATCTGGTCAGAGAATTCCTATAAATGCAATCATTGGATTTCTTGCAATAATATTCGAATACTTCTAAATACGTTTGGAAGTCGTGACATTGCTGGATATATTTGTGGTTCATATTGTTCTTGCAAAGACAATATTTCATACATTACGATAATGAACCATTTAGTCTTATGTTACCTGATCCAAATCACAATCGAGTTCTTGAGTTGACTAAGTAAAGGAAGCCATATCTCTTGCCAACATTTCGACACGCAATTGCTTATCGAGTTCCATCAAGTCTATAACTTTAAGTTCATATTTAATGTCCTAGCTACTTATGTACATTAAACGTTACACATAACATGAGCTATTGCTTAATTCAAGAAATTTACACTGTACCTGACATGGTCGTGGAATGTTCCCTTTCTCCCTCCGCGATCGACGACTGCTCCTGTCTTCAAGTTTTCACGTACCCGAGCCTCCAAAGCTTCTAGTGTAACTCGCATTGCCATTTTCTTGATTCAGACAAGCGAAGGAATAATTCATTGTGCTGGGTTCCTTGTTGTCTTAAAAACCGGAGACACTTTGGCCCACTTTCAAAACAACTTCTCATGAGTTCAAGTGACAAAATGGCGGCAATTGTGTGTAGGGGTATTGTGGGTAATAAAAAATACCTCATCCCTTTTCGATTGGCAGGTATGAAAACATTATCTGACCCAATTTGGTTGTGATTTCAAGACATAAAAGACGAAAATGACCACTTCAGTACATAAAAACATTGCTTTTATAAAATGTCACGAGTTCGCGCGTGCCCACGGATTACCGACTCATTACTTCTGCAGCAATTCATTTTTGATAATAGGTGCCCGTTAAGACGAGACAACCCCACGGAAGCCGACACACAGACCCCGACATACAAATGACATGACACTGATTGTTTGTCAAGTACTTGAACTCACTGTCAAAGCTTATACTAACTTTAAATGCTTTTAATGGTAAACATTACTCACAACCTCAATTCATAGTACAATTCCCTGATATTCTAGTTATTGAGAAATCCGTAATGTATGTACCGGATTGACAATTGTTTGAATTACATTATACTAAACTTCCTAAATGCTTATACTCTTTCACATTCTAAAGCAAAAATAATTAAACCGAGTTTTCCCTCAATGTTCACTTTTTGACGTTTAAGCTTTTTCATTACTACAGTGAAAATTGTTACTCATCGTAGAATATCATCCATCTATTTAGATTTTCAAAATTCCCCATGATATGAAATGACGATAAATAATTGGTATTTAATAACAATTAAGATTGTAATAAATGTTAAAATTTGATAACTGAGGATTCTTCATCTAAGCTTCTCAGACCTCACAGTTATTGTCCAACACAAGTGAAACACTTCATGTGTCATATATATCAAAATTATAACAGTATAGTGATTTGGTGTCCCACAATATCAGTTCTTTCCACACAATCAACATCTTGGTTAAACAAAAACAGGTAAATATAAAGTTGACCAATGCGTCAACGACTATTTCGGGTAGCCTTTCTTCTTGTTCATCTAAGCAATCTTACAAATTACGTACTCTTTCAAATGTAAATCTGCTGTTCCTTCCCCAGGCATATTCATTTTGAATTTTAAGACCTCATAATTATTCTACGCAATTACTGATAATGTAATATGATATGAAAGTAGTTAATCTTCGAAACTAAGTTTCAGGAATGGAAACCAACAGAATACACATGACCATAGTTTCTTGTTGGTTTCCATTACCGGAACTATAAGTTTACAGTATCCATTATGGATTTTATTAGGAAACTAGGTTACCCAGTTTCAATGAATGGATACCAACTGGATGTCAGGGTGGTCAACTTCATGTCAAATACTTGCAAATTTTAAGTTACTCAGTTCAAAACAGTGCACAGGAAACCAACATGAAACTACATTTTCTGGTTTTATGTTGGTTTCCATTTCATGAAACCTTCAATTGCAAATTCCAGGAATGGAAACCAACAAGAAACCTATAACCTTAGTTTCTTGTTGGTTTCCATTTACTGAAATGCAAAAATCAAAGAATCCAAAATGGAATCTAGTTGGAAACTCAGTTACTCAGTTTCAGTGAATGGAAACCAACTGGATTCCCCATTTACCCAGTATACGGATGGTTTCCAGATTTCAGGAAACCAAGTCATTTTTGTAGTTACAGCCATTCGAGAATTCTTGGATAGGTGGATATTCTTGCAAGGAACTCGAGGTGGCACAGAGGAATGACCCAGACTTGGGCACAGTGCACATATGGATGGACAGTGCAGCCCCAACCAAGAAAGAGGATCTTCTACTTGAGAGCCAAGCACTTAACCATTACTGGTTATGTAGATCCCAGATTGAAAGGAAAGAAGTATTCTTTACTAACGATGGGAAAGCGCGCATGAAAAGTTCAAGTGGTTGCTCTTAGTTCCCAGAAAGATGAAGGAGGAAGTGCTCAAGTCTTGTCATGAATCTCCTTTGTCAGGCCACCCAGGTATGACTAGAACAAAGGAGCGTGTTCGACAACCGTTCTTTTGGCATAGTCTATCGTCAGATGTAGAGGAGTTTGTTGCGAGATGCAACACATATCAAGTCATGAAAAGGGAAAATCAAACAACTAAAGCTCCCTTACAAGAGTACCAAAGCGGGTCACCTTTAGATCGTGTACAGCTTGATATTCTTGGACCATTTCCAATATCTGCAAGAGGAAACAAGTACATCTTGGTCATCATGGACCAATTTACCAAGTGGGTCGAGGCATTTGCCCTTCCAAATCAGGAGGCTGAAATTGTCTGTAAGACTTTCGTGGAAGAGTTTGTCACTAGGTACGGAGTACCAATTGAAGTACATACAAATCAAGGAAAGAACTTTGATAGCAACTTGTTCAAGCGTGTGTGCATTTTGCTTGATGTGGCTAAGACAAGAACAACTCCATATCATCCTTCCTCAAACGGACTGGTTGAAAGATTTAATCGGACTCTTTTGCAAATGCTGCGGTGCTACTGTAGTCAGGACCAAAGCGACTGGGACGTGCATCTGCCATTTCTGACATCAGCTTACAGAAGCACACCTCACACAGCAACTGGGCTCACACCCAATAAGCTCATGTTCGGGAGGGAAGTGTATGGGTCTGAAGCCTTGGTCCACAGGAGTGCTCCGGAGAAAAACAAAGACAAGCCTTTTCCATACCTTCAGCATCTGCAGGAGGTAATGGGAAACGATCATGACCTTGTCAGGAAAAAGCTCAAGGAAAACCAGAGGAAGCAGAAGCAAATTCATGATTTAAGAAGCATAGATAGAGCATTTGTCTTTGGAGACCTTGTTTCGGTTAAAGACTCAACAAAGACCAAAGGCAAATCTCCCAAACTGCAGGCACTTTGGAAGGGTCCATATGTGATTACAGCAGTGTTAGGACCAGTACCATATGAGGTGAAGGACCAGAAGAATCGGAAGATAATGCATTTCAACAGGTTGAAACAGTACCAGAGCAACAACATTCCTTATTGGGTATCCAGAATCCGGGCCAACATCGGCAACTGTTTAGTGACAGAATCACTGGAGCCACAGCGGCACAGTGAAGCTGACACTCCCCGTGACAGTACAAGGAGCCAATCACCAGAACCACTGGCGTCACAGCGAAACAGTGCAGCTGACATTTCCCAGGATTCCAGCCAAGGAAGGGTCTTGGATTCACGTGTCACGATTCATAATGTCACGTGGTGTACAGCAGACGAAATAAAGATGGCAACCTAACACAACGTGCTTGTCGTCTGTCGTCCATAGTAGCGTGTCCCACGCCAGGTTCCAAAGAACCGCGACAGCATTAGACGCTACAATAGTATTAGACTCTGTTCGTTAACTAGATTCTTCATACTTGGTACCTAGGTTCATCACAGTATGCGAATGTTTCCTGTAAGGTTTTGTGACCTTGACCTTCATTTCAAGGTCACAAGGGAACTTTAACGTTTTACCCCTGCAAGGCCCAGTCGATTTCGGAGACCTTCACATGATTTTCAAGGTCACTGCGACGCTTTGAAGATTTCATCATTTTAACCTACATTTTTAGCTTGTGAGCGAGATATCTCGAGAACCGTTCTGTGGATTTTTTTTCATATCTGACAACAAACTTCATATAGGGAATGCGCAGGGCCATGTTGCTTTTGGCGACCTTCACGTAATTTTCAACTTCACGGTGATACTTTGAAGATTTCTGTATGTTAGGATTGTCAACAAGATATCTCAAGAACGGTTCACTGGATTTTCTTCATAGGCTTTCAATACTTCTCTTGAATGTTTTTTTGATAAGCAATTTTTTATTACTACTTTTTTAATATTCCATACACCATGACATTCATGCCAAGGTCAACGTGAGTCTTGAAAATATGTGTGTGCTTGAACAGCTACAGAGGAAGATATCAAGAGGGGTTGACTGTCATGTTTTTGTTGACATTTAACTTCATCTTAAACTACGACCTTCACTTAAATTTTTAAGTTTGATTTGATAGTTCTCGGCGGGGATTATGTCACCTTAGTGACAACTGCTTGTTTCAATTAAAAATAGACGATAATAAACAATCTCATATCAATTGATTTATTCTGTGAGACAAAAAAGAGTTGTTTTTATGCGGTGTTGCTATCATGTCCGGATGGTATAGTTGAACGCATTGAATGGGGGGATGCATTCTCATGCGTCGACCAGGATATCAACGACCTCAAGTTCAGATCTGCCGACATGAATGTAATATTTCATTGTCCGTAGTATGGTGACCTAACTTCCGTTGCTAGCTATCTCTTGCCACATTTTATCTGGTGTCATCCATTGCTGGTATATTAATTTAATTTTCTTTGATCTAGTTTTAACAAATCTGTGATAATCTAGTAAATTTACTGTCCTTCGTTGACAGGGTTTTATAACTTATATATATTTATCATGAATTTAGAAATCGTTTTAGTCATGATATGGCTGAAATATTGTCGATGTGACTTAAATATTAAATCACTCTTACTCAATATTTCATTGGGCCATTGTGTTCCTAAGTAAGTGGAGTATTGTCTACTTGTTTGACATAGATGTATCGCTGTCTCTCTGACCTTCCTTCGAATTTATTTTTGGACGACATTTCATGCTCTGCCATATCCCATTGTCATCATACATACTGAATAAACATCACGGATCCTTCTAAGATATGTTTTGGAATATGCAGTCTGTCCATGCTGCAAAACCATGTACCTTTATGATGATTGTTTCAAACACAAGAACAGAAAAACATCTCCAGACTGTGCCATTTTAAACTTTCCCATATTATCTACAAAGGTCAAGATCTTGAGCGTGCAACCTTGCACTTAATAAAGAAACCGCGTTCAGACCCGTGACTTTTTGTCCCACAGTATGGACTCAATTTAAGACACCTGTTTTTTTCTGAGTGTAAAATATATTTTATAGCTATGTTTCATAGCTACGGACTCTTATATCAAATACGTCAACAGAATATATCAATGCTTATCCACAGAACCGATATATGAACCTTCTAAACAACCACCATGTGTGGGTCAAGAAAGGCACACACGTTTATAGGGCAGCCCTTTAAATTGGTAGTGCTCAGTCATTATCATTTCGTGATTTGTTCCTAATGATCTGTGTACATTATGGTGCTAACGAAACCGATGTGTTATATTACCGAACCAATGAACTACATCTTAAATTAGTGTCAGTGTTACACCCCATTTACCCATTACCGATTATTTAAATACATGTGTTAAATACAGGTATATGACACATCCCAACCCTGGTCAAACGAGACTTCAAGGGAGCGAAATCCATATCGTACAGTCACAGCATTTAAAATGGGTTACACATCCTTAGATATATGAAAGCAATGGCCAGATTTACACACCTATGAAACCCATGTAAATATACAGTTTCGTGTTCATTTAATTGAAATACCATCTAAAGTTGGGAAATACTGTTCCTTCATAACATGTTTGTGGTTCATGGACATTGGATTTGATATATCCTTGTGAGCATTCCAAGGCTGACGTCTTTAGAATCCCATGCTACTTGTATCACCCGACTTTGTTTCAGTGCACAATTACTCGGTAGTTTCTCTTCCCGCACCAAAGAACAGGGTCGATTGCACCACCACCATGACACAGGGTTACCCTGACCACCATTGTAAGACAGGGCTACCCTGAATTGGTACCATCAAGACACGAGTCCAACCACAAGTGCCCCTCGCACATATTTCACTGATTTGTATTGATTTGCAAAGCAAGCTTTATTGAATACATTTTAAGTGACACCATGCTATAGTTGCAGTACATGTATATGGCAGTACAAATGCAATGGCAATAAAACTACTAGCTATGGTAGTAAAGTCAGTGACACGAATATTCACCTCGTAGCAAGCAACAGTCGTCAAGCTTCCTTAACAGGCTTGGATAGCTAGCAGTGTGTAAAGTATGACCTTCACACAACCTTTGGTATTGATGCAATGACGAATGAAAGTGAGTGAGTTAGTGTCTGATGTTCTCGAAAAGTCCACAATCAAGCCAATTCACACCATCATACATGATATGGTAAATTGAGACGAAAACCGCTGTACATATCTGTACATACACGAATGGTTAAGTTTTGGGCACGTCTTCTGACAGGTAAATACTTTTTATTTTTAGTATTTTTGTTCTTTTCAATTTCGGCTTAATTTGTTTACAATCGCCAGCGACTGAAGGGATGGTGTAAATCCAGCTAGGGTGCATGCAGGTAGCAAAGGTACTGTAAGTCCCCATGGTCCCTAGTATGGTGATCTACCTTCAGTTGTTGGCGGTCTATAGCCAGTTTTTATATTGTATTGTCCATATAGAGCTATTAGTTTTAATTTTCCACACTAGTTTTAGTTGTAATTGTGATATTTTAGTTGTTTTACTGTCCTTCGTCGACAGGTTTTTATAATATACATTTATTCTATTTCAATGTCACATATGTCCTCGTCACGATATGGATGAAATATTGCCGATGTGACGTTAAATAATAACTCACCCACTCACCCTAGTATGGTGATCTACCTTCAGTTGTTGGCGGTCGATAGCCTATTTTGATATTGTGTTGTTCTCTATAGTTAAAATGTTTTAGATTTAATTACTAGTTTTACATTTATACCTGTGATAATCTAGTTGTTTTATTGTCCTTCGTCGACAGGATCTTATCATCTATCTACTTATTGTTAATCTATAACTTGTTTTAGTCACGATATGGCTGAAATATTGTCAAAGTGACTACATATGGTATAACCAGGACCATGTTTCATTGTCATTTCTTACAAGCATTATCAATGTAAGGCTAGAGGATCAGTATATACAGACTTGGTTCTCAGATATGTTTAATTCACTAAAGGCCAAAACTTACCGGATCTTTAAGACACAGTTTGGATTTGAAAATCATTTAAGCATTTTACTATAAAACAGCTGAATGAAATTGCTTCTTTTTCGTACATCTCATCACCGTCTATCAGTTTAGGTCGGCCGTTATAATGGTGTACCTTTACACGAGCGTATATGTACTCTCTGTAATACTTCTATCGGTGATGAATACAATGCAATGTTAGAATGCCCCTATTTTGTTGATTCTATAAACCAATTTATGGATTACAAAAGACCAAACTGTTAAATGTTGTCAATTGTTTCAAAATGACTACGAAAACTTTGCACTTTTTGTAACACTGTCAAGTCCAGGTACAAGTCACTGAGAAAGTGAATTATAAAGTCACTTTTTCTCTAAAATCGTGATGTAAGTCCTCTGTGTAAAAGAAAGTACTATGTTTTGCTATTTATTATTTGTATGTTATATGTCTTATATTCAGACTACGAACCCCGTCACCGAAATGTATATAATCACTGTGATCTTCAATGCCGTTGTCTTATGGCCTGAAAAGCAATAAAGTTCTGTTCTGTTTTGTTGATCATGATTTTTATTTATTTTTTGTATAAATTCATTTATACCAACCCGTAAAGGTCCGGGTTAGATTTGACTTTCAGTATCCCATGCTTGTCGTAAGAGGCGACTAACGGTATCGGGTGGTAAGGCTCGATGACTTGATTGACACATGTCATCGGTTCCCAGTTTTGCAGATTGATGCTCATGCTGTTGATTACTGGATTGTCTGGTCCAGACTCAATTATTTACTGACCGCCGCCATGTAGCAGGAATATTGCTGAGTGCGGCGTAAATCTAAACTCACTCACTCACTCCCATTTTGCTTAAAGTTCTGTTCTGTTCTGTTGATAATGATGGATTGTGTTCTCCCATAAATTCTTTTATGTCACCCATATCAACACCCCTACACCCCGAGCTAACCACGCTCACTCCGTTTTCCGGACGTCTGCAGACCCTGTCAGCACCACCAGAGCTATCCAGATGAGGCTCATCTGTGGAACATTATACACCTCCTCTAATATCCTATGAACCTCAGATATTGTCCGGCGCTCGGCATTAATGGGTACGACAAGGTCTGGTCGGCTCGGAGTCAGTATAATGTGTCTGAGTGGGGTATTCATGCTTCACTGCGGCATGGTATCTCAGTGGGCTAGCACTATAAAACCAGCTTCAGTCTGGGCTAGTACAAGCAGCCGCACATACACATACACACGCATGCACGTCGTCATATGAGCTAAATATTCTCAAGTACGACGTACAACCCAATTTCACCTCACCTCACCTCAGATACTGTCTCAACCAAGCAAGACGTCCCCAAAGATGATTCGGGAGCAAACATTGGTGTATCGCTTGGCGACATGGCCCGATGTTCTACTCCCGTCATCGGTCGTCCACGGTTCTGCCACTGACCAGTCTCGAAGGAGGATATGTCCGAGTTGTTAATCTGGTCGTTTGGTATAGACCCACCACCCGTCGCCTTGTTTTTCGGTTCTTGTTGTGGGAGCATGGCCATATATAAACTATAAAAATGTTCATACTTAATCCTGAACAGAAAGGGCTCTGTGTATAACTCTCGTCAATATATAGGAATATTAATTTGTCACTCTTGACCAAACTGTGAACTACAATATCCATTTGACGTACGCTAAAACCTGGATCAGGTGGAGGATCCATTCAATATTCTGGTTTGTTTATTCCAATTAATCGATTTGTGATAATGCTCACAGTGCATCTGCGTCTATATTTCCCTACTGGATTGACAGTTGTTTTTCAATGAAACCATAGAAATGCGGAGTTTAGCAAACATAACGCTCTAGATGTATAGACGGGAAATGCCGATCTGCTACCTGACAGAACAACGTGCATTTATCGAAGATGGAGGTGAGATGAGGAATGTAAGTAACTGTGGTGACATGAAGTTTAACATCGCCATCCAGACTATTATACGTGCAGAGCCACTAACATGTGTATGTGCGTACGCGTGCGCGTGCTCGTGTGCTTGTATCCGTCCAGTCATATGACGTCTATACCATGTCCAACTGAAAATTGAAACAAAAAGTATACCTGGAAATTTGTACGTAAAATAATTCAGTGTGACACCATGAAAAACAAACAAATATACTGTTTAAGCAAGCACACCTGCATATACACGCGCGCGTGCACAATCAACGAAGCACGCAAACATGTCGCTGTATAGGTCCAGCAATCTCAAATGATACATTCTACCATGGCTACGTGAAATGCTCGATTTTGATTGGTCAATCAATAAATTAGACGCTATCAATTCTGGATTGAAAATTCGTCTGATTTCATGACCGCTTCACTGCGCACGTATACAACACTGCCGCATCAGCTTGAACACCAACATGGCTAATATCAACACAACAGACGTGATGGAAATGCTGATAAAACATTTATTAAAACTCGAAAAATACAATTATTATATGATTTTTCCTCCACAATTATTAGGGAACCTCTCACTATCATATAACCTACTATAATAAAAATATTCAAACTCAATCACAATACACAGCCCCAAACATAAACAAACAATAACTAACATGTAAATCAGAAAGCCTTGTAAATTTCATCCCTTTCTATACAAAATGTGCAGCAAATCCTTACTAAACATTTACCTACCTGGTAAATGGTATATTTGTTTCCGTTTAGAATCATAAGAATGGGAAATTCGCAAGGTAACGGTCAGGCGAAACACAAACTTTATGCCACTCACACTCCATCATGTCCCGTTGCATCGTTCAACAAGAAAAAATTGTGTCCAGGGACACGGATGCCCCCGCTGACATTCATAAGACATATAAAGATCAATAATTGAACAAAATTCACGAACAAGTTCAATAAACATCTATGCAACTATGACAAGCACACCTTTCGAGTCTCAATGAAACACATGTATAAGCTTAATCAATTCTGTTGAGCAGTTTTTGTGGAGAAGTGGATAGACTTAATCCCCTATTTCACTATCATCAGAGAGAAATTCAGGAAAATTTATCTCAGTTCAAAATTCTCTAAACATACAAAAAATTATTAAATACGAAAACAAAATATGAGATGCACACCTTTAGAGTCTCTATAAAAGACATATGTAAGCTAAATGAGTTTTGTGCAGTGGTTTTTGAGGATAAGTGGATAAAGTACACCTCCTGTTGTATGGGCGAACTGGATGAATAGAGCCAATTCAAGTTCAAACATCTGTAGAAGTGACAAAATTAAGAAATTGCATAAACAAGGTATGAGACGCACACCTTTAGAGTCCCAATGAAACACAAATAGAAGGCCAATTCTGTTGAGCAGCTTTTGTGGAGAAGTTGATAGACTTCATCCCCTATAACACTATATTCAGAGAGAAATTCAACAAAATTTATCTAAGTTCAAACGGCATTAAAATTGGAAAAATAAATAAAATACAAAATCAAAATATGAGATGCACGCCTTTAGACTCCCTATAAAGCACGTGTAATCTAAATGAATTCCATAAAGTAGTTTTTGAGTAGAAGTGGATAACGTACACCTCCTGTTGGATGGAACGAACAGACTGAATAGAACAAAATTCAACTAAGTTCAAACATCTGTAAAAGTGACAAAATTAAGAAATTGCATAAGAAATTATGAAATGCACACCTACAAAAGAGATGTAGAAGTTCATTCAATTCTGTTGAGCAGTTTTTGTGGAGAAGTGGATAGACTTCATCCCCTATTACACTATCATCATAGAGGAATTCAGCAAAATGTACCTAAGTTCAAATGTCTCTAAACTTACCAAAAAAAACAATAAAATAAAAAAACAAAATATGAGATACACACCATTAGAGTCCCAAGAAAGCCCATGTTTCTATAAGTTCATTGAATTCCACAGAGCAGTTATGGTGGAGAAGTGGATAGAATACATTCCCTGTTTCGTACGGACGGACACCGAGGGTAACCCTATATGCCCCTGCCATATATGGCGGGGGCATAAAAAATACATGTAAAAAATTTAAACACCAGAATTCTGCACTCTGCCAGCTTCCCGACAAGGCCGTCACTGCTGGTGAACTATGTTCGTACACTTTGAAAAAAGTTTGGCCACAATCCAGTCCCAAATGATGAAAACAATGTTCCAAGGAATCCCAAGTTAGTCGCATGTACACAAAGCAGCACTGTCACTCTTTTCGTCGCATGCCGGGGTGGAGGCACCTACAGCCTATGTAAGTGAAATCATGATCCACACTCGCTGGTCATACAAATCTTTGAATAGTTACAGGTCGTAGGTCGATCAGAAAAAGATCTATTCTTCGATTCTGCAGGGTTCCGATTCGACAGTCAGTCACGTATTTTCCACTGTCACTCAAAATGTAAACACTGGGTGTCCGCCATTTCAAACTGTTGCGTAACTGTCAACAACTACAGACTGTACTTCCAAGACGATTCCATTATAGTGTGGCCAGGGGGGTAGAGTAACACGGCACGCAAAACAGTCGGCTGGTTTCGGTCGTGTGGAGTTGGGTTTATATAAACCAAGCTCTTAGGTATTACATTATTGCCTTGAATAAACAGTAGTTAGTTTTCTTTGGACAGAATATTATATATGTTGCAATGTTTAAAAAAATATGAACGGCACCTTCCACTCCCTTCACAGACGAGTTCAATTCGCCTCTCGCACCATGCCGGATTTCGCACTGTCATCCGCGGAAGGAAGGAGTTCGATTTTAAATCGGTTATGGTAGAATGGAGATAAACGTATTGCGTTGGAAAATTAGATGAATGTTAGGCAGAATTGATAGTCTCTAAATTAATCATTTGAAAGCTCACGCTACGCGTTCGGTTCGAAATGAAATTTAGAGACTATCAATTCTGCCTAATATTCATCTAATTTTCCAACACAGTACGTTTATCTCCTAATTAAATATCATCGGATAAGAACCATTGAAATAGTAATTTTCACTTCGTGCAATGGTGGATAATATATGTAAACATATCTGCACAATCGTAACTAGAATTTCTCGAATTTGAGGATACATGCCATTGTAAGAATTTACATTTAATTTAAATTGCATTTTAATTGCTGATGCATATGTTATGTGAAGTCGGATTCGGATAAGGAAACACTATAAGGACAACCCATATATCTATGTCGTCTTAAGGGAGTATAAGAGAGATATGGTGGCCGTGGCAAAATAAATAATGAAAATAAAATCTCTTAATGATGAAAACATTTTATTTACACATTCAAAATTAATGGTACTTGTTGAAATGAAAGGCAAATTTCTTTATTTTGATCTCTGCTGAAGACGACAGTTGAGAGAAATCCTTCCAGAAAATATACATATTGTTTATTACACTCAGTCAATATAGGCGACTTTTTATCATATTCATAGTAATTAAAGAACGTCAGCGCCATAGAATACCAAACCCAGATCATCTCAAACAGATTCAGATGGGGGAAAAGCTGCTGTGAAGATTATGTGAATGGTTTACTGAAAATAGCTGATGATTCTAAATACATAACATACATAACATAACATAAATGTATAACATACACATAACACATTGAGGCCATGGCTGTACCATGCAGAGCGACATAAGACTCTTGTCTTTTAAACGGACAAAACAACAAGGTGTAACTAAATATATGTCTCAAATGTAACACTTGCTGAATGTCGGATGACACTTTCTCAGGAAAGCACGGATTCTAAACCACTGTAACAGTCCCACTCAAGATACGAGCCCGTACTTTCAGAGTGAGACATGTAATCGCCAGCACACAAAGTCAGCGATCTAACACACTCAGCCCGGGCCACTTCCACAAACAAATTGAATTCTATGAATGACTTGTCTGAATGATACACTTTGTATACCCCTGACCACTGTGATTCCAGGGATGAAAGCTGTGAACGCACAATGCCTTTTAGAAAGTGGACCATGATGTTTGAGAATATATACAAATTAGAACCTGGTTAAATGTATATTATGTTTGAGAATACACTTGCATATGTATATTCTCAGAATCCTTGCCTATTTAACTGAAAATGGTCAGCGGTTTGATTTACACACTCGGATACCCTTTAGGTCACGTGTTAGCATGCCACGCCGAAGACCTGGTATTGACGCAATGTCTACATTGTTATGTTTCGACAGATAACTTCTATTGTGTCTATATTCATCTTGATTTACCGATGCAGCAGTAACAGTGATGAACACGTTCGTTTATACAATCAGGTTTTTGATACAGTAGTTGACGAAACATTCGACTCCTAACATAACAAAGGCTCCTGTAATTCCAGCTACACACAGACCGCCTCCGTGGTGTAGTGGTTAGGAGCGTCCGCCCGGAGTGCGGAAGGTCGCGGGTTCGATCCCCGACCGCGTCATACCAAAAGACGTTAAAATATGGTACTTGTTGGTCCCTGCCTGGCACTCGGCATTACGGGTACAACATGGACTGGTCGGCTCGGAGTCAGTATAATGTGTCTGAGTGGGGTATTCATGCTTCACTGCGGCATGGTATCTCAGTGGGCTAGCACTATAAAACCAGCTTCAGTCAGGGCTAGTACAAACAGCCGCACATACACATACACACGCGTGCACGTCGTCATATGAGCGAAATATTCTCAAGCACGACGTTAAACCCAATTCCACCACCACCACCAGCTACACACATGACCCATACACTCCGCAAGTTACTGATGTCTACCTTCGTCCTTGCAGGTACATATTCCTCACGCTGTGTGATGTACCACTTCCCTCACAAGGCTTCCAATACACCGTTATCATACAGACGAATGAGTCTGAAAATAGAAACACTTGGATTTGTTATAAGATTGCTTCATATCAGATTCAATACCTTTTGGCGTTTGTGGGGGCATGAATCTTACTATTGTAATTATGCACACATCAGTTTTTCCGTGTTCATAATTTCTTTCATCATTTACACATGACAATGAAGACCACAATTATGACAAATGGAATCTAATTGCAGGTACCCATAATCAATGGATAATATCATTACAGCAGAAACATCATTAGAACTTACTTGTCTGAAAATAGTTGTGCGAGAGGCGAATTGAGTGGAAAGGGCAGGCTCAAATAATTCGGACCAAGACCACATTTCATCCTTCGAAGGTTATTAACTGTAGTTTCCGTGCTATCAATAGTGGCAGAACCGGTTATCAAAGCGTAGCAGCCAGTCTGTAGAGCATCTTATAGTGACGAAACTCGTCCAGAGAGTTGCCGATGTTTGAAGATCGGGGGCCAACATCTTTGTCCAGATTTTCTTACCCACACTATCATTAGAATGCTGAAAGGCGTTCAGAAAATACATGTATTGGATATCAGCTGATATAAGTAGTTTGCGGATATGGGGCGTGAGGAACTTAGTATTTCATCAAATTACATTCACAAAAAGTCCCTATGCGTCACCTACATGAATGTGTGCCTACCAACAGCTTGACAAGGAGGAGTCAATACGATTACACAGTTTACAAACAGTTATGCTACTGACCTTGTACATTTCTTCATAAAATGAACTTTTACGAATGATTATCTTAAAGTCTTCATTTCCAGCAAGCTGTTCCATCGTAGTGAAGGGTATTTTTTTCTTTTACCACTGATATAGTTGCAACCAGGTTACCCGTGTATACTGCAACAATACTGATGCATAACATCCACCAGCTTGTGTAGAATTAGAGTTAAAACGTTTGATACTTTCATATTACTGTATATTAAATATTGCCATAAGAACGAATCGTGTGGGGCATTTTTAACTTCTTTTGAGTGGTGTATTTGTGAGTGGTTTGAGAAATTCAACCAATGTTTAAACATACTTCTGGCCGAGGCCTGGTTACATGGAATCGGGTTACAAGGTTACTTGATATCTTTTTCCTGTCGTCTCTTCGTATGACAAATATACCAGTGCTAGAATGTGGCTTCTTTTGTATTTCGAGTTTTATGCTAACAAAATGTGTTACGAGAATGTGTTTTTTTGTAATTTGTAATATCATTGATTAAGTGATAGTTATTATGGGTCACAATGTTTAAAGTTTTGAGTGTGGGTTGTGGGTCACATTTCGCATCATATATGTTCAATGGCAAACACACTCGTAACAAATGCTAGAGTAAATAATCTATATATATATATATATGTCATCTACATGCTTGTTTATAACCTTTCCTCATTTTCTGCATTACATGGGTTTGGCCTAAAATTTGACATGTATACATGTTAAGCCTATCCTATTTGCCTATCACACTAATATTGCATTTTTGCTACATATATCAAAATAAACCCCAGAACTGTTATGAATGAAATACAATAAGTCAATTTGCTATGGCACATTGTTTTGTGTAAAATGGCCTCATATTCAATAAAATATATTACCCAACATTTTGGAAGAAACCATATTTTAGGAATCAATAAAATGACATTTATGTTTCATTATGAAACTAACAAGGCTTCAGAATCAGATATCTGTGATTCATACATATGCTTGTATGTACAATTTTCCTGATATGTGTTGTATTAATGTCCTGTTATTAAGTAGACATTTCCTTGTATGAATACAATATGTACAGCGATAGAAAGATATATATACAAAAGGATATATACAATACAATGAATGCATGAATTATTTAGATAAGTCTATCTTTCTCATGTCTTTGAAATATGCATTCTTTGTCAAACCAAGGTTGTGAATTTCGTCTATTTATGCCATGTTTGCGTTTCATGCACTGTGCAGCTTTGACATATTACATTTGTAAGAAATGCTACTGCGTTAATACTTCAAAGAACGTTGTCACAAAAGCTTTCACACAATCTAGATATACCAGCTGAAAGTAAATTCTCCCTGAATTGACCTTGTCCACGTCCCACTTAAATCTAAACGTCACCACCCTCGCCACGTGCATCCTGTGTTACCATCCTCGCATTGAGTGGCATCTATGCCATGTGACTGAAACGTACATCGTACAGGTAAATGATCAGACTGACCTCGTAACGACATCAAATTCGTGACACATCTTTCATTCATGATATTGAGATTGAAGTAAATACAGAGCTGTAGCAATGAACGCCCGTATTTGTTTATTACCATGTCACGCAAATGTCATATATTACGGGTATCGTGTATATACGAGCAATGGTCTAAACCAACATGTCTTGAAATATCATGTAAAATGTAATCCAACTCTATACTTGTTCTTGCATTATAATCCCCACCTAGCAGTACATCTACATTGCCAAGCTCTTGAATTATGTCAAGTAATGATTTCGAAAACTACATATTCCACACCTAGTGGGCTTACCATGAAGAACTTTCTGGGTGTATGTACACACAAGCGATAAATGTGTCCTTATTTGTAGAGAGCATAGCTTTATCAAACACTGTAAAAATGCATTCTCAGTACATTTGTGTCACTTAATGGAATTTTGTATACTCTTTCTAGCTAATACTAGAATGCCGCCTGATAGTCTTCCTGCATTGGATAGTTTTACTGCTGGAACACTACAACGTACATACCCAGGGTAATCATCTTCAAGAGAAGTATGATCATGCCATATCATGCCACCTATAATTTAGGCTCGTTAAGATCTAGCCCAGAGTAAGCATCCACCCCACACCCCCACACACACACATCCCCACCCACACACACACACACAGAGTGCGATCGCAAAGGGACTGTCTCGTGAGGTACGATCATCAACTCCTCTCTGACGAGTTCGGTTCGCCGTCTTTGATGTCAACCAGGTCTACGTTGTATGTCGGGCGGTGGGGTAGCCTAGTGGTTAAGGCGTTCGCCCGTCACGCCGAAGATCCGGGTTCGATTCCCCACATGGGTACAATGTGTGAATTCCCATTTCTGGTGTCCCCCGCCGTGATATTGCTGGAATATTGCTAAAAGTGGCGTAAAACTAAAGTCACTCACTCACTACGTTGTATGTTTAAATGGACCATATCTGATCGGTGGCGCGTTTTCTGCTGTCTCCCTCGTATTCTCCCAGCTGGTACAAGTACCTAACGCTGACCCGGTCTGGTAATTTCTGTTTTATCGCGATGTGCCGCTGCCGACGACGATTCGACGGATTTCGTTTTGACGGCTTCGACGTGTCTCTTGCCCACGAGTCTGGTGACTTCGTTGTTGATGGCATCCACCACTCGCGGCAAGCGTACGACCCATTCCGTGTTCCTGTTTTTTGGGATCCATTAAATCCTGCGAGTATTGGTGTGAGAACAGTCGTTCGGCTAAGGTGCGATTGAATCTCTCCACGATGGCTTGGCTACGTTGAGCTCCTGCCACGCCTCAGGAGTGGACTTTGTGCTTGGCCAGCAGCTGCGACACGGCTCCCATGAACTCGCGTCCGGGATCGATTTGCAATACGGCAGGCCAGGTCAATCGACTGCGTTTGTAGATGCGTTCTAAGGCTTTGGCGACTTCGTTCGAATCTGGGTCATCAACGGTTCGGCTTCCTTGTAGAGACTGGCGACGTCGACGACTGTCAGGGCGTACTTTTTGCGTCTCACCCTGTCATGTGGTAGAAACAGGAGGTCGGCTTGGTGAACGCGATTCGGCGTTTGTCACGGAATAGCCCTAGAACGTCATCAACATCACAACACAACGCAGTATAAAGATTAACAACATAAGTTTATTCAAAAGTTATTACAACACACACATCTTCACACATGAAACACAGATCTTCACACACATCATGCACACATTGGATAATCCCTTCAAATACCCCTACGCATTCACACCTACTACAGTATAGGTTTCAACCATCTCTGAATAACACTTTCTCACTCATTTCATAACACACCATCTCACATGGAAAACCAGTTACTTTACATATCCGCACAACCAATTACTTTATATGCCCATGCTTCTATGTGTATACAGACACACACAAGTTACTTGATATAAGAAAGTAAACCAACTTATCTACACTTCTAATTACATATAATTATTCTTGACAATTCAATGACAACAGATCATACAGGAATTATATGATTCGTATAACCATATTCACAGTATCTATCTGTGCCAATGCATGAATATCAAACTGATTACAATGTTCAGTTAAAGGATAGAGTGGTATATGCAACAGGGGTACGAGATCAATTCCAACAAAAGACTCTGTAAAGCTTCATTTATGAAATAAAGCTTTTGTCAGGCCCTTATCTCTCTCCGCTATTGTATATACCTGGTTTGAACCCCCAGCTAACTTCCTGGTCACTATGACCGCGAACCAACACTTTCCTGATCACGTGATATTATTGTGATCGTCCTATGTCGTGTTGACCTCGAGGAAACAGTTTAATGTGAATGAGCTGGTTATAGGATACTATTGGGATTACTCGACAAGGTAAGTGTTAAATATTTTGCTTGGGGGGTAACATTGTGCCGTATGGTATGACCAATAATTCCTCTCTGACGAAACCTCTCTCTGGCCCATCTTTCAAGTAGTACAAGTTCGGCTCGTCAGCTTTGATGTCCACTTTATCTATGTTGTAAGTTTTGACTGACCATGTCGGGTCAGTGGCTCGTTTCCGAGTGTCCCCTTCGTGTTCTCCCGGCTGGTAGAGGTACCTCACGAGGACCCGGTCGGGTATCTGGTTCTCCTTCCCACGCGATGGTGCAGCCGGTTCGGCCGTCACTGATTTCGGGCTTGAAAGCGTCGGCCGGTTTCTTGCCGGTGAGCTGAGTGATTTCGTTATTGATAGCCGACACCACTTGAGGTAGTCGGGCTACCCATTCCGTCGATCGTTTTCCCGGGTTGGCTATTTCTCTCGCATCCTGGTGCCCGAATAAGCGCTTGGCCAAAGTCCTGTTGAATCTCTCGACAATGGGTTGACTGCGATGAGCCCCAGCCGTGCCGTGGATGCCGTGCTTAGTTAGCAGTTGTGACACGGCACCCATGAACTCCCGTCCGGGACTGACTTTCAGTTCCGTGGGCCATGTCAGCGGGCTGCGCTTGTATATGCGTTCGAATCCGCCGGCTACCTGGGCCGAGTCTTTCGCGGTTAAGGGTTCGGCTTCTTTGTAGCGGCTGGCCATGTCAACGACGGTTAGGGCATACTTGTACCTCTTGTCGTGGGGTAGGAACAGGAGGTCGGCCTGGTGGACGCTATTGGGTACGTCAATGCCGAACTTTCTTCTAGGCACGTGGCGTGGTGCCGGTAAATAGATCTGCCACAGGGCTTGTTTTTCAAGCCACGCTTTTGCCTCGGTGGTACTCTCGCCATTTTGGCAAGCTTATGTATGGCGCTCGCTCCTTTCCAGTACCCACGCGGGCTGTAGTAAATAGCCTCAAACTTTCTCTCTTTCCGTGACATCGTATACATACGGCTTTGTCTTTTGTTCAATTTTCTCATGCCCGTACGCGTCCTTTTTGATTCCATCGGCGGCTATCCAACGCTTAGTGTCCATCGGCGTCAGTCCGTATATCCTGTGTCCTTCGCTTCTCAGCGTGTTCATCTGATGCTTGAAGGTGCGGGCCCTGAACAGGGCCTCCTTGAACCTGGCGTGTTTGATGTGTTGTTTCACCACGTACTTCTTGACACCCTTAGCCTTCCGGATCTCGCTATTGTCGGCTTTAAGGATGGAGTACATCTTAAGCCTCAAGCCGATGTTCTCAGCGATCGGCATGCCAGCACACTCGTCCTTCATCTGACCGAGGACCTTTTTGTTAACCATCCTGAGCATGGCATGGTCCTTGGGGTAGTCACTGGTGTCGTATAAACGGATGTGTTTTGCCATGTCCTCGTACACATCTTCGGTTCGAATCTCCATCAGCAGGGAGTCCGTGTCCATGTACAACACTTCGCACCTGTCGTCGTACTGTTTTTTCAGTTCGTTGTAGTAAAAGTCGTACATCAGGTGTTTGGATAAATCGAGGATGCTCATCCCCACGTAAACAGGCCGGTTGAATTTTATGTGGCTTTTCTTCATGTGTAGGGCAACCAGGTCGTCGGTGAATATTTTGCTCTGGTTGAATGCGTGGCTGGCTATCAGTCTCCTGAGCTTGTCTTCCTCTTTCGCCCGGACCAGCTTCACTGTCACACGTTTTCGCAAATTCTCCATCGTCTTACCGAACACCGAGTTGTTCATGAGCTTGTAGAGGTTCTTCTCGAAGTCACTGGTGGCCAGCTTTCGGAGGTCTGTGTTCATTCTGATGTATGGCTCCATCCAGGGACTCTGGTTGAACACCAGCACCCTGTGTATTTTGGTCAGCCTCATACCCAACGACAGGTACAGTTGTAGGTTGCGATAGTGAACGATGTACTTGGTCTTATTCATTAAGTTGGGCATGAGTTTTTCAACGTCTGCCACCCGCCCACCTAACAAGTTATGTTGGTACTCAGACATCCAGTCTGGGTTAACCCTCATACGTTCGGGAGCCAGGGGGTAGCTGTTGTGTGATGTGTGTAATGCCTTGGGGTATTCCAAGTCCACCTCGAGGATATAACCTTTACTCGAATCTGGTGCGATGCTCATAACATCGATCTCATGCGATGCCCATTCGAATCTCCCTGTGGGTAGATACTGGCTCATGGCCCAGCCGTACAGGTTGTTGGCGTCGAGGTAGAGAATATGATTGGTTGGCTTGCTCGGGTCGTAGCCCTTCACGTATTGATTATTGGCTTTTGCATATCGTTTGGTTGCCATGGAAATCCCGCCTCGCAAGCCTTTCTCAATGAATAGGTGCATGTCGTAATCGGTGAGCAATTCCAACTTAACTCCGGTCTTTTTCAACAATGCATCCCACGACAGACCTGGGCTGGTGTAGTACCATGCGGGGTCGAGTTGATACTGCTTAAAACACGTCCGCCTAAACGTCTCAAACACGTCGGCTAGTAGCAGTACATCTTCCTCAAGTACAGGTCGTGGTAGTCACCCAGATTCTTACAGCCCAGTTTATTCCATACGTTTATAGCGTGCGAGTAATCGTCTTGGGTGATTGCCGAGTCGGTCAGGTTGCTGTAAAATTCTCTGATGGGGGTAGTCGGGTCTCGGCGAACTTGACCCAACCATCCATGTACTCGTAGGGGTACACGCCCTTCCTCATCAGCAGGGGTCGAGTCGCGGCGTTGGTGTATCGATCAGTGATGGGGAAGGTGTCGTTGGCCTTGACAAGACTGTCGAGTGACGACAGGAGGAACTGAACCGAGTCGATGAACCTCAGGGCGTTCAAGCTGAAGGAGATGTATCTCTCCATGTTGTTGGGGATGCACGTCAGGTTGCAGTCGACTTTCGTGATGGCCTGCATGATCAAGTGAGAGTCGTACCCTCTCAAGTTGTGGAAGACCACGGGGATGTTGATGGTCTTGGGGTTGATTCTGAGCTTGGTATTGCACGCACTGTGAACGGCGCCTCTGTACTCCCCGGTGACGTGACAGTGATCATACGCATGGGAACGACATTGTACAATTTCTTCCTGATGGTTTTCTCTTCCCATTGCAAGCACTTTAGAAACTTTTAAGCCACGTCGGGACCCCTGTACACTACGGGAGCTTTCGTTTCCCCATCACATAGGACGACCACGTATCTGAACCAACAGGCCTCGTGCTCCTGCGTTTTGTGTGTGTTCTGGGTCGGCCCGATGTCAACGCTTTTGATCAAGGCTTCGAAGTCGGCGTAGATGATATAAGGCACTGGCATCTGGTTCTTATGGTTGGTGAATTTGAGGACATTGTCACCTTCGTTGGGCATGTCGATTTGTATGGCTGTCTGCCCCACCCCTAGGCAATCCTCCCGGTGGGATTCTAATAAATCAGCTCGTGTGAAGCCGTGTAGGCATCGTTCACAAAAGTGTTTTTTTCTCTCTGTATTTCGATTGGTCATACAACAGCCTGCTGAAGTGTTTTATCCATGCGTAGTGGTACTTACCACCTCGCCGGATCATGAATATATTGATCACGCTGTGACCCTTTATTGGGCTGATCCTGTCCACGATCGTTTTGTTGCCTTTGTGCCCAAAGACGTTGATGGCTATGGCATCCTGCTTCTCGATTTTAGTGATCTGAGATATGGGGGTGGGTTCTTCTATACCGTCCCAGTTGAGCCCGTCGTCTTGGGGATAGCTCGTAGGTCTGTTCCAATTAACGTCGGTTGGAAACAAGGCTGACCTGATCGCTAACCTCATGCAATCCACCCCTCTGTTTTTGATGTTGACCATGGCTTGTTTTGCCTTGTAGTAGGCTGGCAAGTCTAGGTACGATCCGCCTCTGAACGGTACGTAGTTAGCTATGTCTAGATAGTGCTTATCGATTTTATCCACGGCCCACCCGGAACCCCTGTGCGTGAAGCGTTCCAAATATTCCCGTATTTGCTGAAGACTGGTATCGATGGACTCGCCTATAGTCTCGGCATGAGTCACGACTTCTTGTTTACCCCGGAAGTAAGGTTGAACGTTTTCAACGGCACCGTCCGTCTGCTGTTTATCAAGTAACATCTTTGCCGTTATTTGAAACTTTAGACTTCCCAAATCGTTTAGTTCCTCATTAACTTTGTCAGCGATCAGCGGCTTGACGTCGCCGATGTCTATGTTCTTATCTACATGCATGCGCCAGCCTCTCAGGTAGTTACCTACAGCGCATTCAGTGCGCACGAACTCTAGATCAACGACTCTGTGCTGATGCAACAGTTCGACGAGCTCGGGCTTCCTCATACGGGAATAACCTGCCAGCCCTAGCTCTCGGGCTTCTTGTTTGAGTTGTTTTACCGTGGGTCATTGTACGGGGGCATGCAACAGTGCGACTAGCCCGGCTCTCCTCATACAGGAATAACCAGTCAACCCCAGCTCTCTGGCTTGGAGTTTGAGTTGTTTCACCGTTGAAAGGGGTTGTATGTCTAATAAGCTAAACAGCTTGGGTTTCCTCAATCGAGAGTACCCCACTATGCCTCATTCTCTCGCAATATGCTTGAGCTCTCGGACAGTAGTCATTGTTATACCAAGGTGTATACTATCAAAAAAAAAAGGAGGCGCCATAAAATCCTTAGTGGAACTTTGACGTGAGCAGGTGGAGGGCTGTTGCCAGTAGGTCTACTTCAGCGTTGTAATCGGCTATGGTTAGGTAGATTGTTTTGATTCTGCACTCAACCCGCTCTGATAGACCTGGGGAAAGCTTTCCATGTAGTCTTGTATATCTCGTGATGAGGTGTTGAGGTACTTATCTAGCTCAGGTTGAATCGTGATTTCTCCCCCACCTAACGCCCCCCTTAGCCCATGCCACTCTCAGTGTGAACCGAAATTGGAAGCGCCTCAGGTCATTCAGTTCCTCTTCGAGTATACCGGTGATCAGAGCATTGATGACGGTGATGGGTATGCTCTTGGCGTTCATCCGCCAGCTTTTCAGGTAACCTTTTGGGGGTATGGCACGCACGAACACAGGCATTATTATACCTAGGTGTACACAGTCTTTAATTGTGTCACTGGCTAGGGAAGGGAGGTAACTCCTCCAACCATCAAAAAATAATGAGAACTACACCTCCATCCTGAGGAGGCGCCTACGTTCGTTTATGTAGTCCTTTTTCCTCTCGTAGATAAGCTGGTGTCGAATGACGTTTGCCCCGTGGGCTTTACATGAACAGTAATGGCATTTAACCCCGATACCGCACACGGAGCACGTGTAGTTTGCGAAACACCTCCTGTGGAAACAACAGTACCCCTCCATCCTACATTTCCTACCGCAGGTTTCGGTTTTCCCCATAAGCACGTACTGACATCGATACTGGTCAGGTCTCATTGTATACTCATATGTGTACCTAGTTTAATTGCTTTGCGATCAATGCAGTCGCTGCTAGGCCTATCACGACGAAGGCCAATTCTCGATCCTTTTGTCCCGGGCTGGGTGCGTAATACTGGGAGAGTGTTGGTTCCTTGATTGGTTCGAGCTGTTTACCAGTTAGCAGGTAGTATTCTTTCACGGCGTCGACGTTCTTGAACGTTCGCGTGGCATGGTTCTCACACTCGAGTCATTCGTTAATGTAATCGAGTCTCTGCATACGTTTCTTCGCATACTCGGCTTGCGCGGCTTGTAATCTCTCCACGGCTATATTGTGCCGTTTTTGTTCTGCTTCTACCTCGGCCGCATTCGACTCCCGTAATTTTGAGAACAGGTAATTACTCCCGGAAAATGCCAGGGCGTTGACTCCTTGGTGGCCATCGCCATCCCTAAATCCATGACGAGCATGCACAAGTCCTGCATGTTGAAATCGAGTTTGATCGTCGGCTGTTTCAGAACCATTTTCGTTTACAGTTAGTCCGGCGACCATGACGGCGTGATATGCATCGTTGACGAATGTTTTTCATTCGGACGACATCGTCTGTATATACAATATATATTTTTTAACAAAAATTATAACATAATATGCGGATTTATTTCTAATTGTGATTGCGTCGTCTGCTGTTGCGTTGGTGGTGGTTGTTGTTTGCTATTATATAGCAGCATCACGACGACCACGCTTAATCCCGTTGCCACGGCGGCAACAATCCATGGAGCGTAAAGGGTATTATTATTATTTTGGTGGTGCTTGGCTAAACCACCTTTTCTACCGGCGGCGACTTTTTTAGGATTCTTGGTGGTGACTAGTCGTATCAGTTTCGTCGTCGTCATTGCTTCCACCATTGGCCTTGCTGTCTTCTCCTCCTGTTGCGCATCCACGTTGCATATTATTATCATTATTATTTTTTTCTTCTTTAAATTGACAATGCTTTGCCGTGATAACATGCCGTATCTGTGGTACAGCACGCAGCCGACGTCGCTCAAAGCATGGTTGATGGACGGATCTTTCTCGAGATCTTCCCACAGGTAAAGTTGATGTTTCGGCAGAATGGGAAGGAAGTACGCCGTCGTAGACCTGTGTTATGACAGACCCTATGGTTTTCGTCATTTCGGCGCCGAGTCTGGCTTCCTATCTCGCGTACAGCTTGTCAATTTCTTCGGCTGGCATTTTGTGAATTTTATCGGGAGCGTGGTCGCCCCCACCCAAGTATTGTTTGGCTTTGCCGCCGACCGCGAGTGCCACCAGTCTCTCTCGCTTGGCGTTTTTATTATTATCGTCATCCAACATTTGTTTGAGCAGTTCGTCGCACTCCATCTTATAATGTAACAAACGATTTTCAAGTCTAATAAAATAAAATCTGATGCACAGCGAGATGAAAGTCAAGTTGCACACAACGAGAGTTTCGAACATCGTTTTGCTTGAGTTATACTAGAATTTGCTTGAATTTTGCTAGAATTTTGCTAGAATTTTTTTTGCTTAAGCTAACAGACTTTATATGGTACGGGTTGCTCGGTTTTCAACAGGAGTTTGGCGTGTTTCTTTTAGGCGAGCTGTTTCTTCACTTGTTCTCGTTCTTGTTTGGTCGGGATCACATTGTTTTCTTGTAAGCAGTCCTCGAACGAATCCCTGTCCTTGCAGTGAAACAGGGTGACCCATCGCATCTTTTCCCGTAAATCTTTCAGTGTATCGCATGTCCAGCCACAGCACGTAATGTTTTTCCAGGTATTCACCAATCGTCACGTAGGGCAAACTCAGTTCTTTGACGACGTCGTTTACTTCAGACGAGAGTCGCTTGATGGCCGGTAGGTTTCTTTCTCATCCCACTGCTGGTGAGCTCGCATGCCTTGGCTGAACAGCTGGTTGGGAACGCCCTCGATCCCTTCCACTTTCGTGATCTCGGGATTCCAAGTGAGTTTGCTGTTTCTTCGAGACAGCTCCACAACGTTTCGCTCTTGTCCTTGACGATCGTCCGGTGCCGCAGCATGCGATCATACAGGATGGATAGCTTTCCCGAGTATTGGGTGCAAATCTGCCGGGCCAGTTCCGGGCTCGTGAGCATGTCGAATTCCAGAGAGATGTTGTCAATGACATAGCTGGTCTCGGTGACGTCCGGCGTGAATATAACTTTGCCGTACTCGTTGAATGTGAGTTCGTATTCCAGGCGATTGCCTGGTGGTGGTCACGGACTCATGCACGGCTTTCACACCATGCGGCTCTCTTGATCTTCGGAAAGGATCTAGCTTTCGTCCGTATTGCGACATTGTTTATATTGAAACTATATTATAAGTTTAATATAAAAAAATAATAATTGCTGACGATATTCAGATGGACGATTTCGATGTCCAGCCCCTGCTGAACGACAACGCAGCAGCAGAGGACACCTCGTTTATGGGCGACACCGTGGGCAACGAACTTTTAATGCAGACCGTTGACGAGTATTACGATGCTTTAAAACGAGATAAACATTATGTCGAACCATTGGGTCGCGACTATCCGAAGTTCAAAATCGACAACGAAGGGACGCTGCGATTGAAAGCCCATCTGGAGGTCGATCTCATGAACAAACACATGAGAAAACCGTTCACCCTGTCTACACTAGCCAGTCGCTGTGGCGGTAGTCAACTGATCCGCAACAAATTAAACCTGTGAGATTATGGCGGCACACGACACAAACTTCCGCCGAAGGTCGTCCGAGATCTGCAAAACGTAAGAACAGAACTCGGTGCCGGCGCCGATCCGAGAGGAGTGCCCCAGGGTGCCAAAGAAGCGTCAGCCGAAATCGAAAAAATATTGGTCAAGTACTCAAACGAATCCTTGCTCAGTTTCGAATTTCCTCTTAGGGAACTTCGGGTTCTAGACAAAGCCTTGAAAAACGTGTGCGGAGAACTCATGAACAACATGGGTAAACTGAATGAAGACGACGACCACATCTCTCGCAAAAATAGAAAACTCAGGATCGTGGACGACGAAGCCACGAAGAACATCATCGAGAAAAGATTGCGTGACCTGGAAGACCAGAGACTGACCCGATTGGAAGCCGCTTCCTCCAACCAGGAAGCCCTCCGATTGCAAATCAGCCACGTGCGGGAAACCATCGATCAAGTCTTGAACGAAGACACCACTTTGGCCGACGGGATCCGAATTCTGTTCCGGGAACAAGGGATCACCATCGCCGACCACCAGCACCGTTTTGCGATCGACGTGCCGTTGATTGTTTGCCTGCACGTGCGGGGGCAGCTGTCGCTGTTGTTGTTGGTGTGGTGGTTCTACTTCTTCTGGTGTTGGTGCCACGATGCCCATTTCGTACTGTAGCACGACTTGACTCGCATTATTGACTTCCGGGTTCAAGTCCAACGTTTCATCGCCGGTGGCAATGATGATTTCGTTGTTGTAGCCCACCACTCTGTTCACCCTCAGTTGCATGTCGCTCGGAGCCATGTACAGTCCTGCACCGAACATGTAGTCGACTTTCGAACGGGCGTGTTCCAGAGCGTTTTCATAGCGTTCGATGGCGCTCGGTAGATCGACCGGCCTAGCAATGGCATCCTCGACGTTAGCCACGAACTGTTTCTGCGCGTCGTAAGCAGTCCCTACACGACCCACGATCCTGGGACGTGTTTGCGTCTGAGCGCCCAGCATGGCCCACAAGTACGTTTGAATCGAATCGTCCAATCTGACGACACCGGCATGAGCAAACCCTTTCGAAGTGTCCAGCATGAACATTTTCCAATCATCCGTGGGTCCCTGCTCAAACCTCAAAACGAAGTAATCCTTGCTGTTGTTGAAAGCCATGTAATCGTAGTTCCACTCGTTTGTCGTGACGTAATGATACGACTTGTAGCCCCAATCTTTCACCAGCTGTTTGCTGGCTTCCACGAGAGACATGCTGTGAATGATGGGAATGCCCAAACCGTGGTTCGGAGCCAGCGAACGCCAATCGACCTTCTTCGGATCTAGTTTGAATTCACCGCATATGCGTTCGTACGCACGTCGATTGTATGGATTGTTTACGGCATTCCCTAAGTGTATGGATTGTTTACTGTGCAATCGGGGCGCTGATTTCTTTCAGGATATGTCTGATCTGGTAGTACATGTGAAACGAAAATAACAAAAAGAGTGTTGTTCAACATCACGCCACACCCGGTGGTCGCGCACCACACAGCGAAATTGAATTGATTCTGCCAGAACTGCATCGGGTTGTTAAACCAAGCGTGTACCGTTTTCACATTCATGACCAAAAGCCCGTAATTTTTAAACACGTCAATGAACCGAACCATGAAATGTAAACAATCCTTTGCATTGACCGCAATACTTGGTTGCGTGAGATCGGTAGCACTTATATTATCACTTTTAGAATAAAACACTCCCGGTTTGTACATATTGAATTTTTATATTAATGTTAGTATACATATCTACTTTCAATATGACGCTTCCGGGAATAACGAGACGCAAGTCCATTCAACTGCTTCATGCCATCGATAATACGTCGGGTCAGTTCGATGTCGCGCTCTGCGATATCACTTACAACCCGAAAGGCAGCAACAACAGGCTGTTCATCAAGGTCAAACGCAACCAAATAATGGACAGCTACTACAGCGTGTGCTCGCTCAACGAAGAAATCTTCAAACCCGTGGGAGCTAATCTAAACTACCAACAATAAAATATTTAGCTATTTACAGATCAGTCAACAAATCTAATTCTTTTAAAAATTCAACTATATACTGAGTCAAAAAAGAAACTTCACAAAATGTAATTTGAAAAATAATGAATATTTTTTCTCTGATGATACATCTATGTATCCAAAATGGGATCCCTATCTTTCGACTCTAGAAAAACGTTAGCAAAACCCACTCAAACCAATCCATACGTCGTGCAAATAACGTAAGTGCCAAATCAAGTTTTGCACGTGCAGTCGATCACGTGATCTCCGCATCGAAGTTTTCTTCATATGCACGTGTTTGCATTGGCCTCAAGTATTGAAAAAACACTTTGAAACCACAGTTCTAACGGTACTCGAACTGCCACGATTGTCAAATGTGCAACGTGAACGTGCCGTTGGCATGTTGCAAGCGGGAATATCAGTTATTGACGTCGCAAGAGCAATGGAATGTAGCCGTCATACTGTGTATGACTTGCGAGGTCGTCTACAACAAACTGGCACCACTTCTGATTGCCCAAGGTCGGGTCGTCCACGTGTGACGTCACGAGCAGAAGACCGTCAAATCGTCCTACGTCACCTACGTGACAGATTTCTGCAGGCTACACGAACCGGGCCTGAGATGTTTAGAGGTCGACTGTCCTCACAGACCATTCGAAATCGGTTGCGGGCTGCCAATCTCCATTCTCGACGTCCATATCGTGGGCCAATATTGACGCCGTTTCATCAACGTCAACGTCTGCTGTGGGCCCAAGGGCACCTCCGATGGACCCAGAGAGACTGAAATCGAGTCGTCTTTAGCGATGAATCCAGGTTTACCCTCAGATTCGCGGACGGCAGGCATAGAGTCTGGAGACGACGTCGTGAACGGTATGCCCAATGTTGTGTACAGGAAGTCGACAGATTCGGGGGTGGAAGTTGCATGGTGTGGGGTGCTTTCTGTGGGAACAACTGTTCCCGTCTTCTGGTCATCCGTGGAAACCTCACAGCTGCTGCTTACCGCGACCAGGTGCTCACCCCTGAACTCGTTCCTTTCATGGCCGCTCATGGCCCAGGTCTACAGTTCCAACATGATAATGCTCGTCTGCATACCGCGATGTTGACACGAAATTTCCTTCAAAACGCTGGAATCAACGTCATGGACTGGCCATCGAGGTCCCCTGACCTTAATCCAATAGAGCACGTTTGGGATGCACTTGGGAGAAGGCTTTGTGGTCTTAGGAACCAACCTCAGAATTTGCAGGAACTTGGCGCTGCCTTGCAAGAGCAATGGCGCAGAATCCCGAACCACGTGTTCACAAGCATCAGGCAGTCGATGAGGAGATGGTGTTTGGCAGTGGTGAATGCGCGGGGCGGCCATACACAATATTGAACTGAGAAATTTCGCATTTCTATTCTTGTGACTTGATATTCTGTATACCCATGTTTTGGAACGGCGGTGTAGCCTAATGGAACTGATTATGGCACTGTCAGTGTATCGAGTACATCACACAGATCTCAGCAATGAAATAATAACAATTTAACCATCTTACCATCTCTTGTTCTTTTATAGTGCCCTGAAGAAAGAATGTGAAGTTTCTTTTTTGACTCAGTATATTAAATGATAATTAACATTATAAAAAATATCCTTCAATGTTTGACATTGAAATACTTATCCCTTGTGATGGAATATTCAACACAGGACATGCTTGACCGTGATTCTTTCATCACAAGGGATGCAAAACGAAGGATCTTCGCCTTTCAGTAAATAGTCGTAAGTATATCTAGTGTGTCCAATACGACATCGTCGCATAATGACCTCTTCAAATCTGGACTGACATCCCAAGTAGGTGTAACCAATATAAGGTTTTATTTCATGTAATTTATTTATACCTACTTGGGTGTTCCACTGCTTCTGCATCAGATCACGGATGTAGGTTCTAATGCTAGCTTTGTAATCAGAGTATGGGATAAGAAGTGGTGTCACAGATTTGTTGAGTGCTGCCTTGGCAGCAAGATCAGCTATTGTGTTCCCAGAAATGCCAACGTGGCTGGGTAACCAACAAAAGACGATATCGCATTTGCCAGTAGCAAGATCATTATATAATTCGATTATTTCAATTAAAAGTGGATGTTTGCAAGATAGATTTTTAATAGCCTGAAGGCAAGAAAGAGAGTCAGAAAAGATTATATATTGTTTATGTTTAGGATGTCTTTGAATATATTTAAGAGCTGTTAAGATGGCGTTTGCTTCTGCTGTAAATATAGAACTGTTATTTGGTATTCTAGAAGATATTGTTCTGGATCCAATGACAGTGGCACATGCCTCCTCGCCACCGTCCTTGGATCCATCTGTAAATAAGGATTTGTATGTATTATATTTGATTTATAATTGATTATATTCTTGTTTATACTGTAATTCATTAGTTTCAGACTTCTTAAACTTTGTCAGAGTTAGGTCAACTTCAGGCCTCACCAGTGCCCAAGGAGGAAAAGAAAGAAGGCGAGAAGGAGATATATTTTCCAGCTCAATGCCGGCAGCAGACAGAAATGGTTTAATTCTTAAACCAAGAGGCGGAACAGGAGAAGGCTTTTTGTTGTACAAATCCTCACAGTTAAATGCAGGATTAGACTCGTTAGAATAGAGTTTTGTTATATACTGTAAAGATAATTTTATACAACGTTGGGTAAGGAAAGGCTCATCAGCCTCAACATAGAGACTATCAATAGGAGAGGTTCTAAAAGACCCAAGACAAAGTCTTAGACCTTGGTGGTGGACAGAATCAAGTAGTTTTAGGTTGCTTTTGCAGGCTCCACCATATACGATGGAGCCATACTCAAGTTTCGAGCGGACCAATGATCGATATAGGTGGAGGAGGGTAGTTTGATCCCCTTCCCACTTTGAGTTGGAAACAACTTTCAACAAATCAAGGGCCTTCAGGCATTTAGCTTTAAGTGATTTAATATGCGGCAAAAAAGTTAAATGAGAGTCGAAAATTAGACCCAAGAACTTGGCCTCCTTGACAACTTTGATTGGAGTGCCATTTATCGATAGTTCCGGGTCTTTATGCGGCTTATATTTTCTACAAAAGTGTAGACAATTAGTTTTAGATTTGGACTGACTGACTTTGGTTTACGCCGCTTTTAGCAATATTCCAGCAATATCACGGCGGGGGACACCAGAAAGGGGCTTCACTCATTGTACCCATGTGGGGATTAGAACCCGGGTCTTCAGCGTGACGAGCCAATGCTTTAACCACTAGACTACCCCACCGCCCTTTTAGACTTGGAAAATTTAAAGCCGTTTTCAACACACCATTCATTTATATTATGTAAACACAACTGCAATTGAAGTTCAATAGTATGCATATTTTACCACGACAAGAAATATTAAAATCATCCACAAAAAGTGATCCATCGATTGAATCGTTTAAAACCTTGGATAAACTGTTGATCTTGATACTAAATAAAGTGACACCCTGATCCTGATTGTAATGATCAGACAGGGTTGAACCCACTCGGACTTGAACTTGTCTTTTAAAAACTGTGATATAAAAAGAGGAAAACGGCCTCTCAAACCGAAATCATGTAAATCCTTCAAAATGCCATGCTTCCAGGTCGTATCATAAGCTTTCTCAAGATAAAAAAAAATTGATACAGCATGTTGTTTATTTACTATAGCATTCTAAACAAAAGATTCTAAGCGTACCAAATGATCAATGGTACTACGATTTTTCCTGAAACCACATTCAATATTTGTTATAAGGTTATTGGTTTCAAGTTTCCAAGTTAATCGATTATTCACCATCCGCTCCATGGTTTTACAAACACAGCTAGTTAGAGATATTGGTCTGTAATTTGACGGATCTGTTTGATCCTTGCCAGGTTTTGGTATTGGGACTACAATGGCATTACTCCACGAGGGAGGAAAATTTCCGGACGTCCATATTTTGTCAAATATATCTAAAAGTGTGACCAGACATGGTTCAGGTAAGTGTTTCAATAGCTGATAATGAATATTGTCATCACCCGCTGCAGTGTCATGAGCTTGCTCAAGAGCTTTATATAGCTCATGTAATGAAAACAGTTCATTATAGTCTTCACCATTATTTGATTCAAAATTAACTTTTGTCTTTTCCTGTTGTTTCTGATATCTCTGAAACTCAGGGACATTACTTGTCGATGATGAATTTTTGGTAAGAGTTTCGCCAATTTTATCTGCAATTTTAGATTTGTCAGTTATTAAATTATCGCCATCTTTAAGATGGTGAACAGCAGATTTTGAACCTTTGCCTTTAATTCTTTGAACCATGTTCCATACTCTGGTCATTGGCGAACGTGAATTAATTTTGGAGACATAGTTCCTCCAAGATTGTCGTTTGTTTTGTTTGAAGGTACGACGTGCCCTTCGCATTGAGTATTTTAAATCTATTTAAGTTATGGACAGTTGGGTGATGGCGGAAATAGTTCTCTGCCTTTTTCCTCGCTTTTCTGGCTTGTCTACAATCTGTATTAAACCATGGTTTCCGTACATGTGGAGTTGTAGATGACTTTGGTATACACTCATCAGCTATTTCATTTTAAACGTCAGAATAAACCTCAATAGGATCAGTTATATCACTGAAATATTCGGGTCTTAGTTTAGATGTCCATAAAGTTTGAAATAAGGACCAGTCTGCCTTGGAAAATTTCCAACTTGTATAAGATGTAGAATCAGATGGATACATTTCTGAGAGGATAGTTGGAAAGTGGTCACTTCCACAGAGGTCATTGTGGACTGACCAGTCAAATTCATTGAGGAGGTTAGAGTCTGCAAGAGACGAATCTAGAGAAGAGTACGTGCCGGTTGCAGGATGCAGATAAGTGCTTGAATCGTCATTGTATATACACAAGTCATTATTGGATATAAAATCTTCCAGTATTTTACCTTTAGAGTTAGTGTTTGTACCACCCCAGATCGGGTTATGGCCATTAAGATCACCCATTATAATATAATGTGTCGACTATACCAGAAGATCTATTAGTTTTTAAGTGTGTGATACTATCAAGTATAAAGGGATCCTAGGCCTTCTGCACATACTCAGAGCAGCTGTGCTGTGAACACAAGTGTTCTACGAGGTTCAGATCAGGGCTGAGGGCTGGCCGCGGTAGAAGGACAGATGTTGCGTTGTTGACGATGTTGTGTGCAAATGGAACAGCGAGGGGTCTGATCACTTGGTCGATACAGTACAACCAGAAATTATTGAGAAGTTAAGATTGTATTTTTTTTTTTTTTCACTCATTACTCACATATAAAATGTGAATATTAGCAGAACATAACTCCATATTCAAAGACAGGTGAACAGTTAGTATTTTGTCAAGTCACCATAGGCAGCAATGCAGGCTTCAATGCGGCGGGGCATACTACTGATCAGAGAAGTTAGAAAGTCGTGGTACATGCTGTCCCAATATCGGACCCCCTCCTCTTTCATTTCAGCAATATTTGTCAGATTTTTCTTATTGACACTTTCCTTCATAAGTCCCCAAACATTTTCTATTGGATTTAGGTCAGGGCTATAGCTTGGCCAATCTAATAATGTCATATTTTGGTCCGAAACCAGGCCTGTGAATGCTTTGAACGATGTGTCCTGCTGAAAAATCCAAACATTTCCATAGAACACGTGAGCAGATGGAAGTAAATGTCCCTCGAGAATATCTGTGTACCGCTCACTGTTCATATTCCCTTCAAATACACAGAGGGGCGTTGCCCCTAACACAGATATGCCACCCCACACGTTAAATTTCGGACTGTACTTAGGGCGCTGATACAAAGGTTTTTTAGTTTGTTTGGTCCAGAATTTCAGTGTATTAGGAAAAAGCCACACAGAACTTTCATCTGAGAAAATCACATTGTCCCAGTTAAAATTGCTATGCTGTAAGCACCAGTTCAACCTTCGCTCCTTTTGTTCAGGTTTCATGATCGGTGATGGATTTCCTCGATTTTTCTGCCAAACCCATTGCATGCAGCTCAGTTCTAATTGTCTCCTTACAGACAGCCACAGTTCCTCTATCAATCATATCCAGCCTTAAGTTTTCTAAACTCCTTCGTTTGTTTTTAGAAACAAGAATACCAAGCCGCCTCCTGTCACCGACAGTCAATTTTCTGGGCCTACCTGCGCCTCCCTGGTGCTCAAATGCCATATCCATTTGCAATATTTTTCAAAACACGATAAACAGTGGCCAAAGGGATGCCTGTTCTATTTGAAATCACTTTAGCTGATCTGCTGTCCTTGTTATAATACTATAAAATCAACTTCCTCATCCATACTGATGATCACTGAAAATGTCGCCTGCTAGCAAGTAAACAAAGGGGCATAACTCTTCACAAACTAATGAAAAAGGATTAACGGAGTTGTCTCTCTTGAATGAAACCAAGCACTTGATAGCTGGTCAAGGTTGTTTATACTAGAAATCCAATTAAACATATTCCTAAAAGTATCAACAATTTCTGGTCATACTATATAACCCTGAACAGTGACGCCGTGTCCCTGACCTTGACCAACCTTCTGGAAGCACATGGTTCCAAGTCTCGTATTTAAGTCCAATCCCGGCCCGGATCATGACGCTAGGTCTACCAAGTGCACCCCATTCCAAAACGTTTCTGTTAGCGAAATGATCACCTCGACGAAGCCAAATTCTGACTCTTCCATCTGCATGGGAGACACAAAAATGACTCTCATCAGAGACGATGACACGTCTCCACTCACGATGACGCAAATATTGATGACCCTGTGCCCACTGAAGTCGTGCTTATCGATGCCTTGGTTCTAGAAATATATATGCCAAAAACTGATATCAATTTAAGGTTCCGAGTTTGTGTCCAGTTTGGATTAAAAAAATGTGTTTCTTATGTATATATCAATAAAACCTGAATCAAGAGACTCGCTAATTTGTGCTTGCACATTGTCGGATAGAATATTTTCTAATTTTAGACCACAAAATGTACTTAGCCAAATGTTGTTTTACCATCACCACTATACCACCAGAGAGTCTGCCACGTGTAGAGATCTTTTCTTCTGGTTTGTTAATTATCATAGTCTGAAAACACATGATCAATATTTCCATCAGAAGTGTATGTATCAGTTAGACCCACAATATCAAACTGACTTATAATGTTTACAAAATCAATATCCACTAACTTGCTTGATATACCTGCAATGTTTCAGAAAATAGACTTAATCTCATTTTTAAAGTCAGTTAATTTATCAGTGTTATTGAGATTTGTATGATGCGTCACTCAGCCAAGCTGTTACAGTTACAAAACAACCTCAGTGCAGGTATAACAGATGTTAACATCACAATACATGGCTTAACAAATGTACGGGGTGACCATGCTCGGAATATGATTGACTACTGTTGCAGAACTAAGTGATAAAGTTCGAGACCTGGAAACATCGCGTAAGGAAGCAGTGCACACATGTTGAACTAACTCGCTGAGACAGAGACTTAACGACGACCCTGAACTGAGTGTGTTATCGCAGCTACACAGCTGCTACTCTCCCCACTTCCATGTGGGTTTTCAACAAGTACGACCCTAAACACAGAATTGATTATTACAGCTTTTCCCGCCTGATTGTCACAGCCATAGAGTCAAGCAGGTGTCCTCACTGTGAATCTGATCTGGACAACCTGGGCCTACATCTGTTCCAGTCCTGCAGCGACACCCGGTGCTCTTGTGTCGAGAGAACATGTCGTACTCCGTATTTGACGCCTTTGGACCCGACACATATGTCACGCTGGACACTATGGACCCTGAGAGTCAAACCTTAGTTTTCCGGGCATGAACTTGACATTGATAACTTGCACATAAGTCACTTGCAATCATTGTTTGACATTTTCTTAAAGTCATCAGTCATTAACTCTTCCTTTCACTTCATGAATTCACCTCAGTAATTTTGCGGCCTACTTCATGACTGTGAATTTAGTATACTTTATCATGTCTCGTAATTGTCAAGGAGGAATTAAATGCACTCACTCACTCAAGTATTGTCAGAGCCAGAGACACCAGCCAGTCAGAAGCGTATTACAATTCACTACGGTTGTAACGAGTGAGTGAGTTAAAATGTAAAGTCACATCGGCAATATTTCAGCCATATCGTGACTAAAACTACTTCTAAATTCATAATACATACACATAACATTTAACACCCCGTCAACGAAGGACAGTAAAATTACTAGACTATCACAACACAAGGTAAAACTAGCTAGCACATATCTTTGAAAGAAGAAAACTATTTTCGGACAATACAATGTGAAAATGGGCTATAAATCGCCAGCAACTAAAGGTAGATCACCATACTAGGAACCATGGGGACTTAGTGCCTTTGCTACCTACATGGATCCTAGCTGGAATTACACCATCCCTTCAGCCACTGGTGATTGTAGTCAAGTCAAATCTAGCCATAACTTAAAATTACAAAAATACTACGTTTAAAACATCTGGTAAGTAGTAAAATTTACCTTGAATGTTTTGGGACTTGCGTACCCCCACAGGAGGGCCGGTTATAACGAACTCGGTATAACCGTAGTTCGTCATATGAATGACGTTTAAAATGTGCAGCAAGTCTCAATTACAAAACCATTCGCTGTACTGTAAGTTCGTTATAAGCGTGTTTGTTATAGACATGGGTTACTGCACAAGAACAATAAATGGTGAAACTTAATGAGCCTCTGCCCGTGCGCATCAACGAAGACGCAAAGACACATTGCTGGACAATATGAGGAAACTAGCCTTTCACTTCACTATCAAATAAAGCAAATAATCGAACACTCTTCCGAACTCTGGGAGGAAGTACATTTCCTTCTACTGTTTTAAGAGACCGTACTATAAAGAAACAAAACTCAGATGTATGTGATATTAAACTCAGGCAAACTACAGTACCGACTGAATAAGACTTACAATGTAAATTAACGAAAAGATTCAGATAAATGAATATCAGTATTGTATTTAAAAATTCATAATTCTATGCCCTACATTGCTTATGTAGCTTCATCTGGCAAATATTTCTTTCAGCCTTTACACGTCAGTTACATGTTCGCCCCCTCACTGTGTTAGGCGGAGTTACTGTTACTTGCCACCAATGATAAGGTACACGAGGTGCCACTTATAGATGGTATATGAGTATATATACAGGCGGGACACCCTCCTGCAGTCCGAGTATACCAGGACCATCAACCTGCATACCATTATGCTCACTGTAAGTATAGTAAGGCCCGAGTCTTCAGTTGTTAGAAATAATTGCAAAGGCAAATAGTACTCAAAACCTATCAGTCTGCACCTAAATGTTTTTCCCTTTCTGAGTTTGATTTTCCCTTGTCGGGTAAAAATGTTTGTAAAAATTCTATTTGCCTTTGTGCAATTTATTTTCAATGGAGAAAGTCTTAATATTAATATAGATCTGCGTTTGAAAACGTGTTTGTAGTAAAAATTATTTATGTTATGATCATATCAAACATTTCCTCTTGAGGAAAACGTTGATATTACAAATACCCACTTATATACCCCTCTGTGTTTGAGTTTTACTCCTTGGAAAAGTGCAAGTAAAGCGGACGTCTATTACAATTGATTCTATTTAATGTTTCTCATCGGGATAATGCTGGGAATAGAAATGACTTCTATTAGATGTCCATTGAAGAGGTGTGTTTAATGGAAGATAGTATCTGTAATATTTTGCGGCAATCATTTTGCTTAAAAATAAGATATAACAATTTTCAAGGCGGGGTTGGTAGCCTAGAAGTTAAAGCGTTCGCTCGTCAATTTTCAATTTTGTCAAGAGTTTCGATTTCGTTTTATGGCTGCAAACTTACGTTGTTTTCAGATTGCGTTTCTTCTGCTGTCGCTTGTCTCTGTCGTTACGTCATCATACGTCAACGACTTTAACGAGCCTCTGCTCTTCAAATGTCCAAAAGGGATGTCCATTGCTTCTTGGGAAAGCTATCATGAGAACTCTCCTGAAGACAGACGCCACAGGTTCACCTGTAAGACGACACGAGGACTTGGGAAATGTCAGTGGTCTGGTAAGTGACATCACTGTTAACATAAGTTGGGGAAATGCATACGGGAATGACACGTTGGGAACCATGTTGTTCAGTGTTCACATAGAAATATTCAAGTTGGGTATTGTTGACAGGCGCGGACTTTGTCTGGCCAACGATTTCAAAATTACAAGTATACTGAACCACAAAAGAAATGTCGCACTGATAGGGGTTTCTTAAAGCACTCACTTTAATTCACTGTAATTAACAATCAACAACAATTAACAATCAAAACGGAGTTCAAACTTTACAATATGGTTAACACATTTTCGGGAAACACATTTAGAGTTCACACAAACAAAATCACCACAAATGGTACCATTAAGATACCCCAAAGTCAGTATCGTAAGTGGCCTGTATGGGCATCGATGAAATCGTTGCATCGTCTGTACATGGAATGAATTAGCCGGTCGATGAAGGTCATACGCACTTGGGTCCATACTCTGCAAAATGCCTGATCGAGTCTAGCCGCAGTTGTCGGCCTTGGTTGGAGGCCATTCAGTCTTCTTTGAATCTCGACCAAAAGATGTTCTACTGGACTTAAATTCGGACTTAGTGCAAGATTTTGTAGGGTTTGGATGCCATGCTGTCTTAGGAAGTCCAATGTTGCTCTGGCAGTGTGGGCACGACCGTTGTCTTGCTGGAAGATGTGATTTCTGTAACGTCCAAAATGTGGTACAGCGTGAGGTCTTATGTCTTAATCAATATAGCGAGCAGCTGTCATGTCATTTCCTCATCCTGGACCAAGATTCTGGAACACCACTGTATTAACTAACTGGTTCAGACCAATTGCACCCCACGCTATGATGCTTGTACCACCCCACGAGTCTCTTTCAACAATACACTCATTGGATAACATTTCACCACGCCCTCGCCATACTCTCACCCTGCCATCGACTGTCGAAACACAATATCGACTTTCATGAGATAACAGCACAGTTCTCCATTATCGATAAACACCACCTTGCAAGAACAAAATATTGCACTTGGTTTTGAAAAGTGACGTTTCTTTTGTGGTTCAGTATAGTAACAGCACCGGGATCTTCATCACCTTTGACTTCTGACCTTCATATATCACTGTTTCTCTTGAGTGCTTGCATTTTCTAATCTCTGGAAGCTACTTTATTAATATATACTGAACCACAAAAGAAACGTCGCTTTTCAAAACTAAATGCAAAATTTTGTTCTTACAAAAAGGTGATTTTATTATGATTGTATCGTTTTGTTAACATGTTTTTAAATCTAAATTGACAGTTATCACCAGCAACATTGTGCTTTCTGAAGCAAAAGCATATCGACCAAACGCACTGAAAAAAGAAACGTGGTAAAAGGTTCCGTATGACATTAGTGAACATGAAAATGCACGTGCACATCGTGACAACCCTACCGATGAGAGAGTCCCATACTCGCCTAAAATCAGTTTTGTTTTGACACAATTGCCGTGGCAAGACCTACGAGAGATCAGGAGAATTGTCTTAGGACGATTGCAAGTTGGCCAGACTGCACGGAGGGTAGCCAATCATTTTAATGTTCATGTTAGGACAATCTACTGACTGCGGGAGTGGTATCAGGTCACTAGCAGCATCCAAGACCGTCCAAGCAGTGGGCGACCTTTAGTAACATCACAACGTCAAGACCGACAGATTGTGCGCCACCACCTGCATGCTCACTTCCCTAGAGTGACTGAAAGAGCACGCCAGACCAATTGGAGTCACAACAGACCCATCAGTGCCGATACAGTGCGTCGACGTTTCCGCGGAAGAAACCTCTGCTCTTACAGACCAAATCGTAGTGTTGTCCTCACCGCTCATCACCGCCCAAACCGACTGCTGTGGGCAACTCAGCATCGAAATTGGCGTTATCGACAATGGAGAACTTTGTTTTTCACTCATTCAAGCCGATATTGTGTTTCGACATTCGATGGCAGAGTGAGAGTATGGTGAAGGCGTGGGGAACTGTTTTCCAGTGAGTGTATTGTTGAAAGAGAGGGGTGGTCCAAGCATCAAGGTGTGGGGTGCAATCGGTCTGAACCAGATAGTTGGCACCGTGGTGTTCCAGAATCTCAGTCCAGGATGAAGAAATGACGTGCCAGCCGCTCTATATATTGATTAAGTCATAAGACCCCACGTTGTACCAAATTTTGGACGTCACAGAAATCACATCTTCCAGCAAGCCAACGGTCGTGCCCACACTGCCAGAGTAACATTCAACTTCCTAAGACAGCATGGCATCCAAACCCTACAATAGCCTGCACTCAGTCTTGATTTGAGTCCAATAAAACAATTTTGGGACAAGATTCAAAGAAGACTGAATAACCTCCACCCAAGGCCGACAACTGCTGCTAGACTCGATCAGGCATTTCACAGGGTATGAACCCAAGTGCCTATGGCCTTCATCAACCGGCTAATTTATTCCATGTACAGGCGATGTAACGCTTTCATCTATGCCCGTAGAGGCCACACACAATACTAACTTTGGGGTATCCTAATGGTAGCATTTTTGGTGATTTTGTTTGGGTGACCTCTAGATGTGATTCCCGTTAATGTGTTAACCATAACTGTCAAGTTTGAACTCAACCTCCGTTTTGATTGTTAATTAGAGTGAATTAAAGTGAGTGCTTTAGGAAACCGCTATTGGTGCGACACGTCTTTTGTGGTTCAGTATATATGTTTATTTTAAACCTATTTTGTGTGTCTAGGTCGGGACTATTAACACCTGAAATAACATCCAATTTTAGTTGCCTATTCCTGAAAATGGACTGTAGGCAGAATGAACTGTAGGCACATTGGTACTAAACCCATCCATTGAGAAGAGGGTGAATCTTCTTAGAGGTTTCGGAGAGCTCGTGCCTCTCTGGAAGGATTATTTTCATCAAAATACCGCAGTCCTTACGCGAATTCTGATTAGTTTGTCATATTCTCACACATTCCGTTCATTGAGATGGGGAAGAGTCTTCTTGTAGTTGACGGAAAGGGTCGAGTGGTGACCAGTGTATGAAATCTTTGCAGATGGTATTTGTCTTGTCGGTATATGGCTTGTCCCGGAATAACACGAGTGGGTCACGAAAGCAGACAGAACTGCTGATAAACTCGACAGTAACCGATACATCTTCCAATCTTTCTTTCAGGTTATGTGAACCAGTTTGAGCAACCAGTATCTTTCCAATGCCCCAACAATGGCGTCATTAGCGGTGTGAGCAGCATTCACAGCAACGGTCCCGAAGACCGGCGCTTTGATTTCTACTGCTGCTCCTTGAGATGTAAGTCAAACTCAAACACAAACATAGTCTCACCTAACTGTTCTTATTCTTGTTTCCGTAAAATGTACTTTTTTACACAGTTCATGCCGTCCAACAATACGTTCCCTCGTTATAAATCGGCACATGTGATTATCTCAATGCAAAACACACTTCAAATCACTTCCACTTTTACCAGTGACTATGTCATGTCACTGAGATGTTGACAAGAATGATGCAGGTTTGGATTTAAATTTCAGCTATAAATATCATGTAATCACTGTATTTACATAGGTGGTAATTAGAATAAAACATGTATGATACTTGTGTGGTGTTTACTTACCTGATGTAGATGTCATATATACATATTATATTGACATACGTGTTGTAACTGGTCTGTTTCAGGTGAACAGTTGGTGCAGTGTCAAGGCACTGGCTATGTCAACAATTGGGATGGATACCTCAACTTCTTAGTCCCCGTTGGACGTTTCTTAAAGGGGGTGTCCAGCGTTCACCACAACGTTCACAAGTAAGTGTATTCATCTGCCCGATGCGTTCTGACATATTCAGACATTAAGCAATTTTAACTTCAGTTTTTATAAAAATGCATTACAATGTATTGTTTATGATAACTATTAAAAACTAGTAACAATGTGAAGGGGATGGTGGTAATGCTGATGTTGTTGGCTGTGTGGAAGGTGATAGTGATGGTTGTGGTGGTGGCGGTGGTGGTAGTGAAAGTGATGCTAGTGGTGGTGGTGATGATGCTGGGGTGAAGTTGATGGTGATACTAGTGGCGGTGGTGATGGTGATGGTGATGCTAGTGACGGTGGTAAAGATGATGGTGATGCTGGTGGTGGTGGTGATGGTGATGGCTCTGCTGGTGACGGTGGTGAAGGTGAAGGTGATGATGATGCTAGTGGTGGCAGTGGCGGTGGTGAAGGTGATGCTAGTGGCGGTGGTGAAGGTGATGGTGATGTTAGTCGCGGTGATGAAGGTGATGGTGATGGTGATGCTAATGGCGGTGGTGAAGGTGATGGTGATGCTAGTGACGGTCGTGAAGGTGATGGTGATGGTGATGCTAGTGGCGGTGGTGAAGATGATGGTGATGCTAGTGGCGATGGTAAAGGTGATTGTGATGCTAGTGGCGGTGGTGAAGGTGATGGTGATGCTAGTGACATTGGTGAAGGTGATGGTGATGCTAGTGGCGGTGGTGAAGGTGATGGTGATGCTAGTGACGTTGGTGAAGGTGATGGTGATGGTGATGCTAGTGGCGGTAGTGAAGGTGATGGTGATGCAAATGGCGGTAGTGAAGGTAATGGTGATGCTAGTGAGGGTCGTGAAGGTGATGGTGATGGTGATGCTAGTGGCGGTGGTGAAGGTGATGCTGATGCTAGTGACGGTGGTGAAGGTGATGGTGATGCTAGTGGCGGTGTTGAAGGTGAAGGTGATGGTGATGCTAGTGGTGGTGGTGAAGGTGATGGTGATGCTGATGCTGGTGGCGGTGGTAAAGGTGATGGTGATGCTAGTGGCGGCGGAGAAGGTGATGGTGATGTTAGTGCCGGTGGTGAAGGTAATGGTGATGCTAGTGACGGTGGTGAAGGTGATGGTGATGCTAGTGGCAGCGGTGGTGATGGTGATGGTGATGCTAGTGTCGGTGATGAAGATGATGGTGATGCTAGTGGCGGTGGTGAAGGTGATGTGATGCTAGTGGCGGTGGTGAAGGTGATGGTGATGCAAATGGCGGTAGTGAAGGTAATGGTGATGCTAGTGAGGGTCGTGAAGGTGATGGTGATGGTGATGCTAGTGACGGTGATGAAGGTGATGCTGATGCTGATGCTAGTGACGGTGGTGAAGGTGATGGTGATGCTAGTGGCGGCGGTAGTGAAGGTAATGGTGATGCTAGTGGCGGTGGTGAAGGTGATTGTGATGCTGATGCTGGTGGCGGTGGTAAAGGTGATGGTGATGCTAGTGGCGGCGGAGAAGATGATGGTGATGCTACTAAAGAACATGAATACTATGTTGAAAAATCCTGGTTAGTTGAAATTGACTTTCAAAGTTTTGGACTTACGTACCCTCTCAGGGGGACAATAATTTTACGATACTTCAACCCCCCTTGAGGGTACAGCCACTAACTATCTAAGTTACTAATCAAAACTACCAATCATTAAAACACATCTATCTACAGAACATATTTATCAAAATTCATTAATTTAATCAATTTCTTTTAAAAAAGCAAGAATGAAGATGAACAGTATTAAAAAGATCCTTAATAGTTTTAGCATTGAAATATTTATCCCTTATGAGGGAGAATTCAACACAGTCACGGTAATGCAAGTGACGGTGGTGAAGGTGATGTGATGCTAGTGTCGGTGGTGAAGGTGATGGTGATGCTAGTGGCGGTGGAGAAGGTGATGGTGATGCTAGTGGCGGTGGTGATGGTGATGCTGGTGGCGGTGGTGAAGGTTATGGTGGCGGTGGTGATGGTGATGGTGACGGTGGTGATGGTGATGGTGATGCTGGTGCTGGTGACGATGGTATGTTGGGGATGAAGGTAGTCTGGGCGTTATAAAAAGTGGCTGTTTTCTATTTCAGAGACAGGCGCTGGGCATTTGAAACCTGCTTGATTCGCTGACAAAATCGTCGCAACACTCAATATGCTGTAAAACCAGTCAATAAATGCTGCAGAACGTAGCCCTACTTTTGATGCGTTTGTATAACATTTTAACTACCCTGAACTTCCATGGTCTTTCCCTCTGTCAGTAAAGATCATCAATTATACTGAGTCAAAAAAGAAACTTCACATTCTTTCTTCAGGGCACTATAAAAGAACAAGAGATGGTAAGATGGTTAAATTGTTATTATTTCATTGCTGAGATCTGTGTGACGTACTCGATACACTGGCAGTGCCATAATCAGTACCACGAGGCTACACCGCCGTTCCAAAACATGGGTATACAGAATGTCAAGTCACAAGAATACAAATGCCAAATTTTCTCCCAAGTGCATCCCAAACGTGCTCTATTGGATTAAAAGACCTCGATGGCCAGTCCATGACGTTGATTCCAGCGTTTGAAGGAAATTTCGTGTCAAAATCGCGGTATGCGGCCGAACATTATCATGCTGGAACTGTAGACCTGGGCCATGAGCCGCCATGAAAGGAACGAGTTCAGGGGTGAGCACCTGGTCGCGGTAAGGAGCAGCGGTGAGGTTTCCACGGATGACCAGAAGTCGGGAACGGTTGTTCCCACAGAAAGCACCCCACACCATGCAACTTCCGCCCCCGAATCTGTCGGCTTCCTGTACACAACATTGGGCATACCGTTCACGACGTCGTCTCCAGACTCTATGCCTGCCGTCCGCGAATCTGACGGTTAACCTGGATTCATCGCTAAAGACAACTCGATTCCAGTCTCTCTGGGTTCATCGGAGGTGACGTTGGGCCCACAGCAGACGTTGACGTTGATGAAACGGCGTCAATATTGGCCCACGATATGGACGTCGAGAATGGAGATTGGCAGCCCGCAACCGATTTCGAATGGTCTGTGAGGACAGTCGACCTCTAAACATCTCAGCCCTGGTTCGTGTAGCCGGCAGAAATCTGTCACGTAGGTGACGTAGGACGATTTGACGGTCTTCTGCTCGTGACGTCACACGTGGACGACCGGACCTTGGGCAATCAGAAGTGGTGCCAGTTTGTTGTAGACGACCTCGCAACTCATACATAGTACGACGGCTGCATCCCATTGCTCTTGCGACGTCAATAACTGATCTCCCCGCTTGCAACATGCCAACGGCAAGTTCACGTTGCACATTTGACAATCGTGGCATTTCAAGTACCGTTAGAACTGTGGTTTTAAAGTGTTTTCTCAATTCTTGAGGCCAATGCAAACACGTGCATATGAATAAATCTTCGATGCGAAGATCACGTGATCGACTGCACGTGCAAAACCTGATTTGACACTAACATCATTTGCACGACGAATGGATGGGTTTGAGTGGGTTTTGCTATAGTTACTCTAGAGTCGAAAGATAGGGATCCCATTTCGCAAACTTAGATGTATCATCAGAGAAAAGTATTCATTATTTTTCAAATTACATTTTGTGAAGTTTCTTTTTGACTCAGTATATATTTTGTGTGTTTAATTTAAAATATTAGATAGCAGATAGACAGGGGGCATTTGCCGGGGGCAGTTTTCCGGGGGTTGGGGAGTTTAGCCTAGACCCTGGCGCCTTAGCCAGCTCACCCTCCATGTGCATTTTAATGACAAGGTCCAAAGGGGATTCTTAAAATACATATTTCTTCTTCATTACATTTTTATTGACAAAGAGAAAAAGTCATTTCATTACATTTTTATTGACAAAGCAGAAATGTCAATCCTCTTGAGGCCGGACTGAAAGATTTGGCCACAGAATAGCGCCCGTCAGTATTTACGGGACTAGATCTTACGTTCTTTAGTACTTCCGGTGACGAACGTTTTATGGCAATGGCAAACTGAAGGATTTAGTCATAAAACTGGTGTAATGATTTTTGTTTGTTATTTCAAGCCACACCCAGCAATATTCCAGCTATAGGATGATGACGGTCTGTTAATAATCCATTCATATGCATGATGAGCAATCAACATCATGACAGAATGGCATGCATCAACCAAGTCAGACAGCCTAGTCACACGATTCGAGTAGCAACCTCTTGCAACGAACATAGGTTCTGGTTCTAACCCTGACCTTGGCGAGTCCTTTCTAATCATGTGTAGGAGTGAGTGAGTATGGTTTTACGCCGCTTTTAGCAATATTCCAGCAATATCACGCCAGGGGAAACCACAAACGGGCTTCACATATTGTACCCATGTTGGGAATCGGACCCGGGTCTTCGGCGTGACGAGCAATCGCCAGCAGCTACCCCATCGCTCCCAATCCTGTATAGGAAGTAGGGCTGTGCAATATTACCGGTAAACCGGTACTTACCGGTACAGTATCTCACGATACGATTATCGCGATATGGTTCAGATTAGTTCCCTTTGTATTATCTGAACTTGACTTCCTTGGCAACAATCTGTGCTCTAACAGTGCCAAATGCACTTATATTTCTGTTGGATTCATGTAACATTTTACAAGTGGAAGAATCTTTATACGTGGCTCCAAAAGAGCCAAATATTCTACCAAGTATTGTGGGTTTGAATGGCATCATATGTGACATTTTCAAGGTCACCACGACATTTTGATCACTTTTCAAACTCTTGTTAACACAATATCTCATGAACTGTTGTACCCAATGTCTTCAAATTTGGTAACAGCCTGCATTGGAGGATTACGCAGACACCAATCGATTTGGGTGATTTGGTGACCTTATCTTGACCTGGTGTCATCTTGTATGTGCCCAAACAATGTAAACACATGTTCACAGTTGCATCTTTGGCCGCGCATTACCGATTTGGAGGGGCGAAGGTGTGTGCGTGTATGCGTGTGTAGGTGTGGAGTGGGGGATTGCGGTCACGGTTTGGGCATGGCTATACACCTAATTTTGATAACTTCGGTCAAAAAATCTCATTATATGCCTCGACGCTCACCACCTCCTGGAAAGTAAAAGCCGGGAGAGATTTTGCTCCTCCCAGGCTATACTAAGAAAGTGAGTGAGTGAATTAATATTTAACGTCACATCGGCAATATCTCAGCCATATCGTTACGAAAATGGTTTATACAAGAAAAAGTGAAAACGTTTTGAAGATTAAATCCTGTCGACGATGGACAGTAAAAATACTAGAGAATCACAGACATTAATATACAACTGGCAACCAAAGCTAAAACATTCCAATTAAAGAAGACAATTTAGTATAAAACACGGGCCATAGATCGCCAACAACTGAAGGTAGATCACCATACTAGGGACTATGGGGACTTACATTACTTTTGCTACCTGCATGGACCCTGGCTTGATTTACACTATCCCTTCAGCTGCTGGCGATTGTAGGAAAATTTAGCCGACAGTTAAAAAAACAAAAAATACTACGCTTAAAATGTGGTAAGTTTATATTTTACTTTGAAAGTTTTGGGACTTACGGACCCTCTCAGGAGGACAATAATTTTACAGTACTTTAACCCCCTTTGAGGGTACAGCCACTAACAATCTAAGTTACTAATCTAAACTACCAATCTTTAAATTTATCTATTTACAAAACACATTAATCAGAATTCATCAAATAAATCAAATTTTGTTTTAAAAAAACAAGTACATGAAAATTAACACTTGTATAAAGATCCTTAACAGTAATACTTATCCCTTAAAAATATCTATCCCTTATGATGGATAATTCAACAAAGTCAAGGAGGACATGCTTGATCGTGGTTCTCTTATCACAAGGGATACAAAACGGAGGATCTTCACCTTTTAACAGGTATTTGTGAGCATAACGAGTATGGCAAATGCGACATCGTCGCATAATGACTTCCTCAAATCTGGACTGACAACCCAAGGAGGTGTAACCAATATAGGGTTTATTTCATGTAATTTATTGATACCTACTAGGGTTTCCCACTTCTTTTGCATCAGATCACGGATTAAAGTTCTAATGCTAGCTTTGTAATCAGAGTATGGGATAAGAAGTGGCGTCACATATTTGTTGAGTGCTGCCTTGGCAGCAAGATCGGCCATTGTGTTCCCAGAAATACCAACGTGGCTGGGTAACTAACAAAAGACGATGTCGTATTGGCCACTATCAAGATCATTATACAATTCAATTATTTCAATTAAAAGTGGATGTTTACAAGAGAGATTTTTTATAGCCTGAAGGCAAGAAAGGGAATCTGAAAATGTGATATATTGTATATATTTGGGGTGTCTATTAATAAATTTAAGAGCTGTTAGTATTGCGTTTGCCTCTGCTGTGAAAATAGAGCTGTTATTAGGCAATAGATCAGATATTGTTCTGGATCCAATGACAGTGGCACAAGCTACTGCGTCACCATCCTGTTAATAAGGATTTGTGTGAATTATATTTATTTTTTTAATTGACTAAATTCTTGTTTATACTGTAGCTCATTAGTTTCAGATTTTTAAATGTGATTTATGTTAGGTCAACGTTTGGCCTCACCAATTGCCAAGGAGGAGAAGAAAGAAGACGGGAAGGAGATATATTTTCAAGCTCAAGGCCGGCAGCAGAAATAAATGGTTTAATTCTGAGCCCAAGAGGCGGGACAAGAGAAGACTTCTTGTTGTTCAGATCCTCATAGAGGGATTAAAGACACAGTTATATGCAAGGTTCGACTGACTAGAATATAGTTTAGTGATATATTGTAAAGATAATTTTATACGGCGTTGGCTAAGAGAAGGCTCGTCAGCTTCAACGTAAATACTGTCAATAGGAGAAGTTCTGAAAGATCCAAGACAAAGTCTTAAATCTTGGTGATGAATAGAATCAATATGTTTAAGGCTGCTTTTACAGGCTCCGCCATATATGATGGACCCATAATCAAGTTTTGATTGGATAAGTGATCTGTATAAGTGTAGGAAGGTAGTTTGGTCCCCTCTCCACTTAGAATTGGAAACGACTTTCAACAAGTCAAGTGCTTTCAGGCATTTCGTTTAAAACCTTGGATAAACTGTTGATCTTAATGGTAAATGAGGTATCAGACACAATACTGCCTTGTGGAACAACCTGATCCTGATTATAATGGTCAGACAGGGTTGAACCCACTCGGACTTGAAAGTGCCTGTCATTTGAAAAGTTGGATATGAATTCAGGTAAAATTCTAAATCTTTTAAAATGCCATATTTCCACGCAGTGTCATATGCATTTTCTAGATAAAAAAAAGATAGACACTGCATGTTGTTTATTGATTAAACCATTCATTTCTGCTGCCGGCATTGAGCTGGAAAATATATCTCCTTCCCGTCTTCTTTCTTCTCCTCCTTGGCAGTTGGTTAGGCCTCAAGCTGACCTAATATTGACCACATTTAAAAAATCTGAAACTAATGAATTACAGTATAAACAAGAATTAAATCAGTAAAGAAATAAATATAATACATACAAATCCGTATTTACAGATGGATCCAAGGATGGTGACGCAGTAGCTTGTGCCACTGTCATTGGACCCAGAACACTATCTTCTCGATTGCCTGATAACAGCTCTATGTTCACAGCAGAAGCAAACGCAATACTAACGGCTCTTAAATACATTATTAGACACCCCAAATATAAACAATATATTACATTTTCAGATTCCCTTTCTTGCCTTCAGGCTATAAAATATCTCTCTTGTAAATATCCACTTTTAATCGAAATAATTGAATTGTATAATGATCTTTCTAGTGGCCAATAAGACATCGTCTTTTGTTGGTTACCCAGCCACGTTGGCATTTCTGGGAACACAATGGCCGATCTTGCTGCCAAGGCAACACTCAACAAGTCTGTGACACCACTTGTTCTTCCTTACTCTGATTATAAATCTTGCATTAGAACTTACATCCGCGATCTGATGCAGAAGAAGTGGGATACCCAAGTGGGTATCAATATATTACATGAAATAAAACCTTATATTGGTTACACCTACTTGTGTTGTCAGTCCACATTTGAGGAGGTCCTTATGCGACGATGTCGTATTGGCCACACAAGATATACTCATGCATTCCTATTGAAAGGTGAGGATCCTCCGTTTTGTATCCCTTGTGATGAGAGAATCACGGTCAAGCATGTCCTGCATGACTTTGTTGAATTTTCCATCATAAGGGATAAATATTTCAATATCAAAACAGTAAAGGACCTTTTTAATAAAGTTAATTATCATTTAATCATTGAATTTTTAAAAGAGATAGATTTGTTATAGAATTTTGATATATGTTTTGTAAATAGTTAAAGTTTTATAATTGGTAGTTCAAATTATCAACTTACATTGTTTGTGGCTGTATCCTCAAAGGGGGATGAAGTAGCGTACAATTATTGTCCTCCTGAGGGGGTACGTAAGTCCCAAAAACTTTGAAAGTTAAATATTCACGTACCAGGTTTTAAATGTAGTTTTGTTCTTTACATTTCGGCTAAATTATCCGACTATCGCCAGCGGCTGAAGGGATGGTGTAAATCCAGCTAGGCTCCATGAAGGTAGCAAAAGTAATGTAAGTCCCCATGGTTCCTAGTATGGTGATCTCCCTTCAGTTGTTGGCGATCTATAGCCCGTGTTTTATATTGTATTGTCTTCTGTAATTGGAATGTTGAAGCTTTGCTCGCTAGTGTTATATTATATCTGTGATTATCTAGTATTTTTACTGTCCATCGTCGACAGGTTTTAATCTTCAAAATGTTTTTACATTTTATTGTATAAATTGTTTTCGTCACGATATGGCTGAGATATTGCCATGTGACGTTAAATATTAATTCACACACTCACTCTTAGAACTATAACAGCGCTATGTTAGTGTAGTCTCCTATATGGGAGACAGCTAGGTTGGTTATACCCAAGCTGACAAGACATGGTGTACATGGTACAATCTAAAATCCTGATGACATTCCTATGTAAATTTGCAAACATGAAACATATGAAAATAAGAAAAGAATCCCTATGGCTATTAATATTTCCTTCTGAAGTAAGAGAGAGCAAGTGATTTTAAAGTCTTTAACATTGTAGTTAAACTGTGGCCAGCTTGGCCTATCAGTGAAACAATGGAAATGGCCGAGGCCTGGAGCAAAGATTGTTGTCGGCATGCAGTGTTATTATAACTGTAGGTTACTGAGGGTAAAGCTTACTATTAGAGATGGAAGAATAAATTACAGTAGAAAATAGTGGTTGTACGATTAATTGAAATAATCAAAGATTGGTCGCAATGACTAAACTACCAAGCAATCGATCATGTTTTGTCATAATCAAACACAAAATAGTTTGGAACATTTTTTTGCATAAACAATATTTTACACAAGGTTGGTTTTGGCTGTTACATTTCATAAGCATTTCAAGCTCGTTCCAAGTCATGACTGAATTTATCTTAAAGACTCAAGGACATTTATAAATATCAATACAATTTTCAATGTATCGATAATTGTATTGTCTTAGATAAAAAAAGTATCGATGCATTGATGTATCAATGGGTCGTGGCATCCCTAGTCATACACCTTACTACTTACTATGATATACCTAACAATGTACACAGATGTCTGGGTGTGTGTGTGTGTGTGTATATATATATAAAACTGCCACAGAACCACAATTAATATTTTGTTTGAAAAAACTCTTTAAGGTTATTAAATAAACTGTGTTCTTCAAACAGTGTCATTTGGTATTTTGTTTGTTTATACAGTGGAAGTTTGTTTATACAGTTGTATCTCGCATCACTTATCATCTGAAAAGTTATTGAAATACTATGTCAGCATAATACAACAATTATGATTCGAAATCAATTGGTCATTGGTTTTGAGTGTTTTGGATTTACATTAGAGCATAAAAGTGACGGAGTTTAGTTTTACGCCGGCGCTTTTAGCAATATTCCAGCAATATCATGGTGGGGACTCCAGAATTGGGCTTCACACATTGTACCCATGCGGTGAGGATTACAGCAAAATTCAAGTGTGACTTAAGCAGAATTAATATGGTGATAATCTACATTTTGGTGGTAACAACATAGGTAATAAAATCTGATTATTTAATGCTGAAAGCAATTTCATGCATTGTACGTGAGAAAAGTGGTGATTAGCAAATATAAACATGTGACCTGAACATTGAGTGAATGAAAGCCTTTCCTGTTCAAATAGTCTGCTTCATTAAACGGATGAATGTTCCATCCACACATCCCAGAACATTTGGGAATCCTGAAAAGTACATTTTTCATGCTTCACATTTTTTTTGGTAAATTCATATCATACAATTACTTTATAGACATTATTCTACATTAAGTTTTGGGTGTGTGTCTTTTTTAAAAATACATCAAGTATTTTTTCTGGTTCTTATAGTTTATAAAAATATATTTTTATCATATCTTATGGAATATGTCTCTAAACATTTATATCCTTCCCCCATTTGCAATATCGTTTATCGTTATGTCACTGGGTCTTATGGGGATTTTTCATACGAGTCTGTTCATTTATGCATGATTACATTTCGGTTCGTTTCCAAAAATGAAATGTTTCTTGCTAAGTAGAAATGATAGAAATTGAGAGTAGGAGGAAAGGAAGGTAAAAGCAATCAAATACACTCACTTGCAATTTGAACGAACTGTTTCTTGGTCATGTCGGCATCTTGTCCGCTTGGCATACGTACGAAATGCTGGAGATGTTGAATGAGACAAGAGCATACATCCCTGACTGACTGAAACACAGATGAGGTGGAGATGGTCGCATGCGTATCGGCGATTAATGAATGAAAAGACCCATTGGCCAAGAAACGCAGAGTGACTAGAACTTGCGTTAAGACAGGTAATGCGTTGCTTCGGTTGAGCACCGTTCAAGTTTCCTGCAAACAAGTGAAACGATAAATAAAATACTCTCAGCACGGAAACGGAACCATAGAATAACCTCCTCTTGTCCAAAATCGAACTCAGTTGTTTTCGAGAAATGCATTTTGCTGAGATTTCTCAGATTTGAGTAAAACCTCCGACTTAAGTCAAAACTCAGACTTAAGTTTGTTTCGAGAAATCGGAGACTGGCTAACAAAGCCTTACTTACACTGGTACCCTCACAGAAGCTCAGAAGATTAACTGCAGGCATAGCAAGATGACCATTGAGAATACCTTTGGTCGTCTAAAGGGACGACGGCGACGCATCCAGAAGAAACAGTTACTGGTCATCGATGTCGAGTTTGTCAGGACAGTGGTCACTACATACGTGATACTCCACAATCTTTGTGAAATGAGACATGAGAGATATATAGACATGGTGATAGAGGCAGATGCTAACTACGATTATGATGGTGGTGATGATGATGTTGTACCAACTGCAAACAATGTCACCAAACAACCTTAGAAATTATCTGGCAACGTTATTTGTTAATGGGTAAGAAGTATGTGTGGATTTGGAATATGACTCATCACGCAGCATTTTTTCAGTCCTCCTAGGACGCTTATGTACACTTTGAACTACACTTATGACCCTTATAAGTTCATTGTTGCAGTTTGCATTATTTGATAATTGAATAAAAGAATACTTCAGATAATTCTTGCGGTTTTTTTCACACAGAATAAAATAGTTTTTAATCATGGGTGAAAACAACAGATAGAACTGTAATTTTAAAAGTAGAGAATATTAAAGAACTGATAATAACATTCTCGAGAAGTATGACAATGCTCTTTCATCATCAACAGAAACATTGTAACATAATTCTGGAAGTCTGACAATGCACTGACAAAACAATCTGACGGTGCACTCTTATCAACAAAAACAAACCCTAAAATATAACTTAAAAAGGAAACATTACAGCTGACATTGTAATGGACGCATTGTTCTCCCGTAACCCTCAAAGCAAAACATCATTTCTTTTGAAAATAAACTGGCACTTTGCCAGTAGAAATGTCCACATTTACAGCCTGTCATTACAGGCTGACGTCAGTATTCAGATGTCATAATAAGAATTGCCACTTTCATCATATGACACAGAAGAATGGCTGCTGCCTGGTGTGCCTGGTGTCACGCGTTTTGTGGTTCCATTAGAAGATTGCTGCCCATTGATTCAACCAAGGATAATTTCCATCATGCGGAACTGGTGCTGGGGCTCTTGTCACTTCTCCTCACACTTGTGTTCACTTTCCCTCACGCCTCTGACGTTCTTCCGACTGTAACGTCTCTTATCTACCAACCTTGGTTTATTGATGCAGATATTTTTCCTTCCACCTGATTCCTTAAGCTTCTCTCCAACCAGTTCTCTCTGTCCTGTTTAGTCATGTTAGCTGACGTGGCTGTATCATCAATTTCACTGTCATCTAGAGGGCAAATGTGTTCATCAGCCATTTCATCGTTATTATCTTCTTTGTCACTGTTCACGACATCATCCTCCTGTGTGTTTTCTTCTTCTTGATCATAATTTTCACAGTCACCCCAGATCCACGTTCTGTCAGTTGTCGCTTCCTGCTCATACTCTCAACTACTTTCACTGAGAAGTTGCTGGACTATCACCGAGGATTTGAGAAAGTTTCGTGTAAACTTTACACAACTTTCTACCTTTACTACCGCTTGTTTTCAGTTGTTTTTACAGTCTCTGAATGACTCTCGTCTTGATTAGATTTCTCATAGCTACTACTGTTCATCTCTTTTGAGACCATTGTGTCGACTGATCCCTTGTGTTTCTTAGGATTCCCCAGGAGCATTTCTACATTCCTTTCATGCCAAATTGACAACATGCACTCAGTTTCCTCACCAGTCCACGATATGCCACGTTAAGTTGTCCTTTTTCCAGCCATATTGTTACAAAACTAAAGCAGATTTCCATTTAAACCAGACAGGTCATGTGACAAGCACACTTTCATTGAATCACAGGTCATGTGACTGTCTTCCAGTGTCTAGCTTCTTTTACAGTCCGTTTGAGTCAGAAACGGACCGATGAATTGCAAATTTTATCATTGTACAACATTGCCACATAAATATAAATAGTACATATGTTTATCATATACTAATACCCAACAGCTTTCTTATATTTGAAAATGTTCCGGACTCCACCAAAAAAGTTGTTTAAGAAACTATCATCATTGAAAATGCAAAAGTTGTGATCTGTCGCGGCGGGTTGAAACCGCAGAAACGGAACAGCCAGTCATGGCGGGGGACATCTCAAAATCTATTCCGGGAGACCTGTCGGTTCCTAGTCTGTCGTTGTGTCATAGTCACGACTTAAAGGGATGACAAGTGGTGCCACAGTTGCCTGTTGTAAGCCATCCCGAGACCAATAACCTTGTTCAATGACGTTAGCTACCTTGTTGACACAGTTTTGCCAAGTTTCAGTCGTGATTTTGTTAAGGGATTCCTTAACCAAAACCTCTACGTCACATAATCTAAAAGTTGTGTTTGATCTGGCAACATCTCCTTTGACAATACCCCATATCATTTCAATGGGGTTAAGGTCACAGTGATAGGGTGGAAGTCGCAGAATATCATGACCCTTACTTTTTATGTAACTGTTAACTTTGTAGAAAGGTTCACCTTTGTGGGTTTTTATGATCTCATCTAGCTGAGGCACGCTGTGGTATGGGGCATTGTCCATTACGATAAAAGACTTCTCTGGTAGAGCTGGTACCAACTTGTTTTTAACCTAATCGAGGTAAACCGCACCATTCATCTCGGAATGGTAGTCTCTGTTATCTGTGGACTTTGCCCTGAATACCAAGTCGCAGCCTGGGAGAAAGCCTTTACTGGAGCAACCAGCATGGAGAATGATTAGTCTCTCTCCTTTCCCTAGAGGCAGCTTTCTACGTGACCCCTTATCACCCCCATCGGGTACCCACTGACTGCTGGCAGTGTGCGAGGTATTGACCCAGGTCTCGTCCAAGTACACTGGCTCGAACCCTTCCTCGCACTTCTTCTTTATAACCCTGAGAAAATTATTTCTCAAGCGAACGATATCAGGGCGTTCACAGAGTACTGACCTATTCTCCCCCGAAATTTTCTTATAACGATACCCGAAAGAGTGTAAGAGTCGCCAGAGTGTGTACTTTGATACTCTGATGTTGTGTTCTTGCTTCAAATGCTTTTTTATGTATTTGTTTTCAGAATAGAGCTTGTTGATAGACTGCTTTACAAGGTTCTTTTGAAAGTTGTCCAAATGTTTTCATTTGTGTGATTGTGACACGACCCCTACCTGCTTCGCATCACCCTCACAATGTTTGTGTTCCAGAACATTTGTCAGTACCCTTGCTGATACTCCTAAAGCTTTTGCTGCCCGCTTACGGAATTTATTAATGGCATAAAATGGTTTGCCCCTTTCGGCTTCAGCATGGAAAAAATCGTACACTTTAATCATCATCTGTTTCACGTCAGCATTCAACTTCATTTTTCATCAGGCATGTGTATCCCGTGCACAACGAGATAGTGGCTGTTCCGTTTCTGCGGTTTCACCCCGCCGCCACAGATCACAACTTTTTGCGTTTTCAATGATGATAGTTTCTTAAACAACTTTTTGGTGGAGTCCGGAACATTTTCAAATATAAAAAGTCTGTTGGGTATTAGTAAATGATAAACATGTGTACTATTTATATTTATGTGGCAATTTTGTACAATGATAAAATTTTGTGATTCATCGGTCCGTTTCTGACTCAAACGGACTGTAGGTGATGCACTAAGATTTTGAAGACGTGATGCAATAGATTTTGCTTCTGAGAGTAAACCTTGAGATCGTTTACATGACAATATATACTTGTGGAGTAAAATACTCCAGGAGTAAATATATACTTTACTACACCTCTTGGGGAGAAGTAAATTATTTACAGGAGTAAAATACTCATGTGAGCAAAACCAGTTACATGGCATATTTACTACCTTAAGTATATTTACTTATGTAAGCAAATATAGTTAAGTAAGTATATGTGTGCATGTAAAATGGCTTTAGGTCGTACTCAGCAATATTCCAGCTGTATGGCGGCAATTTGTAAATATGAGTCAGGACCAGACCATCCAGTGATCAACAGCATAAGCATCGATCTAGGTAACTGGGATACTTTTCAATGTTACGAATATTTTTTTACAATACATCAGTTCATGTGTGAACAGCACCTTTAAACAGTATGGAATATTTGGCAAAATCTAGTGTAGAACAGTTGATTGAGGAAAGTGGCTACATTTACACTAGTGCAATCAAATTACATAGAACTTTGCAATACACGATATTCATTCACACCTGCTTTCAACATTTATTTGTACGACACAATTAAACAATCAGGACTTGTTTGTACGACTAGACAGTTTCCTGTCATCCCCGAAACCTGCCAGGGAAATCAGGTGTGATTAGCACTAATTAGTCTCGGCACAGCGAGTGGGCGATCAACTTGAGGGTTCCAGGTGTTAAGTAGTGAGGTGGCTCTCGGGCTTAATGAGTTAAATATACAACCCTACACCAGTCTGAAATTTAAGAATCAAAAGGTAATATTATTTCTCTTAAAATGTGCAAAATATAATAAGAAATATTGAAGGGTAGTTGAACAAGGTAAATTGAAAAGGTATAACACAATTATTACAAATGTTTTAAATATTTACTAACCAAATATATATACAATATCATTCTCTGCAGACTGTACCAGTTATGAATTACTTTTAATTAAAATTATGAAACATTATATTATATTATAGCACCTTACTGGGAACATATTGCCAAAAAATCTGGTTTGTTTAAGGTTGATGTAAATCATTATCATGACTGTATTCCACAGGAAAATAGTATCTACAAATCAATACTATCACTTAGATCAATGTTGTTATTCAATTTAGAGACAAAAATAATTAAAACCTTTCCCTACTTTCATACTCAATAGAGCCCAATGGCTGTATGATAAGTTGTTCAGAAAGTAGTACACACAGTTTTCATCAAACTATCAATTCAAGGGAATGGAGACTTTTCTTCTATGAGGAATATGAGGGTTAATCTTAAAACATGTTTTATTCAAAGGCCCTCAACGATGCCAAGTTGGCATCCAGCTGTTTTGTGATATGCATTGCCATTAAACTTATAAAATCAAGCCATAATAAAATACTGTAAGGACCTAAAATGCAAGGTTAGGACTGAAAATATTTTCTTTGCTCTCTGGACTATACACTTTTGATGGGTAGTATAAATGGCTAGCCCAATAAGAGTAAGAAGGCACACTTGATTGACTGATTGAGAGTGGTTTACTTTTCGTTACACTTAGTAATAGTCCACCTATTTGGTGGGTGTCTGTAAATAATCAAATCTGGACCAGACAATCCAGTGATCAACACCTCATGAGGCATCAATCTATGTAACTGGGATATGATGGCATGTGTCAAACCAAGTCAGTCAACGAACCTGATACCCGATCCATTTAGTCGTCTCTTATGATATGCATGGGTTACTGAAGATCAATTCTAACCCGGCTCTTCACGGGTAACAAATTTATGACTTCAAAGAGACAATTGAAGAGCAAAATAATCGATTACTGAATTTCATAACTATATTCAGATTTCATTTCCTGTTTGGTTTCAATTTCTGTATGTTATTCAATGAGGATGTGTATTTGAAAGTAAGCTTTATTGATTGTAAATACACAGGTAGAATATGGTTTCTTTGTTGTTTAACATGCCACCCAATTTCCAGCTATATGGATGGGGTCTTGTAAATCAGTCAAGTCAAATGAACCAGACAATCCGTGATCAACAGCATGAGAGCATCAATTTACGCAAGTGTTTTGTAATAAAATAGGTCTTATCTTGTAACCAATGTGTATCAAGTCACTCTAGTGCCTTGGTAAAAACAAATGTGAAAGGTACACCGTGCAATTTCTGTTGTCATCAAAATGTACACAGCAGGGGGCCATGCTGCTTTTTGAAATGAATGTTGCTGATGTAACATGAGTTCATTGGATTGACATGTTGTATCCAGTCAAGACCCGTTGAACACCCGGGTTCGATTCCCATGGGTTTAATCTGTGAAGCCTAATTGTGCAGTCCCCGTAAGCGTAGTGTTAGCGATATTGCTTAGAACGGCATAAAACTAAACTCACTCCTCCTGATAATCAGACTGTCACAAAATAGTTTAAAGAGTAGAGCGTCTGCCTGGAGAGTGGAAGGTCACTGGTTCGAAACCCAATACATCATACCAATGTTGTTGCCCGCTTGACAGTCTCAGTCAGAGGATTAAACTCAGCCTGGGTTGAAGTGTTGAGTGTTCTTGTTAAAACTGTGGCATGGTGGTCACTTAGTCGGCTCCAGCCAGTAGTCCAGTGAAATTAGAGAAAACAAATTGCTGAATCTACCGGCTCGGGTGACACTGCTACAAAAAGGCGTACATCAGACATCGTTACCCTTAAGATAAATTTGTCGAGATTCCAAAGAATGTTTTTGAGTAAAGCTACATATCAGTGTTTCAAAGAGATATTAACCAGTCAAATACTTCCCAGTGTTTCCAAAGAATGTTAACCAGTCAACTACTTATCAGCATTTCAAAGAGATGTTATCCAGTCAACTACATATCAGTGTTTCAGAGAGGGAATGTTAACAAAGGTCAACTACTTAGCAGTGTTTCAAGAAGAGATGTTATCCAGGCAGCTATTTCTAAGTGTTCCAAGAATCTTCACCAGTCAACAACATATCAGTGTTTCAGAGATTGTTAACCAGTCATGACTACATATCAGTGTTTCAAGAAGAGATGTTAACAAGTCAACTACTTATCAGTGTTTCAAAGAATGTTAACCAAGGTCAACTACATATCAGTGTTTCAAAGAGATGTTAACCAGTCAACTTCACATGCCAGTGTTTCAAAGAATGTTATCCAGTCAACTACTTATCAGTGTTTTAAAGAATGTTAACCAGTCAACAACATATCAGTGTTTCAAAGAATGTTAACCAGTCAACTACATATCAGTGTTTCAAAGAATGTTAACCAGTCAACTACATATCAGTGTTTCAAAGAATGTTAACCAGTCAACTACTTATCAGTGTTTCAAAGAATGTTAACCAGTCAACTACATATCAGTGTTTCAAAGAATGTTAACCAGTTAACTACTTATCAGCATTTCAAAGAATGTTGCAAAGTCAACTACATGTCAGTGTTTCAAAGAATGTTAACCAGTCAACTACTTATCAGTGTTTCAAAGAATGTTATCCAGGCAACTACATATCAGTGTTTCAAAGAATGTTAACCAGTCAACTACTTATCAGTGTTTCAAAGAATGTTATCCAGTCAACTACATATCAGTGTTTCAAAGAATGTGAACCAGTCAACTACTTATCAGCATTTCAAGAGAATGTTATCCAGGCAACTACATTTCAGTGTTTCAGAGAATGTGTTAACCAGTCAACTACTTATCAGTGTTTCAAAGAATGTTATCCAGTCAACTACATGTCAGTGTTTCAAAGAATGTTAACCAGTCAACTACTTATCAGTGTTTCAAAGAATGTTAACCAGTCAACTACATATCAGTGTTTCAAAGAATGTTAACCAGTCAACTACATATCAGCATTTCAAAGAATGTTATCCAGTCAACTACATGTCAGTGTTTCCAGAGAATGTTAAGCACTCAACTACTTATCCAGTGTTTCAAAGAATGTTATCCAGTCAACTACATGTCAGTGTTTCAAAGAATGTTAACCAGTCAACTATATGTCAGTGTATCAAAGAATGTTAACCAGTCAACTACATATCAGTGTTTCAAAGAATGTTAACCAGTCAACTACTTATCATTGTTTCCAGAGAATGTTAACCAGTCAACTACATGTCAGTGTTTCAAAGAATGTTTTCCAGGCAACTACATATCAGTGTTTCAAAGAATGTTAATCAGTCAACTACTTATCAGTGTTTCAAAGAATGTTATCCAAGCTACTACATGTCAGTGGTCAAAGAATGTTATCCAGTCAACTACATGTCAGTGTTTCAAAGAATGTTAACCAGTCGACTACTTATCAGTGTTTCAAAGAATGTTATCAGTCATCTACATGTCAGTGTTTCAAAGAATGTTATCCAGGCTACTACATGTCAGTGGTCAAAGAATCTTCACCAGTCAACTACATGTCAGTGTTTCAAAGAATGTTATCCAGTCAACTCCATGTCAGTGTTTCAAATAATGTTAACCCGTCAACTACTTATCAGCATTTCAAAGAATGTTATCCAGTCAACTACATGTCAGTGTTTTCAAAGAATGTTATCCAGTCAACTACATGTCAGTGTTTCAGAGGAATGTTAACCAGTGAACTATGTATCAGTGTTTCAAAGAATATTATCCAGTCAAAATAATTGTCACTGTTTCAAAGAATGTTAACCCGTGAACTTCACTTGTCCACATGTCCCTTTTCAAAGAATGTTCACCAGTCAACTATTTTATCAGTGTTTCGAAGAATGCTATCCAGTCAACTACATATCAATTGTTTCAAAGAATATTAACCAGTCAACTAGTTATCAAAGTGTTTCAAAGAATACTTGTGAGTCAACTACATATCCAGTGTTTCAAAGAATGTTAAACCAGTCAACTAGTTATCAGTGTTTCAAAGATATGCTAACCAAGTCAACTAGCGTTTATCAGTGTTTCAAAGAATGTTCCCCAGTCAACTACTTATCAGCATTTGGGAAACCAGAGATGGAAATCCCCGCAATTGACAGAGACGGCAGTCTTCGACAATGGTTTTCTTCATAGGCGTGAACATAACTTCTGGAATGACCATGTACTGGACATTCACAGAGACCATATAGAAGTGTCCGTCTGACGGTGTGAAGAACGTCTCCATTATCCGTGCGCTGATCCGCTAGGGAACCCCCAGTCACGGGGTTGTTGAGATGCTGTGATATCGTGACTATAGCCCCGAGCATAAGCAAGTTTCTTTGCTAAATACGTAAGAATTGATAATATGCTCATCAATGATAAACTGACCAAAGTTAAAACCAGATACTGCAGGATACAGTTCCTCGTGACAATAAGCTACTTTCGGTTTGTTCAAGGTGTTGGCGGTGAATAGTTTTGTGTTTGGTCAGGAAATCTCAACAGTTGTAATTTTTGGGGAGCCCTTTGAAGTAGGGGCACTCAAGGAAAGATAACAAAGATATGGATAAACATCACTCTTGCTTAAAACAGCGTTAGAACCTACACCGAAACGTTGCTCCCGCACAGAAACAAAGATATTGTTTTAAACTAAATACTGTTATCCTTCTTTAACGGGTTTCAGTGTCTACTGGTTAAAATTCTAAAAACGCTACACACCTTCTAAAATTATAAATAATGAAGTTTTCAACCATTATTCTCGTAATTTCTTTCTCTTAACGGCGCCTCAGCGCTGTTGATCACTAGATATTGTCTGGTCGTAGGGAGGCGACTAACAGGATTCGGACGGTCAATGTGGGTTCGTTGATCGTAGTTGACAACATGTCATCTTATCCCAATTGCTCGATGCTCATGTCATTGATGACTGGATCAGACCAGGACCTCAAATATTTACAGAATTCACCGCCATATGGCTGGCGGCGTTATATCATCAAAACAAACAAATCCAGGGCCTTTAGTAGCCCATTTCCGATAATCTCCCGCCACATTATTGCTGGGATATTGCTGAAGGTGACGTAGAACCATACCCACTCACTCACCTCGGGCTCCTGCGTGAAGAAGCCACCTCCTCGTGGTGGGTGCTGGGTAACCTTAAGCTATCTTCAACCCCCCGTTGTGGACCCAGGGTATATTTGGTCCACCAACCCGTTTGCCGTGGAGTTGCGCGCCTGTGTCGGTGGAGGACGGCAGTCTGGTGCTTGAGGGCACCTGGTTCGGCTTGTGATGTTCCTTTGCCTAACACACCACTTCGCCCCTTACTTCACCTAGATGGGTGGTTGAATGGCCAGTTCAGCCAATCGGCTGAATTACGCCAAGCCCTGTGGTATTGCTACAATTATGAATTATTTACCCACAATTTTGGAATTTATAAAATGATATTTCTTAAGTCTTGGCGAGGGTGATTTTTTATCTCTCAGAATTTCAAAATACACTACTTCATATATGGTTTTGTCTAGAGTCTTATACCCAGAAGGCGGTGGCTCATGGGCCAATCTAGTGGAAGAATTAATTTTTTTACTTTCTTCTGCTGAATTATATCATCCGAGTATCCTTAGTTGCTGCAAGTTGGAGTCCCACTTGTTTTTAGCATTGTCTTCGCTGATGCTACTCCCATGGTGGGTAGGAGCTCGGATTGTTGAACCTTTAAACACTAACCATGGCTTCAGAAACCCTATTACGAAAAACCGTCATCTCTTGACACTGAATCCTGATGTTAATGACCAACGACCGATCCACATCTATTGAATACCCAGCCACGTTTTATAGTGCTTGAGACCGTTGATGAGACTCCTTTGCTAAACAGACCCTTTTGCTGTTTCCCGTGCTGGCATTGCCGGGGATGTAAAAACCATTAAACGTTTGCCCGGTTGGCTTCACTACTTGTTGAATGCGGTAAAAAGACAATGGTGGCAGGCATACCTTTATCCAACTAAATCTCTTTGTTACGGCATTCCATTATCAGTCTCTGGCTCACCGGGCAGCTTAGCACCAGCGAAGGTATTGTGGAGATTAAGTGACCGACTTTTGCTGATATGCTAGAAATAGATATGGCATCAGAGATGGTAAGAACAAAGGTGTACTATACGTGAAACGTTTCACTACCAAGAAAAGCCAATGAAATCCAGCAAACAAACACCCTACTTGTTTTCATTCTCCACTTCAACTGCTCCTACTTCCATAAAGTTGCTGAAAGTTACTGTTCACATCAAAGTGGATACGTACATTTCGGAATCCACTGTAAGGATGTTTCAAGTGCCAGAGAAATATGGGCCATGGTGTCAATATTTCTTGCACATTGTTATCTGTTATTATTATTGCTCCGGTGTGTGGTGAGAAGACACACACAACAAAAGATTGTGAAAAGTACTCATAAGAAATGCACAAATTTTTCTGGAGACCATTCCTCTTTCTCTAGAGTGCCCAATTTTGAAGCTACAGATGGAGACAAACAAGATCAAATTCACTAAAGATAATAGCTTCGCCGAAGACAAACGAAAGCTTGTCCAAAGATCTGAATTAAAAGTGTTCATGCTTCCAAAGGCCGGGACATTTTTGTATACATTTTGTGTAGAAAATATAAAACCACATAAAGGCTTGGAACTGTTTCTCCAATAACACTCCCATCAAAGTTATTTAAGGAGGCCAAGTTCTTGGGTTTGGTACGACTCCCATTTAACGTGTTTCTGCCACATATTAAATCCTTTGGAAACTAAATGCCTGAAGGTAACTTGACATGTTGGAAAGTTGTTTCAAATTCTAAGTGGGGAGGGGATCAAGCCACTCTCCCTACATCTACATCGATCATTGAGTCTGCTCAGAGCAGTTGATTAAGACTCCATCGTACCATGGTGGAGCTTCTGCAAAACAACTTTCAAAACTAATATATTCTTGTCCATCACCAAGGTCTAAGACTTTGTCCTCAAGATCCTTTGTGAACTTCTACCTGTTGACAAAACTTCTACGTCGAGGGCTTGAGATGAACAATCTCTTACTAACAACGCCATATAAAAATTGTCCTTGCAGTTTATGGCAAAAACTTTATTCTAACGAGTCTAACTCCTGCATTTGACAGTGTCTTTAATCCTCTTTATGATGATTTGTACAACAAAAGCTTCTCTAACTGTTCCACCTCTTGGTTTAAGAATTAGCTTCATTCATTTCTACTGCTGGCTTTGAGCTGGAAAATGTATCTCCTTCCCGTCTTCTTTCTTCTCCTCCTTGGCAGCTGGGTCAGGCCACAAGTTGACCTAACTCTGACAAAGTTTAAGAAATCTGGAAACTAATGAATTTGACCTATTTTGGCCACAAGTTGACCTAACATTAACAACATTTAAAAAAATCAAGGGAAACTAAATGACGGCAAAGAATATAATCCAATTAAAAGTAAATACATATAAATCCTTATTTACAGATGGGTCCAAGGATGGTGAAGCGCGGTGGCGTATTGCCACTGTCATTGGATCCCAATTTAATATCTTGTTGATTGCCCAATGACAGCCTCAATTTTCACAGCAGAAGCTAACGCCATGAAATTAACGGCTCTTAAATATATTAATAAACTGCCGTAAATATAAAACAATATTTTGCAATCTTTTCCCATTCTGCTTTTTGTGTCTTCGGGCTATTAAAAAATCTTTCTTTGTAAACTATCCGCTTTTATTAAGAATTATTGAATTGTACAATGATCTTGCTACTGGCCAATGCGACATCTCGTCTTTTGTTTGGTACCACCCAGCCATTTGGCATTTCTGGGAATACAATGGCCGATCTTGCTGCCAACGCAGCACTCGACAAATCTGTGACACGAGCTTTGCGCGCATCACCACTCGATTACAGATAACTTTAGTTACTCTAGATGTTGCCTCAGCCGTTGTTCTGGCAATGGAAGCATAACTATCCTGTCTGTTCTGGAGCCGTGGACTAGTTTCTTAGCATCTACCAAAACTAATGTTTTGCATTAGATTACATTGATTGATTGCCATTTTACTGTTTCCATACAGGACAGTCCTTAGAGTAAGCTGGGTGATTCCCCTGCGCGAAATTGATGACACTTTGACATTACTGTTGCGATAGCACAATGCCGCAATCAGATTGATATGTAAGAAAGTATTATTTTGCTTAAGTAGACTTCTGACATTTTCAAGCACCCTAAGAGGGTTTGGAATGCTCTTAAGTCTCCACATTGAGGTTACAATAACCCTGCTGTAAGGAGATTTTGGGCAATGGGTAAAGAAAAGGAAAACAGATGGGTGTTGGTTTTGATGAGGTTTATCGTTTCTACGTGTAAAACGTTTAACATAGAGTTACACCCTGATCCTTCATTTCTTGAAGCGATATCTGGTTCCGACATGTCGGCCAACCAATCGCTCACGGTGATCTCGAACGATGCCCCTTGCTCGTGTTAAGGGGTCTTGTGAGCCGTGACGGTGACAGGAATGCCGGACCAGTAGGTTATGTTTGATTAGCTGCCCTTGCCACACTCGGAAATCAACCCAGTGCACCAGAACGTTATCTTTAATGTTCTTCACATCGCTAAGCAATGCCTTGGATACCTTTAGACACAGCAAAAGGATTTAATTTTTAATGGTGTATCGTAACGAGGATGTAATGAGACAAGCAAAGAACCCGGCCAGTAATCCAGTTAGTTTGGGCGGTTCGTTGTCAACCCAGGGTCATTATCAAGAGGGACGTTTTGGTTTTTGGTTTGGAGTTTCGCTGGCATGGATTTGTTTTGTTAGATTTCATCATCCGAACCCCACCCACCATGGAGTATCGCCAAGGACAATGCTAAAACAAATTGGATTTCCAACTTGCAGCACCAAGGATGCCCGGATCATATACGCCAGCAGAAGAATTGAGAAGATTAATAATTCCACCAGATAGGCCCGCGAGCCACCGCCTTCCTGGGCATAAGACTCTAGGTAAAAGTTCATAACATTCTATTTCAAAATCACAAACGTTTTAGGACGGAAATAAGGTAGGCCAAGACCGAAAATAAAACAAGTCCAAGTAAATTTGTGCAATGACATATATATATAGTCTATACACAGGGCTTGGCGTGACAAAAGCCAATTGATAGAACCAGGCCAGTTCTACCACCTTCGTCTAGGTGAAGTCAGGGGCCAAAGTGGTGTGTTGGGCAAAGGAACACTGTTCCTGGAATCAGTGCCCTCAACTACCAGAATCCCGTCCCTCCACCGGCACACAGGGGCGCAACCCAGAGCAAACGGGTTGGTGGATTCAAATATACCCCAGGTCCACAACGGGGGTTGAAGATGCTTAGCGTTACCCAGCACCCACCACGAGGAGGTGGCTCTTCACGGGTGCACAGTAGTTTGGAATTAGTAACTTTAAAGTTATTTAGTGGCTGTACCCTCAAAGGGGTTGAAGTTACGCCAAATTATTGTCCCTCGTGAGAGGGTACGTCCCAGGAAACATTCAAAGTTGAAATCCTCAATTTACCAGCTAGCAGAAATGTTAGTATTTTTATTATTTTCAGCTAAAATCATCCCACCATCGCCAATGGCTGGAAGGGATGATATAAATCCGATGGGGTCCATTACGGGTAGCAAAAGTAATGTAAACAGAGTCATGGTCCCTAGTTTGGTGATCTACCTCCCAGTTTTGGCAATCTATGAGCCAGTTTTTATATTGTATTGTCCAAATGGTAACAATGGTTTTTAACTTTCAACACTACTTTTAGCAAAGTTGTAATTGTGTATTCTAGTTGTTTTATTGTCCTTTGAGGGCGGGTTTTCCACAACATACACATATGAGCGGCATCATTACATCACGCCATGTGCATTTTGGACCAATTGGCATAGAGCGAACTCACTCCGGTGTGACTCCAACGGGTGAAGCTGGGGGTCAATGACCGCGCCACGTTGGTGAAATGGTTGACACATCATAGCATCACACCATGACATCACGCCATTAATTTGGAACCAATCTGGCGTAGATCTCTAACTGGACCACTGACCACGAAACTATTTTCATCCGGTTTCAATTCTACCTATATATAAACCCTCTGATAGACAGTGCGAGTTGAGGTTATCACTCGCGCTACGTATGTCTTTTACTAAATGTTTATATTTTCCATACTCAATAACTTCTTTTGTCGCCTGTGGAGGAAATCTCTGGTATCTCAGATCTCAAAGCGCCCGTTGAGGTGCATGGTGCATTTTTACACTGGCTGCCTCCACACACTTCTCTCGTCTCACTCAATATTAAGGGCGCAATGCATGATACCTCCTCAAGTTGTATTCAAAATGGTTGGTCTAACATTGGCCTGTCTCTGCGGTCCCTGAACCATGTTGTTTTCCCTACAGCCTAGCCCTCCCCTGCAGTGCTAAGGCTCTAAATGAAGTCTAGATTTCCCTCCCAGGTCCCTCAGGACTCCTTTTCAATTTAAAGAAGTTACTATAAACGTTAGTCCTAGTCTAACATGTGCACAACATATGAGTAAAAGGAAATTATACGGGTTCAGTTCAAGGGTTTTATAACACATTTGTTCAATGCAATCAGTGTTCACATTGCCATTATGAAAATGGTTTTGAGTTTGTCTTGACCATCGCAAAACAACCCAACTAAAATAGAATTCTCAAATGTATTTCAAGGCTACCGCTATTCACGTTCCATATTTGAATATCCATAATCCATGTGTCATTGGCTGTATCCTGCCTTGTTATGCCAACATATGTTTTGTAAGTGTTTTAAATCTCCATACTATCCCAATTAATCCAATAGGGGAATTCAAAGGGATGATATTGAGGATGTTATACCCAAATCCCATATTTTTGTGATTGTGACTGAAATGAATCAACCACTAAAAAATACGAGACTGATATGCACTTCCCCACGTAAATATAACATATATGTTACATTTGGGATTGTGTCATACCGGCGCTTTCTCTCTCACAGTGCTAGCAGAGACGCGATCTGTGGTGACCCACAGTTGCGTGTGTGGCATAACTGTACTGTGGCGGGGGAGGGAGGGGAGGCAGGGATAAGGGCGAGGGGGACCGCTGTGTCCCTGTTTCTCTCGACAGTAGTTAGCCTAGCGACATTTCGCGAGAATTAATAAAACATCCATAAATAAAATGCCTTATGCTCGGTAGGTGAACACTCAATAGCTAGGGCGTTATCACCTTTGACTGTAGAAATGTGCGTTCGCGTGATGAGGGATTGTATGTGCGCTTCCCCAACCTATTTAGAGATACAACTTTCATGGAATTCATCTAAACTCTCCATCAGAGATAGGGTGTAATTGTATAGTGTTAGCATGAAGGAAGTAATGCATGAATGACATCTTGGGGAGCATCTCTGCCTGCCACTAAGGCGCACCAAGTTGATGTAGTTTTCCATGCTTACGCGATATACGCCATGACAAAAAACAAAATAAAGCCTGATTTCATTCTTTTTACCAGCTCCGCTTCAAAACTGAGTAGAACTATGGGATAAAGGAGCACTCCCAGAAGTCTATCTGTTGTGTGAATTGTCTTATTGCCCCTCCTCATCCTCCTGTCCAGATACTTCGCTCTCAGATGTTATGTATATCATCTTCAGTCAAACCTTCGACCCAAGACTTATATTGGTACAGATTGGAAAACTACGTCAGCATGATACAGATTATTTGTGTCTCCTACTTGTTTTCAGTATTCCTTGTGTCTTTGGACCATACTGCATATGGTACAGATAAGTAATAAATCAGGCATATGTCTCTTTAAACGTACTCAGATGAATTTGTTCAGTTTGGCTTGAATTGTGTCTTCGTTTAAACCTCTTTTTCCGTGTACAGCTGTCGTTTCTCATCCAAAAGTCTTTATTCAGCTCGTGTATGTAGATACATTTGTCTTATACCTTCCTCTTCGAGGATCAACCATCTTTTTTTCCTGTTGGTTTTGTAAATGTCTTTGTAGAATTATGGATATTGCTAAACATGACCACAGTAGTCACAATCTGACAGTGGACGTGGTGCCCTCACAGGAGAAGTTGTCGTCTTCCTCCCACTTCCTTTTTAACATGGGGTATCCGGTGAACCCATTGAAGAGACTTTCACGGGACACCAGTTTCTTCTGTGTTTTCACTTTAAAATCCTGCACATTTTGAAACATGAGTCCACAGTCATCACAAGATTTGCATGGTTGGGAGGTTTTCTTCACAAGTCTGCTCACATGAAGTGTATCTCCGACCGAATGGTCCTAGCTTGGAGGTTTCCTTTTTAACTGAATGCATTGGGACACAGTCGTAAATGGTTAGGTGTTTTGGGGTTTTAGATCAACCAACAAGTAGCCATATGGGTTTCTGAATAGCCCTTTGAAACGGCTCCATGAAATGGTCTGTGTTACCTGGATACATTTGCCTCGCTTAAAGTCATGATGGGTTGTTGATCGATAGAATTGTTGAACAGAAGCAGATAATGACAGCAGTTTCTTCGTTGTGAGGATTCTTACTGAAATACAAATTCTGGTTCAAGGCTATCACTGAGAGATTACGATGATGACTTCCTTCCATAAACAGATCTTTAATGCGTGGATCTTTGCTCACTGTCGACATTAGGTCATCAGGGATAACCCACAATCACCACATAGGGATCAGAACCTGATCCTTTTCAAGATCAGAAGGAATGCCTTGATGAAATTCCACATAGGGATAAACATAGGTTTTGAATGGTGTTATAAAGGCTGCAGGCATCATTTGTATAGGCCATATAGTACGTTCAGGGTATGGTTTAATGTTCATCCGTTATAGAATCTGTTTCACTAAGTTAGGTTTTCCACAGAGTCGGCCCTAAATGGATGTAATAAGCGAAATTCTTCCAAAGACTGAATAGTACTTTTCTGATGAATGTGGTTGCACTGGTTGCTGCTGCTGCTGCTTTGCTGCTTCTTTTGCTGCTGCTTTTGCTTTTGTAGCTGCTGCTTTTGCTTTGTTGCTGCTGCTTGCTGCTTCTGCTTCTGCTGCTGCTGCTGCTGCTGCTGCTGCTGCTTGATATCTTCTGAATGATGTTTGTTCGAATATGACGAGACAAAGCCATGAGCCGAAACATATTGTTTGGAGCATACAGGACAGGGATGCATAATGATGTTCACACGTCGACAGACCTACTACTAATGACACATTTAGCCTTTTGTCTCTATTTTAAAAATCTGTTTTCATTCACTTTGTTGACAACGCTGGCGTGCTGCTAACCGCTCTTCATCCCCGTCGTTGACCCAGGGGTATATTTGGCCCACCATTCTGTTGGCCGTGGGTTTGCGCCCTGTGTCCGGTGGAGGACAGGAGTCTGGTGGTTGAGGGCACTGGGTCCAGGAACAGTGTTCCTTTGCCCAACACACCACTTTGCCCCTTACTTCACCTAGATGCGGGTGAGTAGAACTGGCCCGTTCAACAAATCGACTTCGTCGCACAATGCCCTGCGCGCTGGAAACATTCATTTCAGAAATGGTGCAATTTCAACATTATTGTGATTGATTAAAATGAATGTCATCAATAAAATGTTCTATTGAAATTTGCCTAGAGTCCTATGGCAGAAGGCGCTGAGCTCATGAGCCAATCTGGCAATAGAGACCTCTTGAACTCTGTACTTCTCCAGAAAGGTGTCAAGGGCAAACCAGTCTGACATTTATTCTGTTAGATTCGACAGCTATTCAAGTATTTATTTGCTGGAATTATAACATCCCTGTAACCCTGGTGGAACATGCTGGTTTCCGCTGTACCACCGTCCTTGTTGACACTCCATGGTGGGTAGGGGAGCAGGGATGTTGAACGCTTTTCCTACATCATGGCTCTTTCTCTTCCATCTGGTTCATCTAAACGCAAACGTAGATATGTAGAATCTACATCGTCGGATGAAGAATCTTCTGACACTGTTGAATCGTGGCCGAGGTTTATTGTCATCTCTTCTGGAGACGATAATGCGCCATTACAACTTAACCCCTTCCTCGCACTTCCAACGGCATTCATGGTGTCTGTGGGCAAGTGAAGGACGTAACATGACTTCGAAATGGCGCGCTCTTAGTGGAATGTACCCGTAAACAAAAATCGGTCAATCTGTTCAAACTAAAACAATTTGTGAATAAACCTGTTGTTGTGTCAGTGCACAGAACGTTGAATTCCTGCAGAGGTATAGTCAGAGACAGGGCCCGCTGCCTTTCTGATATGAATGAGGATGACATCATCAATGAACTAAAAAACCAGGGCGTAACCGCAGTAAAGCGTTTTTCGAAAAAGAATGATGATGGCACAATTGTCAAGTTGAATACGTACTTGTTTATGTTCTCACTTTCCGCACTACCAAAAAGTATAAAAGCTGGGTACTTTAACATCGGAGTTGAGGTGTATGTTCCAACTCTGCTCCGATGTTTCAAATGCCAAAAGTTTGGTCATGGGGCTGGGTTCTGCCGTAACACTGCTGTATATGTTCCCGTTGTGGTGGTGCACATGAACTCTCTGAGTGCACTAATAGCATCAAGTGTGCTAACTGCAGCGGAGAACACTTGGCTTCATCAAAAATCATGCCCCTTCTATGAACGTGAGACTAACATTCAAAGGATAAAACATACCAAACAATATTTCTTATGCTGAAGCTAAAAAGCGGGTAACTGTTTCAAACAATTCAACAATTTCATATTCAACTGCAGTTTCTTCTCATGTCAATACTTTCAGACCTCCCATGACATCAACGTCGTGTCAAACAATTAACAATAGATGAGGCAATTCAGACCTCTCAAATGAGGCATCTCTAGTGTTTCCTTTGACATCGGCATCCCAGACGGAGACAGTCACATTGCTGCCTTCAGCAGATCCTGCGTCTGAACCAGAATGTGCCACAAATTCATCACAGCCAAATAAATCATCAAAAATGAGATAAATGAAAAGAAAAAAGAGAGGTGGACCAGGGCCTCCAATATTTGGAGTTGCCTTCCTCTCAGTCGTCCCCTGTAAAGGTTCAAAATCAATTTGAACCTTTGGAGATGGAGGTCAATCCCTCTTCTCCAGTCCCTGGGAGTAGACTCCCTCACTCCAGTCCACATTCTCAATTGATCCTCCATGATTGGCTCAAATAACATTGTTCAAAGTGGAATTGTAGAGGACTAAGAAATAATTTAATGATTTACAACTACTAATACAAGATTTCACACCATCGGCATTTTGTTTACAGGAAACTTATCTTAAAACCACAGATCAATTTAATATACGGCAGTATACTTCATATAACTTCTTTTCTCCTCCGACTCCAAGCTGCACTGGAGGTTCTTTCAATCTACGAATTTGCAACAGTTGTTATACACAGCCCTGTTCCCCCTCAAATACAACAACACTTCAGGCTGTTGCAGTCAGGGTTGACTTTACACATTGCCTTTACATTATGCTCCCTTTATGTGCCACCATCTTCCACTCTTCACCAAACTGATCTTCAGGCTCTTTATGACCAGCTCCCCAAACCGTGTGTATCATTATGGGTGACTTGAACGGTCATAATCCTCTTTGGGGGTAGTTTCTGCCTTACAAACAGAAATGGGGACAGTACTAGAAGATTTTATTTCAAACAACGATCTGTGTATATTTTAATGATAATTCGAAAACATACCTACATCCTGGGCACAGGCACATATTCTTCTCTTGATTGATCACTCACTCCACACAGATCTGTTAAATGAATTTGAATGGTCAGTCCATAGCTGACCTGTGTGGCGGCACCATTTTCCGACCATTCTTAAAACAATAACTCCTGCTGATGATGTTGCTCCATCATCAAGATGGAACTTCAACAAAGCAAACTGGCCTTTGTTTGAATTACTCTCAGTATTGACAAACTAAATCCTGCTCGTTTTATTGATGCTCTTGATTCAGTGCAATTATTCTCTGATGAACTAAACAACATAGCCAATGGAGTGTATTCCCTAGGTCCTCTACGAATCCACATATATACGTAAACCATGGTTTAATAATGACTGCAAACAAGCTAAAAGGCACGGAAAACGCACTGAACACTATTTCCGTCGCCACCGAGTGAATATATAATTTAGATAAATGTAAGGAATTTAAAATGCTAGAGCATCGTCGAACATTTAAGGAAAATAAGCGCCAGTCTTGGCAAAATTACGATCTCGAAAATAAATTCACGGACGCCGATGTCCAGTTGTATGGAACATGATCCAGAAAATTAAAGAGTAAAGGGTACCAAATCAAGCATTAATCATCTCAAAACTGGGGACCAATTGTTAACAGATAAATCTGACATTTGCAAAATAAACTGGGTGAAACAATTGGTAAAACATTCTTCCTCGTCAAACTATGTTCCTAAATTTCAAAATACAAAAATTGCAAGAAAAAGAAACAAATCAATTTTCATTCGAATAATGGGGAAGACTATAATGAAATCTTTTCTATCCACGAGCTTCATACTGCCTTGAACAAGCTCACAATGCATTGCAACAGGAGCTGATAACATTCATTATCAACTCCTGAAACGCTTACCTGAATCCTGTTTAGAAACACTATTAAATATTTTTGATGACATTTGGACATCTCTCGTAAATTTCCTCTCATCTTGGCGTGATGCCATTGTTGTACCCATACCTAAACCTGGACGTGATCATACATGATCCCTCAAATTTAAGGCCCATTTCCTTGACTAGTTGTGTTTGCAAAACCATGGAACGCATGGTCAATAACAGATTAACTTGGTACTTAGAGTCCAATAATTTAATCACAAATATTCAATGTGGTTTTCGTAAAAATCGCAGTACCATTGACCATTTAGTTTGATTGGAGTCATTCGTTAAAATGCCATTCTTAACAAGCAGCATGCAGTGTCATTATTTTTCGATTTAGAAAAAGCCTATGACACGACATGGAAGCACGGCATTTTACAAGATTTTACATGATTTTTGTTTACGAGGCCGTTTGCCTCAGTTTATATCCGAGTTTTTTAACTGATAGGCAATTTCAAGTCCGCTTGGGTGTTCTACCTCTGTCCGACCATTATAATCAGGATCAAGGTGTCCCACAAGGTAGTATTTTTGTCTGTCACGCATTGTTTAGTGTTAAGATCAACAGTTTATCAAAGGTCTTAAGTGATTCAATCGATGGGTCACTTTTGTGGATGATTTTAATATTTCTTGTCGTGGTAAAGTATGCATACTATTGAACGGCAACTGCAGTTGTGTTTAAACAAAATAGATAAATGGTGTCTTGAAAACGGCTTTAAATTGTCTAAGTCAAAACAAATTGTATCCATTTTGGTAGAAAATATTAACCGCATAAAGACCCTGAACTGTTTCTAAATGGCTCTCCCATCAAAGTTGTTAAGGAAGCCAAGTTCTTGGGTTTAATGTTTGACTTGCATCTAACTTTTCTTTCCACATATCAAGTCCCCTTAAAACTAAATGTCTGAAGGCACTTGACTTGTTGAATGTCGTTTCAATTCTAAGTCGGAAGGGGACTGCTTACCCTCCTACAATTATATCGATCATTGGTCCATTCCAAATTTGATTATGGCTCGATCGTATATGGTGGTGCCTGCAAAAGCAACTTAAAACTTTTAGATTCTGTCCACCACCAAGGTCTAAGACTATGTCTTGGTTCCTTTAAGAACTTCACCTGTTGACAGCCTCTGCGTCGAGGCTGATGAACCATCTCTTACACAACGCCGTATAAAATTAACTTGACAGTATATAACAAATCTTTTATTCCAATGAGTCAAACCCTGCATATAACTACGTATTTAATCCACTATAAGAAGAGATCGGTATAACAAGAAGCCCTTCTCTTGTTCCGCCTCTTTGGTATAAGAGTGAAACCTTTCCTTTCTGCTGCTGGCATTGAGCTAGAACATATAGCTCCTTCCCGTCTTCTTTCTTCTCCTCCTTGGCAATTTTTGTTAGGCCACAAGTCGACCTAACACTCACTAAATTGAAAAAATCAGAAACTAATGACTTACAATATAAACAAGAATATAATCAATTAAAAAGTAAATATAATACATACAAACTGTATTCACAGATGGGTCTAAAGATGGTGGCGCTGCTGCTTGTGCCACTGTCATTGGATCCAGAACTAAATCTTCTCACATACCTGATAACAGCTCTGTTTTTACAGCAGAAAGCAAACGCCATACTAACAGCCTTAAAATATATTTAAAACACCCCAAATACAAACAATATATAATCTTTTCCCGATTCTCTTTGTGCCTTCAGGCTATTAAAATCTTTCTTGCAACATCCACTTTTATTGGAAATTATTGAATTATATAACGATCTTGCTACTGGCCAGTAAGCGACATCGTCTTTGTTGGTTACCCAGCCACGTTGGCATTTCTGGTAACACAATGGCCGATCTTCTTGCTGCCAAGGTATCACTCAACAAGTCTGTTACACTCACTTGTTCTTCCTTACTCTGATTACAAATCTTGCATTAGAACTTACATCCGTGATCTGATGCAGATGAAGTGGGACAAACAAGTAAGGTATCAATAAATTACATGAAATAAAACTATATATTGGTTACACATATTTGGGTTGTCAGTCCAGATTTGAAGAGGTCATCATACGACGATGTCGTATTGGCCACACAAGATATACTCATGAGTACCCATTGAAGGGCGAGGATCCTCCATTTTGTATCCTTTGCGATGAAAGAATCACGGTCAAGCATGTCTTGCTTGACTGTGTTGAATATTCCATCACAAGGGATATCTATTTCAAATCATGAACTATGAAGGATCTTTTTACTAATGTCAGGTTTCATTTAATTATTGCATTTGTAAAAGAATAAGATTTGTTAAACGATATGTAAATAGATAAATGTTTTATGATTGGAAGTTTGAATTAGTAACACAGATTGTTAGTGGCTGTATCCTCAAGGGGGGTTATAGTACTGTAAAATTATTGTCCTCGTGAGATGGTACGTAAGTCCCAAAACATTTGAAGTAAACTTCTAATCTTCCACTTTTTTAATCGTAGCATTGTTGTCATTTTAATTTTGGCTTAATTTGCTTACAATCGCCAGCGGCTGAAGGGATGGTGTGAATCCAACTAGGGTCCATGCAGGTAGCAAAGGTACTGTAAGTCCCCATGGTCCCTAGTATGGTGATCTACCTTCAGTTGTTGGCGATCTCTAGCCACTTTTTTATCTTGTATTGTCCAAATAGTGCTTTTAGTTTTAACTTTCTAATCTAGTTTTAATTCAAATTGTGATATTCTAGTTGTTTTACTGTCCTTTGATGACAGGTGCTTATAATATACACATATTCCATTTTAATGTCAAACATGTTCTCGTCACGAAATGGCTGAAATATTGCCGATGTGACGTTAAATATTAACTCACTCACTCACTCACTTAGTGAGCCTGACCATCGAATCCTGTTAGTCGACTCTAAGCATGGGTTACTGCAGACTAAATCTAACCCGGATGTTGATGGGTGATTGAGATAATAAAACAGCCTAATGTTGCGTCAGATGACAGTACATGTACGCAACAATATTGGACTATATACTGCGACACACTTCAATCACTAATGGTAGAGCTGTATGCTACATCAGGTAAATCGAGACAATGAGTTTTCTCGCATATGAGAAGGTAACCACAGATGACCTGCAACACTGAATACATAGTCATGAGACAGCTAATGTATATTTAAATCTCACGTCAGCCAATTAGTAGAATAAAACGCTGAGCCACACCACTGGGTACACGTTCACATCATTCTAACGGACAAGGACATCTCTAAGGATTGTTTTCAGTTTTAATGATGGCCGGCTCTAAGTATCTTCCGTGGCTACTGACATGTACCTCCCCTGATCTGTTTTGTAGTAGCCAGGACAGTATTGTGTCTATTATACAAAGATTGGACAAGTTTCAGGAGGAAACTCTTTGATAACAAGGTCGATATGATCCGCATGGAGAAAAGGATAGTAAATGGCATTGATGTTGCTAAGACATCCTTGAGAGCTGAGTTAAAGGAAAACATACGGGATGAAGTGAAAGAAGCCATGGCCGAGATTTTACAAGGAGATTCTCTTCACGACTTGGTGAAAAGTCAGGTTGTCTCTGAATTGCGGCATCTGCAACAGGGCTATCATCAGTTGAAAAGACAGTTGCAGCATGTCTCAAGTTCATTCAAAAAGTTCCAGGACGAGACGAACGCATTTCACGAATCTCCCCTGAAGAAGGCAGATTTGTGGAATCGAGAGAACTCCAGTGATAAGCATAGACTTGAAATAGTACTTCAGAAGTGTGATGTTACCACTGTCAATCTGAAAGCCGAAATAAAGCGATTGAAGGAGACGTGTCAGTCACAAATGGCAAAGCTGAATGTCACTGTGTCTCCTTCTACCCCCGCTCCTCTAAATGTTACATCAACCTCCAGGACATCTGTGTCAACACTGACACCCAGACCAGAGGAGGAGAAAAGTAGGATTTTGTGTTAGCTCCAATATGGTTGAGTACCCCACATCAGTTCCGTCAACTCAACATTCACAGTAACTCCCTTTAGTGTTTATCCTTATCACACCATGAATGTCCGATGTATTGCATATGCAACGAAGAAGACAAGGAAACATCTAATAGGATTACACCAACCTCATAAGATAGTGTCATTCACCCTGGATACACGTCACGTGACGGTATTAAGAGAACGTGTACTGACATATGGCATGGCAGTAGATGAAGATCGGGACATCGTATTCATAGGCACCTATCAACCACGGTACTCAATCAGCCGCATGTCTACACAGGGAAAGATTTCACTCGCCATCATTGACTTATCCAAGTATGGTAGTAATCCAAGGCAAATAGCCTTTGACACAAAGAGAAGGAGGATATATGGATGTAATTGATGAGAAACTGTTCACTCATGATATATGATGGTCAAGGTCTGACAACATTAACCACAGGAAGCGAAATATTTGCTGTAACTCTGGATCAGACAGCAGGTGTGTTGTATTATGGTCTACATAAGAAACTGATGAAGATGACTGTTTCCAATAATGTGAGTACAGAGGTGACCACACTGAAAGCCGTCCTGGAACCTCGGGACTGTATAGAGGCACCCATTTATTACAGCTGCAATAGTTCTCCCATTGTAGGTGCAGTTGATGTGACATATAACACTGTAGCATATACTCCAGTCCGTCAGTATGAAGGGGGTTAATGCTCTCTGTATGTGTTTGATCCCCTAAATGTATCAATCGCATCCTGTTTTCATCTATATTCCGATCTCATCTGACCTGGGAAGCTAATTTTAAAGTTACATATTTCAGATAACATGCAACCTATGTTTCCAGTGTTAGTTTGTTGTATTAATAAATATATTGTTACAGTTCTGTTGCTACTTCATCCGTGCTTCTAACGTACACAAAACAATGCTTCATCGCCCATCATCTCCGCTGAATATCACTGATATCTTGAATATGGCTGTTTTCTGTTCACATTTCTGAAATGGACTCCTCAAATAGTTTCCAAAGCAAACATTAGTAACATCCAGAAAGAAATAGAGACATATATTGTACCCAATAAGGAACTGACCTCTGGATCTGCGGCGTGATGAGTGAACGCTTTAGCCATCACTGTACACTGGCGATGGATAAGATCACTAGCCATTATTTCCTGAACTATCAGTCTTCCACCACTTACAATGAACATTATTTAGCACACTGATAAACCTTTGATGGTGTGAATACATTGAATGCGATGAATTTGCTTATTAATGTCTATGTGTTGGAAGAATAAGCATTTTAAAAATCACGCTGAGTGATGTCGGTAAACCAAAGTCTGGATGTCGGTTACGTGCAATGAATGATGCTGGTAACTCCATACTGTCCCATGCTTTTAGTCGGTAAACAGAAATTGTCGATTCATGTTTAAATACAAAGGAGATACGAATGTCAGTTCTTATGCGTTTTATTGACAGATGTGTACCGTTGCTACAATAACAGTATGGAGTGACTTTTTCTCAGCCGAAGAGTTGTTGTTTGTCTTGAAAACTGGGTCTGTTTTATCACACTATTTATGTGGCGTTCCATCACAAGGGATAGCTATTTTAAATCACGAACTTTGAAGGATTATTTTAATGATATCAGCCTCATTTAATTATTGCATTTTAAAAGAATTATATTTGTTAAATGATTTGTAAATAGATAAATATTTGATGATTGGAAGTTTAAATTAGTTACTCAAATTATTAGTGGCTGTACCCTTAAAGGGGCTGAAGTATCGTAAAATTATTGTCCTTCTGAGAGGGTACGTAAGTCCCAAAACATTTGATCTAACTTTAAGTCTACCAGGTTTTAAACCGTAGTATTTTTTGTCATTTTAATGGATGGCTAAATCTCAGCATAAACGCCAAATACTTGTATTTCACTCACGAGATCTGCTGTCTGTATAAAAGTTATTTGCCAGCACCTCATTAAAATTGAAACTAAATTGCTTTGATTATTGAGTGTTATTGTTATCAAATTCAGTGTGTGATATTAGCCAGTCCCTTAGTTTAGTACTCTGGTTTTAGGTCTATGCAAGATGTCTGAATTATGGTCCGACGCAGATGAAGATGACTTATTACAATCCGACTTTTGCCACAGCCACAAGTTGGTCAACTTGCCACTAATATGTCAGTCAATTTTGATTATATTCAACATGAACCAAACCCATGTGGGAGTGGTTGGATACCCCAGCACAATCTGATAAACTATCGGATGTGCCAATACAGTATTACGCAAATGATGCAGAGGATGAGTCAGTGGATATACCAGCACCGGGTCATATCACTGAGGATAATCAAACCCAGTTTGTATCAATGCAGCGTGATGTGCTCTTGATTTAAAAAAGAAAGATGGATACTGCAAGCCAGATATTTACCACAACAGTGTGCAATACCAGTACAGAGTGATGCGCCTGCAGACATATTTGTACAGAGTAATGCGCCTTGCAGACATACCTGTACAGAGTAATGCGCCTGCAGACATACTTGTACAGAGTGATGCGCCTGCAGACATACTTGTATACAGAGTGATGCGCCTGCAGACACAATAGTACAGAGTGATGCACATATAGACATACAAGCGCAGTCTCGATGCGCCTATAGACATACCAGAGAACAGAGTGAGGCGCCTATAGACATACAAGTATAGGTGATGCGCCTGTAGAAATACCAGAACAGAGTGATGCGCCTATAGACACACCTGTACAGACTGATGCGCCTATCGACATACCTGAACAGACAGATGCACCTATAGACATACCAGTACAGTCTCATGCGCCTATAGACATACACAGCACAGAGTCATAGGCCCGTAGACATACACCAGTACATACTGATGCGCCTATAGACATACCAGCACAGAGTGATGCGCCTACAGACGTATTAGTATTTAGAGAGTTATGGGCGGAGGAACATCATCTCTGAGGGATAGTGACAGTGACTTTGACAGTTCTGATAATGAACTATTGTCAACATTAAAGAGTAAAAGGACTGGCCCCTGATGTAACGATCCAGCATCATCGTCAGGGTGAAGAATATGATCCAGATACAACCGCACTCGATTCTTCAGACTCTTCTCTAAAATGAACCTGTGATCAAAAAGCAAACTTGTTTAAAATTGAAGACAAAGAAACCATTATGACAAAGCAAGCCTAGATACTTCCAAGACCGCATCTTTATCAGCTGCATCAAACAAAAAGTCGACAGGTACAAAACTATTCAGCTCAAAATGCGTCAGATTCATGAAAGAAGATTGTTGGCAACTTTACTCAGTCTAACGGATACATTATACAACAGGTGCCTCGCGATGGTGACTGCTTCTTTACTGCGTCAAAGCTCCATCTATCAGGACGTATGAAGGCCACTCAATTGAGAAAACAACTTTGTGATCATTTTAGAAGAAAGGATGAATGAATACATTGACTTTTTCTTATCAAGGAGGACAGTAATCTAGAAAAATGGCAGGATTATTTTGCTGAAGTAGAAAAAGCTGCGAGAGGATGGCTACTTTTCAACAGAGTTGCAGACTTCCTCTCTTCCTCAAACTGGTCTGGCCAATGTGTTCGAATATTCTTTTAAGCAAAGCATCAATCCCTCTCCATAGACATTACGCCAACAGACCAAGCTGGAATTGAACAACGAATTGTCTTGGCCTTTTCATCGATTACAGGACTTCCCGACCACTATGATGCCTGCATGACTCCAGCAATGCCATCTACGCCATCAACACACATTTGCCACGACAGTACTGCACTGACGTCAGCAACATCCCAAGGGCACTTCATTCGCCAATTCCTGACAACTCCAATACAATTCCTGTTACATTCAATTCCTGAGAACGATGTTTTTGCTACATCACAATGTAACTCCCACAAATGATGCTGATGTTCCAGCGCCCACTTCTAACATCCCCTAAACCACCAACACCAAGAAAGTCAGCAGCTTTCAACACACCTCCAAAGAAGACATTATTCAGGAAACGTCGAGCAGCTCCTGAAACCTGGATTAAAAATAAAATGGAAAACAACTTAAGACTGTCTGGACAAGAATATGTGAATCAGGAAGGGAAAACTATGAGGGCTAGATCTGTACAAGCAGTCGACTGTTCCAAATCCAGGATCTGATGCAGAAGAAGTGGGACATCCAAGTAGGTATAAATAAATTACATGAAATAAAACCCTATGTCGGTTACACTCACTTGGGTTGTCAGTCCAGATTTGAAGAGGTCATCATACGACGATGTCGTATTGGCCACACACTGAGATATACTCATGAGTACTTATTAAAAGGTGAGGATCCTCCATTTGTATCCCTTGTGATGAAAAGAATCACGGTCAAGCATGTCTTGCTTGCTTGACTGTGTTGATGTTATTCCATCACAAGGGATATCTATTTCAAGGATCTTTTACTAACATAAGTCCTCATTTAATTATTGCATTTTAAAAAGAATTAGATTTGTTAACAGATTTGTAAATACATTTGTAGATAAATATTTTATGATTGGAAGTTCAAATGATAATAACTCAGGTTGTTAGTGGCTGTACCCTCAAAGGGGGTTAAAGTTTTGTAAAATTATTGTCCTCCTGAGAGATAAGGTACGTGGAGTCCCAAAACTCTCAAATAAAATTTCAAACTTACCAGGATTTTAAGCGTAGAATTCTTGTGATTTTAATTATGGCTAAATGTGACTACAATCGCCGGCTGCTGAAGGGATGGGTGTAAATCCAACTAGGGTCCATGTAGGTAGCAAAGGTACTGTAAGTCCCTCCCATGCTCCCCTAGTTTGGCTGGACCTTCAGTTGTTGGTGATCTATAGCCTATTTTATATTGTGTTGTCTTCTTCATAGTTAAAATGTTCTTTTAGATTTAGTTACTAGTTTTACATTTGTATTCTGTGGATATTCTAGTTGTTTTACTGTCCATCGTTGACAGGATTTTATACTCTATCTTTAATTATTGTTAATCTATATGTTGTTGTAGTCACGATATGGTTGAAAAATTGCCAAAGTGACGTTAAATTTTAACTCAATCAATCAGTGTCAGTCAAACGGTACTTTCTCGACTTTTATGAAATGAAATTGTGTACATTTGCTATAATACTCTATATAGAAATTTAACAGATGTTCATTGGCATATGCGTTCCTTTCTTTCAAGTTTGGCCAACACACTGCCATACTTCTTTGAGCACTAGTTTTACTACACGGTCTGACTCTCTAAATTAAATGCAAATTCCTTTGACATGATAAATACATTATGTTTAAGCACTGACAACTCCACAATTTCTACTGAATCATAACTCCGTCCATTTATGAACCATTCATCTATACTTCGATGATACCACATATTCGAAATTAATAACTGTACAAAATGAGCTTCCGACGGCTTATTATCAAGGTGAAAAGTTTCCTTTTACGGGAAAAAAGGAACATTTCTGTAGCTGACATACTATACGGTGAAGTTCGACCAACGATTGCTGGTATTGGTCGTGACGTCATAAGGGGCGTGTCCTCCAGTCGCCTCAAACCATGTGGAACTACTTTGTCCAGACATGATGGTGTTTGGATTAACTGCCATTTCTTTAAGACGATTGTACACAGCAATAGTCTCTGGTGTGGCGTCTGGGTCATTGGGTTGACACCGAACAGTTGGAAGCAACTTCTAGGGACTCTGCGTAGATGTACCTATCAATGAAAAAAATTATATATATGTTGAAGTGTCAAAACAGATATTCACCATTTGTAAAATTACAGTAAAATTAAATTAATAATTAAATTAAGTCAAAGCAAATTCTGAGTATCTAGGCATAATATTATCACACTTCGCACGTCTTACTCGACGTGTTTGGAGATAGACTTAAGCACAAAAATACCTTTTCGTGTCATGCAAAATACTCGATGACCACGGAAACATACAATACATACTTACGATGAATACACGAGAAATAATTCTTAATTTTTGTTATATTTGTATAAAGTTGACATTTACACGAGTCTATTCTTATCAACGTTCATGAACAGTACGTCCACGACAAACCAGAGGATAAAGATTAAACGAACACGTGAAACTGTGGATTTCACGCTTCGATCAGTATGATTATTGTTACGCACGTGCCTTTAGTGCCCCTTAGCGTGACGTAATATTGATGACGTCACAATAGATCATGACATCACATCATATATAATGGTTGACGGCATGTTGATATTATCCACGACACATTTTTTAAATACAGAAAAACATTATTCATTGCAGCTTTTACTGGAAGCTTAGATAATTTTAGAATTATTATATTCAGTGGGTTTAACTTATTTATTTTACGAAATTCTTATCAGAAAACATGTATATTCTTCCTTCGTAAAATGAAAATCCCAGTTTTCTTAAACTTACTACTATGACATGCGCATAATTTTACTCCTTGTTCATAATCAGTCGTCCGAAATACCTGACTTACCTTTACATCTTGCATCTTCACACTGTCTCAAACCTCTACATGCACTTAGTTCTTGGTTCAAACTGGGTTTTCATACATATAATATTATGGATTCTTATCAGTCAGGACCAAACGTCAGCCGTTTATCAGTTGTTTGATAAAATGACACGTTCTTGATGTGCTGCTTAAAACACTATCAGAGACGTAAACGCCTTGGTCCACTACTAAACGTTTTCCATGAGATTTCTTTTAAGATAAAATTTGCGCTTATAATAGTTCCTGGAGTTACATTTACTGAACCTGTCAATGTGGAAAAGTGGTTCACCTTGCATGTTAGAATCGACAAACGCAACCTAGGTCCACAAACGTAACACACAATTGTACCCATGTTATTTGGGTACATCGGTAGAGTATTAATTACAGGGAATATCAATATACATTGAGTGAGTTTGCAAGTGAGGGGTAGTTTGCACCGCTGTTAGCGCGACATTCCAGCAATATCACGGCGGGGATACCAGAAATGGGGCTTCACACATTGTTGCCATGCGGGGAATCGGAACTCGGGATTTCGGCATGACGAGCGGACGATCTTACTCTAGGTAGGCTATCCTATTACCCGAGTATACAGTGAAACATGTCCGTATTGAGAGACGCATCACCCCAACCCCCACCCACACTCCTTTGAAAAATGACTTAAGATCACATTGAAGATATTTTCTTGCGTTGGCGGAACCAATGAACCCAGATTCGCAGTTTGGATACGTTGCTCGATCTCAGTTGTCGTACTCTTACGACAAGGATATGGCTGAAGCTATTGCCGAGGTGACGTTAAATTTAATCCTCACTCACGCACCACTCTACGACAAGGAGTGAGTGAATGGGTTTTATTTTACGCCGCTTACTCAGCACCATTCCAGCCATATGGCGGCGGCCTGTAAAAATAATCGAGTCTCGGGACCAGATAAATCCAGTGATCAGCAGCATGAGCATCGGTCTAGGTAACTCGGATACGGTGACATGTTTCAACCAAGTCAGCGAGCCTGAATATTCGATCACGTTAGTCGCCTCTTACGACAAGCATACGGGTTACTGAAGATAATTTCTAACCCGGATCTTCACGGGTCTATAACGACAAGGATCAGTGGTTGAACACGTATTCTAAATGGTATTGGCTTCTAGAGAACATTTAACACAAAGCACAATTCTGTTTGAATGTATTTCTCGTCATAAAATAGGCTACAAAATTGCTGAAGCAGTCAACATTCCATTCTACTCACCACTCTCAGAACCATCAGCTGACGCAAGGGCACGGCAGGTGTAGCTATTGCAGATCACTCTATCATTTCCTCGATGTTTTCTCCACCGGCACAAGGCGGAGGAGCATGGTCGAGTCTGGACCAGACAAACCAGTATGTTAAGGTAGGGATGACACGCTGGCAAGTCATACTGAATTTCACCTCCGATCCAGTTTTAACGTCCTCGTCGACACGCCATCCGGGTGTGGGTGGCTTGTTACGCAATCTCATATCCTATAGATGTGAAAGTGACGTTTGTGTCGATCCTTCTCACCGATAATTCGTCCATCTCTTCTTTTAATGACGGGATGGTTGAATTGTTTGTTAGTTTAGTTTTATGCCCGTTCCTCCCCGGACCCCGCTCCCTCAATAATACATTTTTTAATGGAGACATCTATCCTCACAAGGGCTGAATCTGTCTAAATGTTCTTCTTCATCTGGAAATGATTGTAGAGTTGCTCGTAACTTCAGAAACGTACATGAAAGAATGATGATCCACGTCAATTTCAGCGTTCTTAACACCATCGATTTGGCCTATAGCTACTTCAGCCAATGCATATAAAATTTTGACTGTATCCATCTGCTGGATTTCCAATGTTTTCCAGCAAAGTCGATAAGGATAGAAATATTTTTGAATTGTTCTTATCTCATGGAGAGACCTCCTTTCTTTAATGCATTCATCTTAAATCTTGGGTCGATGTAATAGATTTGGACAGTTTTATTCAATTTTAGGCGGTCAGAGTCTGAATGATATCATCATCCACCATCATCATCAACATCATCATCAACATCAACATCGTCAACATCCTCCTCCTCCTCCTCCCTCCTAATCATCATCGTCATCCATCATCATCACCATCTTTCTCCGATATTAAACTTTGGCATACATTGAGTAATTACAGTCGCGTGTTCTCATTCGCGTGAATGTGTTTCTTTTATATTCCGACGGTACGTTGATCTCTTCCCCAGACAAAAAGGCCAACTTAGGTCAAAACGACTGGACCATGTAATATAAATCGCTTTTAACCCTTCTTCGTGCATGATATGAATTTTGAACTGCTTATGAAATTTTGTTTATAATCGCACAACAATGACGCCTTTGTCCCATCAAATATGATTGGTTTAAAAACGGAAATCCCCGAAACGATTGTCCAATCAAAACTCGTTCTCTTAGCGCTGCGTTGATGTTTTCTTTGACAGCATGGGTGGCTGAAAACAGTACACTACGGTGAGATAAAGAAGAAGGGCTTCATACAGTCAACATTGGGTACACGTGACAAGTTAAAACACCATCACCAATATTGATGCTGATATATATTGGAGATGACAGGCGTATCGGATACAAAGGCGATTGCGAAGTGATATTCTATGTGTGAAATGTCCGGTTTTCGATCATCTAAATGCGGAGGAACACAAACTCAAGACTTTATTGATTGTAGAGGTTTTCGCATACATATTTGGTGGACAAAAACTCCACATCTGTCACTGTCGTTTCTCGCATAGATCCATTACTATGGAGAAAGTGGGGTGGCCTTTGTGGTTAAAGTGTTCTGTTTGTCACGCCGAAGACCCGGGTTCATTTCTCCGCATGGCTATATGCATAATGTGAAAACCTTATCTATTTGTCCCTTGCCTTGAAGTAGTGCTGGAATATTGCCTAAAGCAGCGTAAAACCAGCACTCACTCATCTTTAAATCTACATGGCGTTCTTTTTATATACTGATATTCCATTCTTTTTAAAACTATTTTAATTGGTTTACATATTAACTAATTTTTACATTGAATTCTATTCAATAATGACGAAAATAAACATTAAGCAGTAGTATCTATATTCCCTTATTGAGTAAATACACGTTTATTCGGCAAAGCTATGAACCATATACACATGGACTGGGAAATGTAGAATTCCAACCTGGGTATTATATTCTCCTGATAAGTGTCTCCAGTGATAGTGCTGAATAACCACCTAAAAGGGTCAGATAAATTCATGTTTTGTTTCTTATAGAAGTCACAGCTGACATGAGAGAAAAGTCTTGTTCTAATGCCATCACTATTGTTTTCAGGACTAAAATGGATCTCTACAAGCTCAAAGGGTTGTATCAACAGTTAAAGAAGCTCCTTCATGAGGCCATGTAGGGGCATTGTCTCACCAGAAATTAGAGCAGGATATGATGTCATAGTTGTTGGTGCAGGGCATGCTGGGACAGAAGCAGCTGTTATGCTGCGGCAAGGATGGAGTGCTGGACAGCTTTTGCTTGTTGGATATATTGGCCAAACTGGAAACTATGGGTAAACTGAGTATCAATTATCTAGTTTGTTATACAGACCCAGTATTACAAGGCCATGCAGAGTCTAGATTTTGTGGCAGAGTCCAGATTTCACGGTTTCCGAGAATTTATGAAATTATCTGGGCTCCTTTTTATTATATTTTTTTTATAAAATATATTTATTTCCAGAGACTTACGATCTTAATCTATTCTGTATCAGTCATTTTCAACATTAATTTCAAATTCTGATACACTTTTCATTCAATACATCACTGGGTTAAGGGCTGAGTATGGTAGCACATTGGACATGGTTTCTCTGTCATGCTGAAGTCAAGGTTCAATTCCAGTCATTAGTACAATGAATAAAGTAGGATTCTGATATTAACCAGTGATGATAGTTGATTATTTGTTAAAATGGCCATTAAGCCTAGCCCAAGTGAAACTCAGTCCTTGCCTCACCCCTCCCTCACCCCACCCCACGCAGCTACCTCACCCCACCTGTACCCTCCACCTCACCTCGCCTCCCCACCCCACCAGCCCTGCCTCACCTCGTGATCTCACCTCACACCCCACCTGCACTCCTCACCTCCCTCCCACCCCACCTGTACCTCACCTCTGCATGGTCTCACCTCACCCCACCTCCACCCTAACCCCTCCGCCCCACCTGTACCTTCTCACACCTCATCCCACCTGGCCACCTCACACCTCCACCTCCACCCACCTGTAATACCTCACCTTTTGCATCTCACCCCTCCACCTCACCTCACCCCACCCTGTACCTCACCACTCTCACGCCACCTACACCCCACCTCGTGCACCTCACCTGCGGCCCATTCTGCCTCCACCTCACCCTCACCCCACCTGTGCCTCCCACCTCACCTCACCCCACCTGTACCTCACTCACCTCCTCCACACTTGCCCACTCACACTGAGAAACCTGAGCAGGTGTAGTCATCCTGGTTTCATATGGGCACTCACATGAGGCACACAATTGCCTAGTCATGTGAGTTACAACAACATTTCTGATATGGGGCCTTTAGTTTTATGTTCTTGTCGGTGGTGGTGCATTTAGATGTTTTAATGCTGTGAGGTGGGATCCTTCCCAGGACTACCTAGAAACCTCTTAGGGTTTGAACCCAGTTCTGTACCCAGATTGAATCCATGGTTTCATCGGCCCTCATCACCCACTGCTGTTTTCACTGACCCACCCATGGGGTAGCCAAGGAGGAAGCGTGCTGGCTGAAATTTGATTGAATCTGACTTTGTGTGCTGAGATTCAGGTGCCTGTAGTTTGAACTCGGATGGAACTCAAGAACTAGAATCTGTGCTCTAGATGAGGGGGTGTGGTCTCCAATATATAACATATGTTACACATGTACATCGGGGGTCAAAGAGGTAACAACAGGTTGGTGCTTACTGTTCCTCCCAAACCAGTCTGTGGTGTGATGAATTGACTTGAATACCAGCCATTGATGGCTGAAGAGTACGAACTCACACACTTACTTCATCTGTTTTCTAACTCTGTGACTTTCAGGAGCTATGTCATGTAATCCCACTCTTTCGGTGGAATGGGTAAAGGGACATCTTGATGAGAGTAGATCGTGATGCTTTGGATGGAGTCTGCTTGCCAGAATATGGTATGTTGCATGGCGCTATATCATGTATTTTGTATGTAGTGTTGTGGCCAATTGGGTGTTTGGAGTCTCTCTTGCTGGGACGCCTTGTAGCCGGGACATCTTAAGCAAGATGACCAGAGAGGGAATTGAATCCTGTGAGGCAAAGCTGGATCAGGGGATGTCTTCTAAATGGGATGACTCCATCTCTAGCGACATATATATAGTAGCCCAGATAAAGGAGGGGCACATCACATACCAGTAGTGGGTTGCTAAGGATGTATTTTTGTCGAGCATCAATGAACATACTCAGCCATGTTTGCATCCGTATTTAATGGCTATAAAAGTTCCGAGTCACATTTTGGGATTTGAACAGACCTTCTAGAGCTGAGAGTGGACACCTTCTCTACTGTTGCTCAAATGCTCGGCATTGTCTTTGGCACCAATATGAGTGGCTACAAAAATTGCTTGATCACGTGTTAGGATTTGGAAACAGGTTCTTCTGACCTGAAAATGTAGACACATTGTGTACACATGTTTGATCGCGATCCGCATAAGGTGGATACAAATAACACGCGGTCAGCCAAGTCAACGGAAGCTTGACCTCACAATTTGTCTGGTTATGTTAGAGTTTATTGTCAAGATCAGTGTTACCAAGAGGAGAAGGTGCGAGTGAGTTAGGGGTAATTTATAGTCACATGGGCAAATTTCTGCCACGGTGTGTACTAAAACAATATCGTTAGTAATAGATAATATTAAATTATAAATCTCCTGATCAAGGACCGTAAAACAACTAGAATATCAGCAATTTGAGATATTAAAACTACCATTTAACTGAAAATAATCTGACTATTTGGGACAATACAATATAAAAAACAGGCTCTATATTGCCAACAACTGAAGAATTAGATCCACCACATACTAGGGACCCATGGGGAGTTACAGTGCACATTTGCTACTACATGGACCCCAGTTGGATCCAAGAGAGAAGGGATATCTCTCCACTCACAGTACATAACAACAACACAAAGGGGATATCTAAGTTCATTGTGTTTTAGTAGTAACCTTGACCTTGGTGAAGCACATGAACCCAGTCTCCAAATCTAGGTAAGCTGTGTCTTTCTCGCTAACACACGGCTGTCTTTTCCTTCTCACTCTTTCTCCCTCTCTCTACATCAGTACACATCTGTGCCAATTGTTTGATCGACAGTCGAGAAGTTGGTGAGTCAGAAGAATAAGCATATCATTTTATGGATAACAACTTTTGGCTTGGTAACAGTGTAAGAATCTACACCGGTGACGTTGCTCCTATCCCCCCAAAATAGACGTTATCCATGAAGTCATATACTGTATCTGGTACTGGTAGGGACAGCACCGGATACGAGTACTTGTCCTGGGCACTTTCAGATCCTAGAGTGACTACTGCTTTACCCAAACACTAGCCCCTTGAATCTTAAACACAATCTCATCACATTGCTTAAAATTATTAAAGGAGAGGAACATTACACAAAGAGATCGTAAATGTAGATGAATATGTCCATATCATGATCTATTTAGCTTATATATCAACTCTGGATTACGTAAGAGTCACTGCAACAAATTTATGCTGGAAGCAATGTAATACCATGAAAAAATCAGCCGTGATTTCACAACTGTAACCTGCTGTCATTGTTTCTGTGATAAATCTTGGGTGAACAATACATAAAGTACTTAACAAGCGGAAGGTCCGACGGTGTGGGTAAGGAAGTTTAATGACACTTCTAAAATATATTCCTAAGAAATAAAAATCTAAATATTGAATTTAAAATTAAATCCTAATGATTAAATTCAAAAATCAATTTTCAAAAGTTAATTTCTTTTTTAAAAATTCTCAAAAACAAAAACAATTTGAGCATTCAAATTTGCTTTGTTACTTTTCACCATCTCTAAAATTTTGTTGTACAAGTATTATTAGACTAGGACTAATGTAAGTGGAAATATATAATGACTGTTATTGATCTTGATGAAACAATCCAATAAGCTTGGTATTATGATGCAGTTGAAGTTGGCCAAATTAGTTAGATTGTTTGGTTAACCACTGGCACATCTTGAACATATCAGCTTATTGTCTAGGTAGGTAGAGTATACTTTTATGCTCGAAATATTCAGCTTTATGGCGGTCTGTAAATAATGGGATATGGACCGAACAACCCAGGGATCCAACAGCATGAACATCAATCTATGCAACTGGGATAGATGACGTATGTCCAGCCAATCAGTGAGCCTGACCACATGATCCCTTTAATTAGCCTCTTCGACAGAGTATGGGTTACTGAAGATCCCATAGTCCCTAGTATGAGTACGATCTACCTTCCGGTTGTTAGCTGACCTATAGCCTGTTTATATTATGGATCGTCCTCTATAGTTAAAGAATTTTTAGATTTCATTACTAGTTTTAAAATATATATCTGTGATAGTCTAGTTGTTTTACTGTCCTTAGTTGACAGGTTTATGCTTAACCTATAATTATTAATATATAACCCCGATATAGTCCACGATATGGCTGAAATACTGCCGATGTGACTTAAAATCTTAACTCACTCACTCATTCACTGAAGATCAATTATAGCTTGAGGATCTTCCACGGGTCCTTATTGTGGAATGATTGATACAGGTCTGAGATGTCTAACACTTTGGTGAAACCGGTGCTTACGCAAACTTCTGGAGTGATGACGGGGAGGCAACTCTTTAAACTAATTTCAGTGCCTTGTACAACTGGGCAACCAGTGCCACGTGATCAAAGATGGAACAAATACAAAGCTGCATCCTTCAAATTACCCATGAGATCCGGGTTAATAGGTCTTACAGCAAACCATAAAGGCGACCAGCGGGATGAATTGGTGAGCTAAACTGACTTAGTTATTACATTTATCATCATATCTGGTGTGTAAGGGTGTTATGCTGTGTGAAGTCCATTATAGATAGAATATTGATGATGCAGTTAAACAACAAATCACCCATGCGGCGTTAAACATAAACAAATCCCGTAATAATAGCCAAACTTTTGGTATACCGACCAATTGTATATTTTAGCCCATACAAATACAAACTATACTACCCATCAAAAAGTTTAGACTCACTAGTGTAACTGCTTAGCCACTTTCTTCAGTCAATTGTTCTAAACTAGATTTTTGCAAAATATTACGTACTGTTTAAAGGTACTGTTTACATATGAACTGATGTATTGTACAACAAATTTAGTAACGTTCCAAAAGTTTATCGTCATGAGTTCAATACATGATGAAACTCCAGTGAAAATTGGTGAAATCTAAACAAAACTTTACACACTAAACACAGCTGGGCCCGTTCCTCCAAAGTGATAAG